>NC_034607.1:38766651-38792356 GCF_900095145.1 Mus pahari
TGGCCCTGGCATTCCCCTGTACTGGATCATATAAAGTTTGCAAGACCAAGGGGCCTCTCTTCCCAAGGATGGCTGAATAGGCCATCTGGCTTGACCTCTTAAAATAAGGAAATTACTTGGTCTGACTTTCTCTGAGCTCTCCACTTCCCATCGAGGGACTGGCTTAATACAGCACTTGGTCTTGTGTCTCTCTCGGCATCATCCCTTTCTACCTGTTCTAACAACCCAGGAACCCTGGAGACAGGTTAGAGAGAAGCCTGGTGCGGATCTGCCTCCTCCATACTCTAGGTCTTTAAGACAGTCTTATAAATTTTTTGATCACTGGCTTTGAGATATTTGTGATACTCTGGGGCCCCTCACTTTATTTTTGTCAATCTCTTGTATTAAAGTTATACTCTGTGGTTATTGTTACCCGGAGAGAAGTTGAGAATCTAACTTGCATGTGCAAACCTCTCTACACCTGATGTCTGTGCAGAAGCATGATGGAATAAACCAGGTGGACCTTAGAACAGAAATCTCACGCATCTCCATCCTGCTTAAGGTTGGAAGAAAACTGAGGGCAGCACTAAGTCCACAGCTATTCTCAAATGGTCCAGTGGTTCTCAGCCTTCCTAATACTGTAACCCTTTAATTTCAGTTCTTCATGTTATGGTGATCCTAACCATAAAATTATTTTGTTACCACATCATAACTGCAACATTGATACTGCTATGAATCGTTATATAAATATCTGATATGTGACCCCCCCCGCCAAATGAGTCGAGACCCACAGTTTGAGAGCCACTATTTTAGACAATATTCTGTTGATCTTTCCTGTACGAGTCTCATGCATTGTAGGGAGAGGTAACTCTAGTTCATGAGAGCCCAGTGATGACTGATTCGAAAAAGAAGTCTTCCTTATTTAGAATTAATCTGACCACTTTTTATTATCCTTTGGGGAACTGGAAGGAAAAGAGATTGCTCCCTCTGTGTAATCAGTGCTCCATTCACAACATGGTCCACGTTGGGATTTAAAAAAAAAAAAAAAAAAAAAAAAAAAAGACTTATCTTGAAACAGGTTCTTTTAAGAAAGATTGCTACCATACTGGAACCTAAAAACAAATCTCATGAACAGTTATCTATAGGTATTGGATATTAAAATCACTTCTTCCAATAAATGAACTAAAGTGTCAATACATGCGACTGCATGTGATCGTGTAATCCCAGCATGAGGGAGCTGAAGGAAGGCGAATCCAAAGTTCAAAGCCAGCCTGGGCTACATATACATCGTGAGATCAGAACCAGCCTGGTCTCCCAAGAGACCCTGACTCAGAAGGCAAACTTAAAATATGAGTAGGAAGTGGAAGGTGGGACTTCTGGGGAGGGAGAAAGGAACTTGGGGAAGAAAAATAAGGAGGAATGTCCTTTTCACTATGAGACATGAAGGGAAATGGACATAAGTATGGGCGTGGAAGGTATAGCTAGCTACCTGGCTGAATGGGGGCTAGGTGGTCAGACACATTTAGATGAGCTAGTTGAGAGTCTGCCCAGCTAAGATTTAAGCTTTGAAACATTAAAAGGTCTCTAGGTGGTTATTGAGAATTAATTGGTTAAGGAATAACTGCCACTGCATTAATTTCCAGCACCAATTAATAAATACTGAATATTAATGGTCTTTTTTTTTAAAACAAGGTATCACTTTACATTTCTTCCCAGCCCAATGTCCTGCATGGAGCCTAGCACAACCCAAATACTCAATTAATAATGCAAAGAATTTTCAGCAGTGAAAATCAGCTTAAAGTCCCCTCAGATCAATTGCTTTCTTCTCAGAATATAAAACAGAAGCAAACCATAGTATTCGGAAGTTAGTAGGTCCAGGCACACTGGACCAGCACTCTGGAGTTCTGTAGGTTCTTTACCTGAACCCCAGGCCCATCGTTGTATCTTTTCATCTGTTTTTACCTATAGTTTCTTTGACAGAAGACAAGAGCATGTAATAGAACACAATGGTAAGTAAACTTTTCATCCTGAAGTTATAAGGCTTAAAGAAAAGCTAAATTATTATCAATTCATACTAAGATGTAAAGGACTCTCAACAAACCATCAGGAAACCCACATTTAACTAACAAGACAGGAATGAATAATGGGAATCCTGATTGGATGCTTTTCTGAGCAACGAGAGATCTATACACTAACAAGACTACCCTCCTATCTCCTTTGGAAAATGAGAGACAATATAGATGATTATTTTCAAAGACATTCCTCCATGTGCATGTGTGTGTGCGTGTGTGTGTGTGCGTGTGTGTGTGCGTGTGTGTGTGTGTGCGTGTGTGTGTGTGTGTGTGTGTGTGTGTAATATGCACATGTAGATGTGAAGGTCAAAGGTCAATCTCAAGAGTCTTTCACAATCACTGCCCATCTTATTGTTTGAGTTAGTTTCCCTCTGAACCTGGAGCTCAATGATAGAGCCAGACTAACCAGCAAGACCGAGGCTGATTGCCTCTACCTGCCAGGACTGGAATTAGAGGTGTCTACCATTGAACACAGTTTCTTGCATGGCTAATAAGGATCCAAAGGCAAGTCTCCATGCTTGTGTGGCCAACAGTTTACTGACTGGGCCATCTTTCCTGCCCTAGGAGTTCTCCTTTTAAAGAGAGTATAAGACTCATAATAAAAGATCCACATGGTACCCTTCAGTTGACACTCATTAGTGGCCCAGCTCTTTGGTGTTTTGCAATGAACCCCATCATACTGTTAACTACATCCTACGAGAGCTTCAGTAGATCTGAGTCAGGACCCTGGAGACACTGATACTTTTTTGAAGGGCCCTTGGTCTATCCTAAAATGGCACTTTCCACTTAAGACTGTGTTGAATAAACTATGAATCAACTGCCCCCACACAGCAGATGCTTCAGGCATATGGTCCAAAGTTAATGTTTCTCAAACATGAAAGTGTATATGAATCACCTAGGAACTAGGCCGAAAACCTAGATTCTTATTAAATCTGGAGGAGAGGCTGGTAGTCTGCCGTTATAACAAGCATCCAGGTAATGAAGGAGCTGAGATAATGAAGGATATCTCCAAATGTACTCAACATAAGGAGATTCCTTGGAAGCAGGATGAACAGGCGCAACCCTACGCCACTTAACCTCAGAGGACATGACCGGTGACCTCTGACTCCTTAAAGAGAAGACTGAGTCGAGTTTACTGACCTAGATATACAATCTCTATTATCCCCAAACCTGGGCGTGGACATTGAGAAAAATGAGGTGGACTTTTTGAGTGGACCTCTGCCCTTCTGTGTTCCTTCCAGAGAGAGGACCATATGGGTCTAGGGGAGGGACAGGGGTCAATAAATCGGGTTATAGGGAAGTCTAGCTAGAAAAAGGCCTTCAAGGATTATAATTTTATGCCTGCTCACACCTCTACTCTATGTATACTGCACTGTCTATATTTGATAACATACACCGTATATGCTCTCCAGGTATATGCCTTAATAGAGAAGAGGGAACAGCTCATATTGGCCTTGATTCAATGTTAATTAACAAAGGTCACAAGGGTCCCAGTTCTAGTCCTCACTCTAGTAGGGGTAGGAACAGCCACTGCAACTGCCATAGGCATCTGAGACTTGGTTGCTAGGGATGATCCCAGGATTTATGACCTGAGTTGAAGAAACAAAACGTTGATTATATTTCAAAGTAATTTTTTTTTTTGGTTTGACTCTGTCCAGTTTTAACAACAAAAGAGCTGCAAGAGGTAGGAACCCTCCTGGGTGACTATTCAGGGCTCTGAATCTTCCCCCCAGAGGTCTCATAGTTCCTATGCACAGGAAATGAACCTGCTTAGAGGAGCTGGGCCAATGCCTGGTCCAAGTTTGGCTTTCAGCAGGTTTTCTTGGGGCTCTGGTCCCTGTTGCTGTAAGGTAGGGATGAGAGGTGAGGAAGACCTTGTGATAGCTGGCTGCCAGTGCCATAGAGTGCATGCAGGGGTAACTGCCTTAAGTAGGGGAAGAACAGAAATAGTGGGGAATGGTGAAAAAAGAAGGTGGAGAGAGAGAGAGAGAGAGAGAGAGAGAGAGAGAGAGAGAGAGAGAGAGAGAGAGAGAGAGAGAGAGGATAAATGGGGAAAGAAGGGAAAGAGAGTACTTCAAAGGGGGGGAGAAAGGAGACAGGTTTCTGTTTACCTGATCCCCATGGCTGAACACCTTACTAACAGCATTAGCTGGACCTGTTGGTTCTTACCCTGATCTGGCTAACAATGGGAACCTGAATCCTCAACTGCACTGCCAACTAAGTCAAATAGAGAATAAACTCAGTTAAGTTACTAGTCCTTAGGACCAAGTATGCCCCCACTAAAAAAAAAAAAAAAAATGAGTCAACAATTTCCCTCATGTCCATAGAACCAGTGGGGGATGCGACCAGTCAAGACAATGCAGAGGCTCCTCCATCTTGTATATTTGCTGAGGCCATTTCAGGTTTAAGTAGGATTTGATCTCCTTGACGGAAAAGCCTACAAAAAAAATTGCCCAACTCTGTTCTTGGAATCCAAGGCCAGGATGTCCCAGTGAACTTCTCCTAAGCTTCTGTTAAACTGCTTGTTTGTATAGAACTCCTCCAGTTAATTGATTGTTTTAGCTTCATTAAGCCTTTGTTTTTTTGAAGCCTGCCCCGAACCCCACACTGCAGCTGCTGAGCAAGATGCCAGAATTTGTTTTTTTTTGCCTTCAAAAATATGCTCTGGACACTTGGGGCCACATCTAGGTCCCCAAATATCTGGCAGAATATTTGGGTGTGGTCCCACCAGCTAGAATAAAGACGTCCAGTTAGCTCTGAACAAAGCCTGAGTGGTTTATCTTTGATGGGCTTCCCCTAACAAGTTCACAGAAATGACTGACTTAACATCCATCCCTCTAGATTACCTAGGACCCTAACTTAGACTTTAAAAGACATCAACATGTTAAAGCACAAAGTGGTAACACCATGCCCATAATGCTGATTCAGTAGGGCAGATGAGATTCAGGGAGGAGGATAAGACCCAGAGGGTGGGGTGGGATCCAGTGGGTGGGGTGGGATCTAGTAGGTGGGGTTGGATTCAATGGGTAGGGTGGAACCAAGGTTTTTACACAGATACTACGTTTCCAAAAGGATACCTTGCTCTTGAGAAAGATACGCTTTGACTTCTCAAGGGGATGGGTCATCATTATGAATTGCCAGAGGAGCTATTCTGCTCATCTTCATTATGATGCACCTTAGGGGCCCAGGGCTGGAAGCTCTTTTAAATCAGTTCCTAGAGCTAAACATCCCCTTCAGAAAACAAACACACCAATGAAAATGGTCTCTTGGTGCAGAATAAATAATAGAGTTAAATCAATACAGCCCTAGGATACGGAAATTCTCCTGAGATTGCTAACCAAACAGGGGATTGGGGGGGGGGGGTAGGCAACAGGCTGTGCCTTCCTGAAGAAATTCTCAGACTCTAATTCAACAAAAGACTTCTCTGGAGAGCTGAGCTGGTGGGAAGCTCCGAGTTATACTTCGCTCTCTGTTGCTGTGATAAGACACCTATTAAAAGCAGGTTGGGGAGGAAATGTCAAGGCAGGAGGAACCTGGAGGCAGGAACTGGAGCAGAGATCACGGAGGAGTGCTGCTTGCTGGCTTGCTCCTCCTGGCTTGCTCAGCCTGCTTCTTAATATGGTCCGGGACCATGGCCAAGGGACAGTACTGCCCACTGTGAGATGGAGCCTCCTACATCAACTAGCAATTATGAAAATGTCCCCACAGGCCAATCTGATGAAAGCCATTCCCCCAATTGAGGTTTCTTTCCCAGGTGACTTACGTGTGTCCGGTTGACAAAAAACTAACCAGCACGCTTGACAGGATTTCACCCAACTTCCCAGTTCCAAAGGAAAGAAGGTCCTGGCTTCTTCCACAGTCCATAAACCACCCAAGCAGGCGATCTCAATCTGTATTTAGCCAATGCGAAGAAGTAACAGCCTCCAGGAGCTTTTCAGGAAAGAGGCCGCATCAAGCTCTGTATAGAATGCTAAGGGTATATATGGCCTTGACACAGAGACTCAGAAGAAGTTTGATCTAGGTTCATCCTACCCACGGTCTCAGTGGTAGCGAGCGCACTGAGAGTCATGACTGTAGGGTGTGTGCCTCCCTGTTGCTTCCTTAGTCCTAATAAAGATTGTGCATTCAGCTCCTTTCTCCTTCGACCCTTCTAGGTCATTTAAGTACATCAGGTTCCTGTGACAGCTTAGAATCCCAGTCCCCAGGCCCATCTATACAAAGTCTTGCCCTACCAACTGAAGCCATAAATACTTTCTGAGCAAGGCAGAGGCAGATTTGGTACCCTGTGTCTTCCTGTTTTGTTTATTTGACACACTTTATAGCTCAAATATGCAGTTCTACTGTCAAATCATCAGGGCCATTCTTGGCGATTAAAATGTACATAAACTCTGCTACCTGTTGAGGATTGGTTCTAATGCTTTGAATTCATCTGGACACCCCCCCCCCAAAAAAAATCAGGACTCTGCATGTTCAAATGCTGAAGCTCCTTGTCCCTAATTGGATTTTGATCCATCAATAAAGAGACGATGGCCAATGGCTGGGCAGGTAGACCGAGGTGGGACTGTGAGTGCTAGGAACTGGGAGAGAGAAAGGAAGCAGAGGTCACCATGATGAGGAATAAAAAGACCAGACCTAAAGGCCCACCGACAGGTGAGAATCAGGGGAAGTGGTCCCAGGACATTTCCCCAATTGTGTTTGGGGTGGCAGATATGAAATTCAGATTTTAAAAGATTTTAGCTCAGAAGTACAAGAGGAGAGTCTTTGCTAGCAGCAGGAAGGATTAGAATCGCCCAGCCACTAAGCTAGTCAAGGCATATTAAAATTAACTGGTGTGTGTGTGTGTGTGTGTGTGTGTGTGTGTGTGTGTGTGTATGTCTTTCATTCGTGAATCTAGATAGCTCTTGGGCTGGTGCACATGTGCGACTGTGGGAAGCACAGAGCAGGCTAACCAAATATCACTAGATCTACCAATTCTCATCAGTAGTCATTTAAAAATAACCACGATGCACCACAATCATTAACATTTTTTTTTTTTAGACTGGAGTAGCATAGATTGTTAGCTCCACTTTAGGGGTAAAGAAAATGGGGCTCTGAAGGCTAAGGTAAGACAGAGCAGCAGTATAAACTGTTGATGTGACACTCCATGGTACAAACAAGGGGAAGGTTTTTTACTGTAGACATAAGAGAACAGCCAGAAGCATGTGAAAGAGTCCAGAGCAGGGGGAGAGAATAGACCAGACATGGCTGCGGGAGGGGTAGAGAGAAGGGGATCGAGAGGGAGCCCAAGAGGCCAAGCTGTCTTCTTACACGGCTAAAATAGCAGGGCTATAAGGAGGAGGAGAAGCGGGAGGGGGAGGAGACAGGGAGCCTGGGAGCAGGATGGTGTTTAGGGTAGGGGAAGAGGTGGGAAGAGCCAGGATGGACTTTGAAATATGCAGCAGGTACTAGTGACGCTGGTGGAGCCTAGAGGCCAGCATGCACATTGGTAAGCCGATAGGCACCAGAGATGGCCATCTGTCCCTTCTGCCTCTTGGAATTTGGCGAAATAGCTTTCTTTGGACAAAACAGCAACCACTAAAGAGGGGTGTCACTAAGGACCTTTATTCTGTGTGGTCTCTTGCTTCTGCCTTCACTACTACACAATTGCTGAGGACTATCCCTGAAGATAGGAAAGAGAAAAGCAGGCATCTGGAGCTAACTTGCTAGAGCCATGTGGGACACACCCAAGGCTAAGACCCTTAAGACTCAGGACTAGCAGAAGGGATGGGTTCCTGCTGGGTGGTTGAATGCCTTCCAGCCGCAGCTAACTGGGGTTCTACAAGAGGAACTAGAAGGCTACTCTCTGGGACACACACACACACACACACACACACACACACCTGCCACAAACACTTGAGGCCAGATGGAATGGGGTAGTATGTCCCATCTCTTGCTCATCTTCATCTCCAAATCAAGTGTCTGTCTCTTGCGAAGGCCGTTTCTCCTGTCTACATCCTGCCTGCTGATTGTCTGCTAACTCAGCAAAGGCCTTTGATGCTAACTAACATGGTTATGCCTATGGCAGACACTTACAGAAGAAAGAGAAAACAGGTCGGGGGTGTTAGAGTGTACAATAAAACAGACAACCTCTCGAATGTTCCCAGCACTGAAGCATTAAAATAAAGTCATTTGACAATTATTTGCCTGGACTGAGAAAGTGGAGTCATTTCAGAGATGCCGCTAATCTTACAAAATAACAAGTGTGATTTGATCCGAGAGAGGAACCAACACACTTGAAGATTTCTCTGCCTTAGGCTCTGCACTTTCATGAGGTATCGACGAAGACCAGAGGGTGAGTTATGGGGGAGGGGCGTGCGACCACAGTGAGCATTGGCAGGGGGTAGAAGGAGCCAGCTAAGTTAAGATCAATGATTTCCTTGATTGCCTGGCTTTCCCCTCTTCTAAGCCTGGTCTCTGGCTACATTTCTATTCCTATCGGCCAGAAAAATAAAGATTGTTTACAGAGCTGAAATAACACCTGCTTGGTTTATCTTATTTTAGAAACAATAAAAGCCAGGGAGTTGGAGGGATTAAGGAGGAAAAAAATCAATTGTGTTCTTTCATGTTGGAAACATTAAAAAATAAGTCACCCTGCTACCTACTCTAAGGCCCAATTTGGCTCTCCATTACCCAGGGCGATTTCCAATTTCTTCCTGTAACTTCCCAAGGTTTTAAGCTTGACGGGAACCATAACTGGGTGCCCTTGACAAGACTTCAAGAAAGTTTTTCTGGTTGGTTTCTGACAATTTCTGTCACAGCTCTGATGCTGCGCATACAGAGAGATATAGCAATGTCCCCTTTGGCACGAACATGAAAACATAGTCTGACCCCGGCCAAATTGTTTTATGTTTTCAGAAGTGTCTTACCTCATGCCATTTTGTATCATCTCTGTGAAGGAGGCAAGATGCTTCTTAATCTATCATATAGAACTTGGTACCAGAACCCAAAAAACAGAAACAATGCACAGCAGTGACAATGACTGAAGAGGTTGAAGGGGGTACTCAGCACCAAAGAACTGACTTAAAAGATCTACCAGCCCTGTAGCTGTAAAGGGCATCACAGTGACGGTGGCCTGGCTGGCTCCTTTGACGGTTACCTATTATTTAGACTAGTGGCTCTCAGCAATTAGCAACGATAAACCATGCCCAAGGCAACACAGTCAGACAGTCTGAGCTCACTCCCGATGCTCTTTTCTTCTACCTTGAACTGGGATTGGGAGGCCTTCAGCCAGAACGTAAGTGTGAAGCCGACCTGGTCCTCAAGTCCGGGTCATGCCTCGATGAGCGTGGACTAGCTGAGCAGGATATGGAACACAGCATCCTTTCTCCTGTGGTGGCCTCTCCGTTCCAAAGGAGAGCTGGAGGAGGGCAGGGGAGATTCCAAGGGGATGACTATCGCCCGGGGAACTACTGTATCATAGCCTCTATCCGTTTGTACTGACGAAAGGCACAATGCGAGCTATTCTCTGGCTCTGATTATTCATTAGTGGTGAGTAAATACTAAATTTTCTAAAGCAGTGTTCCAAATCCATCTGGGAAGGAAAATCTCTCTTTAAGCTAAATACCTTTGCCAACCCGTGCATGTTGGCAGCTCTGGCTTATTCGCACTGTTATTTATCAATAAGGAGAATTGTTTTCACCGAGTTTGCACGCTTTGAACGCCATAATCACTTCTAAACCCGTGTAAGAAAAAGTAGTACAGAAGTGTAAAATATAAACTCAGGAAATCCCGAGTTTCTGCATGCGGGCAGCTAGGAAGCCCTCCTCTGTAATACCTCAGCCCTCCAAGTGTCTGTGAACAGACAGTTAGACGAGGTGGAGCAGTGAAGAGACAGGCTCCAGCAGGCTCCCACAATGGGAGAGTTTTTATCCCAGAAGTTTGGGGCCAACCTCACAGGTTGTATGTGCTTTGTTTCCTGCCCCTGTTTTCCCCCAGGGACCCAGCCCTCTTCATGCTGTGAGCCCTTTACCCTGGACTCCTGGGATTTGAGTCACTGCAGGTAAGTGGCCCTATATGAAGATCTATGTAACATCATAGAGTGTCACTTTGCCAGGAGGATCCAATATCAAACACATCCATATCTCTTAGCCTTGTGGTTTTAAAAAAATAAATCCTTGAACATGCTTTGAAAAGGAATCTCTGGGGGTAAAAAAAAAATTCCTCCACGGACCACTTTTACCATAATACCTATGGCGGCAGACTCTCAGAAAAGTGGGATTTCAAAGCACACATAGTGGGGAACACTAGCCTTGAATCTTCCTTTAAAGTCAGACCAGATTCTGCCAAGTAAACGAAGTCTGGGTTAGAAAAGGGAGAAAGCAGGAGACAGCCGGATCGTTGCTGATTTCTCTGTATGTGACAAGTGAAAAATGTGTGTCTGTGTCCTCTCTCATTTCATCTTGCTAGTTATGAAGTCATTTTAAAAGCCCCCGTCCCCATTCTATATGTAGGGAAATGGAGGGTAAGGAGAGGTAGCCAACTTGTCCGAGTTTGCACAGGCATATCCATAGTTGATTGTGTCTGTAATCTCCTATTGGTCGGTGACCATTAGGAATAAGGGGACAAGGAAGGCAGGAAGTGGCCCCTCAGAACATGCACACAGAGTCACTGATCCCAATTAACCTTCAGGCCTTTCTGTTCATCCCTTTCCACCAGTGATAAATATGCTTCAGAATAATACATATGGTTGCAAAAGTTCATGCACGGAGGCTGCTGCTCCATCTGCGTTAACTGTGCTGACAGACACATCAAGCTAGAACACAAAGTCTCCGCAGTCCTAAGATGAGCCCCTTAGGATTCCCGGATTCTGCTCCGCCTCTGGAACTCTGTGCTAGGTCTTCCTCCGTGCATGCCATTCCCCCAATTCCACTGCTCTTCTGCTCCATTCTCATTTGGCTAAATGTTGGTATTGCTCCGTGGCTTTGCCTTCCTGATAAACGCTCTCCAGATCCCCAGGACCTTATATTGACTGTCCTGTCCTCCTCAGATTTTGCACTTTGTGATCCATAAGTGCCTGTGTTCTAACTGCTCCTCCAGCCCAGCTGGAGACCCCGTGAGCAGCAAGGGTCCTATCTCATGTGAACTACTCTGCCTTGGCATGTACTTCTCTAATCATGTACTGCTGTCTCTCCAACAGTCTCCTTAACTGTAAAGTGGGTCCTTTATGGAAGAACTTCATTCATTCATTCATTCATTCATTCATTCATTCATCCTTTCTGGTTTTTTTTTTTTTCATCAGATCAGTGTAAGCCATTATGCTCAGGATTAACAGCACAGTATGAAAAGAGCCAATAAGTTTTCACCCAGGCACGTGACAGTCCACGGTTTCAAAGAAAACCATGAGCCAGAAGCACAGACACATTACTTATAGAGATGGGAAAGCCATGGGGATCTGAAACAGGAGAAGGGGTATGAAAAGAGGCAAGGGTGTTCTCTGCAGAAGACAGCGAGGGAGCTGAGCTCTGTCTGCACAAGGGGGACGAACACCATGGGGCACTGGGCAGAAGAGTGTGTCTAGGCAGATGTGGGTACAACGGGTTTTAAAGCAGGGTCCTGGAGTGAGACGGAGGAGGTGGACAGTAGTCACAGGAGGTGAAGTCCAGGGTGTAGCCTGGGGACAGAGGATACAACAATAGTGTTCACTCCTCCTGCTCTTCCTAAGAGCTGTATAGGGTTGCAGCTGCCTTAGCAGACATCCTACCAGTGCTGCAGTGGACAAACCTGAGGCTGTTAAAGTCAACTGCTCACTCCACTCTACATGGGAAGGGATGGAGTCAGACTCCAGAGCTCACACCCTTGCTGAACCAGCCATTATGTCCTGTACATAAGGTACCAGAGCTACATGCTTCCTGGTTACATGTGAATTTTGACTAAACAACAAGGGATGTTTTAGTATAAGTATATCCAATATATTGTGTGGGTATCTGTGTTTTTGGGGTGTGTGGGGGGGGGGAATGTGTACGATGTGCATACAATGTGTGCATGCATGTTGTGTGTGTGGATGTATGTATATGGTGTGTTCATGTGTGTGTGCAGTGTATGTGCAGCGAGTGTGAGTATGTCTGTGTAGTGGACATGTATTTGATGTGTGTGTGTGTGTGTATTCGGTATGTGTACAACTTGTGTGTGTGCATGCATATGTGTATGTATATATGCGTGTAGCCAGGGAAATTCTTATAAACTATGATGATGTCCTATAGGAGCCTGCAGGGGTTGCCTGTGACATTAAGGTCTACAGTGACTAGAGGAACAGTCACCTACTAGCTTCAGAATCTCTTCACCTCTTCATAATTCTCCCACCATCGTTTCTGAGTGACACTGTTCAAGTCTTTTATGTGGCCTGGCTTGGCCTTGTATCTGGAAGAGTGAAGTGCTGACCAGGTCTCCATGGTCACAGAATATATCAGAGATGAACAGGATTTGAACTTCTGCATCAACCCCACCCCCCACCTGTGTGTTCCTTTCTGCTTCCTCTTCTTCTGTGTGTTTGAAGCCTGGGCTCCTCCCCTTTCCTCCTCCTCCCTGAGCTCTGGCCTTCTCCATCACCTCCCTTCTTGAGTGATACTCTTTCCAGCCTCTAACTGCTTCCTTCTTTGTCTTCTTTTCCTAATTAAAAAGACTCCAGCCAAAATAAATTCCCACATCTATCAGGCCTTCAACTCTTCCAGAGCATCTAAGGCAAAATCCTTCCTCCATCTCTTCTCACGATGCCACTCAGATTCTCGGAGGCAAGATTTTCTCCACCTCTTTATGTGCTTCACGGACCTTCTTCCACAGTTCTTCTTCAGGGATTAAAAGCCAAACCTCTCTCTCTCTCTCCTTCTTTCTCTTCCTTCCTCTCCCTCCCTCTCCACCAAATTCTCTCCCCTCTTCTCCCTCCCCCAACCCCCATACTTTACCTTGCATATAAGGAAGTAATAAAGACACAAGAATATTCACTAAAAAAAATATCCCTGCCAAGAAAGCGGAATTCTTACATTACCACCCCTATTCTCTCTCTCCATCTACCCTGGTTCCTCCGTGCTCAGCAGTCTCACGTCTTTTCTGAAGTTATCCCATTTGAATGCAAGTCTGTTAGATCCTCTTTCTTCATTATTGTACCTTCCTGTTCCTGTAGAATATTCATCATCCCTCACCTAACTCGGATTTTCTGTCTGCCTTTCCATTTAGCCAATTTGGTGGGTGATTTAGCTAACTGTATGGTGCCTGATGTTCAGGAAATGGTGAGCAATAATAAAACTTCCAAGCTGTACTATTAACTGAGACATCCCTAGGTACTTAGGAAAGTCTAGAGAAATGAAAGATCCTCTGGTATGCATGGGGATGTACTCGTGTGTATGTGTGTGTGTGTGTGTGTGTGTACATGTGCATGAGCATGTGCACATGCACATGCATGCACCTTGAGGTCCAGAGAGGAAAATGTCATTTTGATTTAGCCTTCTAGGGACAGGATGCAGCGCAGGAATCTTCCCCTTGACATGCTCTCTGGGGACTTTCCAGCATCTGACTGTTTTAAATCAGAAACACTCTTTTGCTTTTGGCATAAAAGAGATGTTCTCTCTCTCTCTCTCTCTCTCTCTCTCTCTCTCTCTCTCTCTCTCTCTCTCTCTCTTTCCCTCCCTCCCTCTTTTTTTTTCTTTCTATCTCTCTCCTCTCTCTCTCTCTCCCTCTCCCTCCCCCTCTCCCTCTCCCCCTCCCTCTCTCTCTCTCTCTCTCTCTCTCTCTCTCTCTCTCTCTCTCTCTCTCTCTCTCTCTCTCTCTCTCTCTCTCTCTCCCTTTCCTTCCCTCCCTCCCTCCTCCTTTCTTCCTCTCCTTCTTTCCCTCCTCCAACCCCTGCCTTCGGGTTACACAATGCTGTAGAGTTTTTAGCCAGAGAAACCCTATTAGTGATTGGCACTGTGATGCACACATCTGAATATTTATTTAACAACACCGCAGATTAATAAGTCACCCCTTCCAGAGTCGAAAGCCATTGTCACATTAATTCACTTGTGCACACAAGATGTCCGCTGCTCCTAAGGGTGCAAATAATAGCTTTGCCAATATGAAAGCAAAACATAATTACTCAACAATAAACACACTGTACACTGGTAACAGCTGCTATCAACAGCATGTTTGAAGCCAAAACAAAGGAAGTATTACAGGAATTTTTTTTAAGCCCCTGCCTATCATTCTCACGGAGGTGAAGGCTATATTTTTTGTTGCTTGCTTGCTTCTGTCTTAACAAATGTTAAAATTTTCCTTAGCTACCATTCTGCTCTGGCTTTCAGGCCAGGTAAGATATTTGCCTCATTCTGTCTCGCCTCAGAGTGGGAGCCCTAATTCTAAAGGAGAACTGTGTTGAAGTCTTCAGGATGGGTCTGTTCGCTAAGCTTGTGGAGATTTGATTTCCTTCCCCAATAACAGAGATAGAGCTTCGATCTTGCTTTACTCCCTATATGATGTTCATTCACATCAGCTTCTAGATAATCAGAGGGCCACATAAGAATGATGAGGTTACCGTATGTACTGAGAATTGTCTAGTGCTCCTGATGGCATAGACCTTGCATTTGGGGGATTCCCCCTAAATATAGTTCTAGATAGTTACAAGAATATATTGCACAGCTCAGACAAAAAAGTGAACTAGACAAATCTCTTTGCTTTCTGGCATCCTCAGCATTCTACTACACACACACACACACATACACACACACACACACACACACACACACACACACACACCCCTTTCCATATGCTAAGCTTGCCTCTAGACCCACTGGCCTGAGCAGTACTCCCAGTATCAACACGGATCATTTGGGAAGCCTTAGGCAAGCTGTTGCACTCCTCTAAGCTTCAACCTTTTCTGTGTAATATGTCCACAACCATGGCACTTACATGCTTACTGTATGAAGTGAGAAGATACATGTATAATTCCTGGCTTTCCTACCTGATGTTCAGTAAGTGCTTAATAGATGCGCGGGGATCGTTATCTCTTTGCATTAGCTAGGCTCCCCCAGTGCAGTCCTGCCAATTCCCACCACATCTGGAACAATTACGATGGACCCGTATCATCCCACAAAACCCCTCTTTGCTACCTAGGACTGACAGCCGATCTAGAGGAATGATTGTCCGAATTTGGATCTCTGTTGCTGTGCCAAAACAAGAACCAAAAGCAGCATAAGACTTAACCAAAAGACTCTGAGGAAGAAAGTCTGTATTCAGCGTACTTGTCTCCGTTACACTTGAGCATTGGAGAAATCTACGGTAGGAGCTCAGGTCGGAGGAGAGGCAGGATCCACAAAGAGAAGCAGGTTAAGGACTTGTTCTCTACGGCTTGATCAAGCTTGCTTTCTGATAGGTTCCTCATCTGCCTAGGGTGGTACCACCCACAGTGTGCTGGACCCTCCCACACCAGTCATTAATCAAGAAAATATCCCCATAACCAAGCTAGCAGGGCAAGCTAATGGAGGAAACTGCTCAGCCCGAGTTCCTCCTTCTTCCCAGGAATGTCTGGGTTTGCATCAATTTGACAAAAAAATAATCATCACAATGTTGAAGGATACATGCCTTGCCTTGTTTGACTGGCAGCTGACAGACCTACCACAGACGTTACTATGGGATCAGTAGTAATTCTGGTTTGGATGGTTGAGTTCAACTGTCCAACCACAAAGACAAGGTTACAAAGGACCCAATAGCTTACAGTAATGTCAGATGAGTTGTCCCCAACACATGTGCTCTGTCTCCATCTTGGAATTCTGTGTGTGTGTGTGTGTGTGTGTGTGTTAGTTTGGGCTTTATTACACCACGACTAAGGCAACTCTTTTTTAATAAATATATTTTTATTAATGTGCTTTTTCATTCCATGGTGTAACTATATATATATATATATTTATTTTTTAAAGATTTATTTTGTATATGTGAGTACATGGTTGCTGTCTTCAGACATACCAAAAAAAGGTGCCAAATACCATTACAGATGGTTGTGAGCCACCATGTGGTTTCTGGGAATTGAACTCAGGACCTCTGGAAGAACAGCCAGTGTTCTTAACCACTGAGCCATCTCTCCAGCCCAAGGCAACATTTAATTGATGCCGGCTTACAGTTTCAGAGATTCAGTCCATTATCATCATGGTGGGAAGCATGGCATCATGCAGGCTGACCTGGTGCTGGAGGAGTTAAGAGTTCTACATCTTGATCCAAAGGCAGCCAGGAGGAAGCTCTCTCCCCACTGAAAACCAACTCCCACAATGACTTACTTCCTCCAACAAGGCCACACCTATTCCAACAAGGCCACACCTCCAAATAGTGCCACTTCTGATGGGTCAAGCATATTCAAACCACCACAGTGTGTGTGTGTGTGTGTGTGTGTGTATGTGTGTTTGTGTGTGTGTGCTCACACACACGTGCATGTGTATATTCATGTGTATGTGTATGTGGGCATTGATGTGTCCTTATCAAGTGTTTGGAGGCCAGAGGTCACCATCAAGTGTCTTCTTCTTGCAAGCCCTAGGGATCCTTGTTTCTTCCTCCCCAGCCCTGAGATTAACACATGCTATTATGCTGCTATGGCCAGCTTTTTGACGTGGGTTCTGGGGGCATGGGGGTCCAACTCAGGTCCTCATGCACTTTACCAACTGAACCATCTCCCCAGAGCCCCCATGCCAGAATTCCGTAGAAACTTCTGGCAGTTTGTTTCCCCAGATCATCCAGAGCCTCATGATATCCTCAAGGAAATAAACAACTGCCTGTAGCGGCAGATTTTCTAGAAATCTCGGATGAATCCGCTGCCTCTGCAGTTCTGCTCATGCAGGCTAAGGGATGCGCCCTCCCTTAAGAGTCTTGTTGCAGTCACATTGCAGGATCCATCAAATGCAAGACCAGCGTGACCTTGGAGAATGCGGAAAGAGAAGACACAGGCTCTCCTCGAGGAAGACTCGAGAGGCCAGTGGGACCCCACTCCTAAATTCAGGAGGTAGCAATATCCAGGGGGAAACAGATGGTGCAGGCCAGACAGAGGGATGCAGGTCAAGTGTTCAGTTTCTCCAGGCACTTTCTCATGAAGGACATGTTGTGTGGCCTATGGATCAGCCCTCCCATATTAATGGAGGCATTTGACCATGAATTGGCTATGCCTGGAGAAGCAGGAATCCCTAAAGATTCACTCTATCCATTCTCAGCAGGATCCAAGGACATGAGTCCCTCGGGGTGCACAGAGGGACCCTCTTCCTAGAGCAAAAGTCTTTAAAAGCAGACAGGAAAAGACAACACTTGTAAGCAAAACTAACTAGGTTGGAAAAGATTCCCAGTGGTGTTTTAAAAAAAAAAATGAGAGCTGTTTCCCCCCCTCTTGTTCTTTGCTGGGAATGCACTGAAGTCTCCGGTGCCCATCCCTTAAAGGAACTGTCATGTGGTTCCACTCACTCTATATAGATGGACATTGTCATCTCTGCGATCTGAGTTGTCCTCTGGAGATGAGAGTTACCTTCCTAGACAAAGACAGACTTCAGGATGGCGTGAGCAAATCCTTCCCTTTGGGTTGCAGTAATGAGTCCAGAAGTTTCGAAGGACTTTACACAGGAGGCAAGGAGAATACAATGTATATTTAGTAGCTAATTTGTATGGTTCATTTAAAAATCAGAAAGCATTCACCTCTACTCAAAAATGGCCCATTCTAGGTTAAATTCTTAATTATTCTGGAAAATGCAAATGAGAAGCTATAAATACTGAGTCGGGGAATAATCACGATTTGCACAGTGTAAATTCAAGTCAATCGGTAAAGGGGAAAGAAAATCATTTGCCTTTGACATTAGATCCAGCTGTTCTTTGAAGCCAGTTTTCCCTAGCTGAGGATTTTGTATTTGGCTGAAGTGTCTCCAAAACCTTCAGAGTTTAGACAATACTTAATCTGAATGTCTAATAGTTCATTCTTCTCAGATACCATTGAACACTTCCATTAAACCAAAGTTATTATTATCAACATTATGAGGTCTGTCAGATGCAAGCCCATTGTTCAAATAAATTGACCTCCACTACAATTGACCTTAACATTGCTCAACTGTTTGACAGTCAATTATCTCATGATCTCCCTTCAAATGGGCCTCATTGCTGAAATAACCAATCCATTATGGAGGGAAGGTTATTTTAATAGCTGAACAGTGTCATGCTTTCTATAGTAGCCGGGTGAGTACATATTGTGGGACAACTTGTAGCCTTCAGTTCATTTGACAAGAGAAACGCATTGTGCCAGGCCTTTGTTTCAGGGTAAAGAGGGAAAAAAAAACATAATAAAGAACTGGCTGAAACTCAGTTATGGCTGAGATGATGTCAGCCCTTAAAATATACCAGCTCTCGGAAGCGTAAACACTCCCACTGTGCCTCTGATCTGCAAAGCAGAGCCAAGTGGGGAGAAGGGAGGGTTTAGCAATGATCTAGAGATAGAGGCTGGAGGGATCCAAGTCTTTACCTAGCTGCGAGGAGTGATGGTGGTGGGTGAATGGAATTCTTCTGGAGGAAATGGCCTGAGAGCAGGTCCTGTGTCCTGCCCAACTCTGAAGCTGTGTGGCACTGTTAAACTGCTGAAACTTGATTTCTTCATCTGCACCATAAGGGTGGTGGATTTCTTTGCATGGGATTGCTATGAGGTTTGGGTAAAGAATGAACCCTATAGATGACACCCAAATACGTTTACAATCACGAATACCAACATTCTCCTTCTACCCACTTTGAGAACTGGTTTTTCTCTAAGCTTCATGGCCCCTGGGCTTCTTTCTGATTGGATGGAGAGCCAGGCACTGAGAGATGTGAGGGCAGGGCTTTTCCCAAGCTTTGAATAAGGACTAATAAAACAGAAGAGCTAATAAAACTAACAAGTGCTTCATGAATCAGGAAATTAAGTATTCCTCCCCATTAAACCAGGCTCTGCCTCCATGTTTACAGGCTGTTGGACACTCAGTCACCTCTGGAGAACTGCAGAGCACCCATGTGACAGAGTCCAGTTGGCCCAGTCTGACTGGGGCAAGCAAGGCAACAAGTCTGAGACGGTGGACCTGCTCTTTCTTCTTAGACAGCTTAGAAGATGGGGCATGGTAACCCTCGACATGTCTCAGCTCCTTGAGATCCCTGACATCTAATGCATGTCTCCTAACCAGGACATTGAAAGGGAGTCTGGGTCTCACATAGTCCACCCCAGGGTATAATGAGGAAGGATATACGGAGAAAATAAGGATAAAATGGAAGAGAAGAAAACAAGATCTTCATTACACTCTTCAGCAACACCTTATCTACCATGCGCTAATACATAATGCGCTGATACATTATGAAGAATGTATTACTAATACCCAAAAGACAGAGACCCAAGGGCACCCTAAGACTCCTCCCCCTTGTTGTCACCAATGACCAGGACCCAGACTTCTTTCAACCTCAATGCAGGTTCCAGCAGATTCTTTGTCCCTGGTCACTCTTTCCAGTGCTACCTGGATTCCGTTATTCTCAGTGTCCAAAGAGTCAAGCAGAGTCAGTACCGGGCTGAGAACAGGGCAGGGTTCTCCAGCTGACTGCCTGGGTACAGAGCAGGACAGTGCTATATGGCCAGCGCTGGGTAACAACCCCCATTCTTTCAGGCTCCCAAGAACCCACTGGGTTCATCCCTTCCCAGTCCCAGGTTCAAAGACCGCACTTGCAACTTTGAAGTGGTCATAGTGGAAGGAGTTCACCCCCAAAACATCAAGAACCATCTCGAAGCAGTAATATTTTTTAAACACTTACCAGTCTCTCACAGCTCTTTCTGGGAGCTTTCCCTCTGAGCAAGGCTGTGGGTAAAGCACTGCAGGTATAAAATAATAGCTTGCATCCCTTCATATCCTTTGAAGAGTCATTGACTTAATCTATTCAAGTAGGATAGACAAAAGTTTCCTCCAAAGAAAACACATTCAAGTGGAGTCTTTCTACTTTGGGTAAGCTGTTTTACCAATGAGGTGCCTAGAGGGTTTGAAATGCCAGCCTGGAGCAGAGGATGTCACCCTCAAAGCTGCAGACTGGTGATTTAGAAACTACTGCTGGCTGTCCTTGGCTTGTTTGTTAGAGTGCTCCACAGGTGTACATCCTTGGTGGGATGCTCATCTAGGCATGGCTGGCCATGTCTGAAGTATAAGGAGACCTCTTGCAGAAATCTTAATGGAAATTTCCAGTTTTCCCCTCAACTCAGCAAGGCCCTATCCCAGGTTCTTATAAGCAGCATCCAGGGATGCTGAACTAAGTTCCCAGTTGATCTTGCTTCTCCTGAACCTTGCTGAGCTCCTACAATCAAAGTGTGACTATCCTATCCGTTTTAAATTAAGGCAAGAATTGCTTCAGTACTGCAAACCAGTTGTAAAGACTCCAATGCGGGAGACTGTTGAGAGATCTAATCTAATCTCGCCACCCAAGTTTTTCTCCATAAATGTGTTTATACACAGTGATGTGCTAGTAGGAATTTAATGAGAAGTTCTATTTTTTTTCTTAAAAAAATTCTTACTTCATAGTTTTGCCAGTTCCCATGATAATAAATATTTCCACTTTGCTAATTTCAAGCTACCAATGTGCTATCACTAAACACGGACTGGGAAAGAAATTCTAATGAATTAACTCTTGTAAATTCATGTGAGCTGCCTCAGCATGCCACTGTGAGATAAACATATAATTTTAAATGAAATGTGGAAATGCCACATCTTGCTTTATAACCCACTCTTTACAGTCTTTACATGCCACCGCATATATGTCAAAAATGCAATGCTAAATAGCTGGATAGCTTTCCATTCTATCGATGCATAGTTGACTCAATACCATCATACCAAATACATCTAATTTCTGATTTTATAAACAATGCTATGATAAAGCACAATTGCAAAGAAATCTCTAGAGCAAAAAACAGTGGTTCAGACTGAAGTGGCTGGAGCAGATCCCTTTGGGTCACCTACGAAACTCAACTTCTTCATGGAATGTTCAGCATCTCATAAGCTACTGGGGATCTCACAGACCTGAAAGTTTGGCTTATAAGATTTCACATGAACCCACTTTCTCCCTTGGCCCCACTATCAATCATTCCTAGGCTCCATATCGATCCTGTGTCATACATTTGGGTGTCATCTCTGATCTCATGAACTCCCCATTGTCCCCCTCTTATACTTCAAAGCATATGGTGAATAGTGAGTACTGGAGCCTCACAGTACTGCCCCCCACCTCAGCTGTATAACCCCCCCCCAAAAAAATATAGGCGACCTATGCCTACTCAACAGGATGTTGACCCTCTTGAGAGGAGTTAGCAACTGAGTCTGCCTCACTTTTCTGTACAGAGAAACTAGTGTGAGTTCTAGAGCCAGAGTGACACCTCATGAAGAACTGCTGAACAAATGCCTTATACCCTCCATACCGGACTTCCTCTGCAACATTTACACACTATGGCATACAGATCTTTCCACAATAGAAACCATTTCTAGAGGAAAGCAGAGATTTTGCTGTGTCTAAGTGTGGTTCCTACCTTGGAAGAAATTTTAGAAGCCCTCTGGAGGCAATTTTAGAAGCCTTCGGATATTTTGTCCTTCAGAAACAGCACTTGGCCCTCTGGATAAAGGCATTTTAACACAAAGAGGGGAAAATTAGCTTTCCTATGTTCAGTGACTCTTCCACTACATTAATGACATCAGTGGTGTATAGTTTTATGAACATTCTTTCTATATGTGTGAACATGGGGACTATAGCTAGCAGTCAATAGAGCGCATGACATGCGAGGCACCACACGCAAATTAACATCAAATATTCATATTTCACTTTAATCTCACATGAATCTAATCTAGGATTCACTAATGCTCCTATTATACAAACCAGGAGTAGGCTCCGCTCAAAGGTAAGGATTAATTGACTTGATCAAGACCCTCCCTATTCCTTGTCCATTATTCTATCTCCCAGGACATTGTTGATTCTGACTCAATTCTTAAAAGACCAAGGAAGGACAGGAATACCCAATAGGATAAGTGGCAAAGTTAAGGTCGAGAAGCTACATAAGGAAATTTTTAAATAAATTCACCAATATAAGGGTAAACACATCAGTCACAGGCAAACCAAAATGGTCAGTCACCTCATAAGGGTTATTCAAACCCAGGGCTTCCAACATTTTAATAAGTGTTCACCATCTTTATCCATCTGACAGATGCAAATTTAAACTACTTTGAGATTCTGTCTTACCCAAGTTAGCATGACTATCATCAACACAATGAATGCAGAACATCATGAGGGGAAGGCAGAACATTTACTTACTGCTAAGTAGGTAAGCTTGCGCAGCCATTATGGAAATCAGTGTGAATGTTTCTCAAACAACTAAAAATAGGAATAGTGTATGGCCAAGCCATACCACTCCAGCATATGCCCAAAGCATTCTAAGTCTTATCACAGAGATACTTGCATATCCATGTTTATTATTGTATTGTTCACCAAGGCTAAGATGGAGTCAGCCTAGATGTCCATCAACAGGAGAATGGATAATGACAATGTGCTACCTATACATAATGGAATTTTATTCGGTCATAAAGAAAACTGAAATCATGACATTTTCAGGAAATGGCCTGAACTGGAAATTATTATATTAAATGAAATGATCCAGACCCACAAAGGCAAATAGCTCATGTTTCTTTTTCTCATATGCAGAACCTAGATTTAATGTGTGTCTGTGTACGGAGGGGGTATGAGTCATGAAACTCAACAGATGACAGTGGAAGAAGAGACCTCTTAAGGGAAGAGAGGTTAAAAGGTGGGGATAGAATCCTTGTGATATGGAGGGAGAAGGGGAGCTAATGGGAGTGGGAAGGGACTGCAGGTTGGGGATGAAGGTCAGAAGGAAGTGAGTGAGATGGGTGAATAAGAACAAGCATATGAAAATACCATAACAAAATCCATTGCTAATTTCAAAACTGTTAAAAAATGAATAACTATATAAATGATAGAGGTCCTCTGACTTGTAGCACAATGTTCTTTTCACCACAAACTGTACCTTCTGTCTTCATGGGGTCTTAACAAAAAAAATTTTAAATGAAGTCATTAGGATGCATGTGTTCGCTTTCCTGGGCCCTTTGTGCAGTCGGCATCTCAGAAGAAGTTCAGGGCATCAATCACTCAGCCTCTCAGGAAGAGACAGAACCCAGCTGGAACTGTTCTTTCTAGTCCACTCCAGTGATGGAATGACCAGCTCCCCCTACCTCCTTCCCACCCCTCAGCACACCTGGACTCCTGCCATTCATCTGTAGAATGTTCCCAGCGCCATCTGGCCTTGCATCTCATGTCCTGTCAACAGGGATGTCAAACAGGCAAGATGAAAAAAAACATAACTCCAAGAAACAAGGCTCGTCTCCTTGTCCCAGTCTGAGGGAAGTCATGATGCTCACTCATTAGGTAGCTACAAAGGGGAGAAAAAAAATGACTTCTCACTGTCCGGTTATCAGCTGGTGTCTGGAGCACTCTTCGCCATTTCCTGTCTTGCCAAGTGCTTTGGGACAATCCTAGGACTTTCAAATTAAAGTGGATGTAGCTGGAGTATTCCAAGAGGCTTGAGGGGAATTTTCATTGCTTAAAAATCTGATAACAGTGCCTGTGTTTCTTGGCAGGGCCACAGACATTCCTCTCTGTGATGCTGGCCATTCTTTCACAGAGGTTGAAAAGAGAAGAATGTACCAAGTCAGCTAAGGGAGAGGGAAGATGAGGGGTGCTCAAGGACCTCATCTTCAGGTCATGTCTTAGCTGTCCTTATGAATCAGAGTACACAGGGGCTATAGAATTAGACATTGGCCAACTTCAATAGGAGCCGAGTCCTTTTCAGAAATACCAATGTATGTGTTCTGTCTCTCTATTCAGGGAATACACTCGGTCTAATTTCCTTATTATGAAGCAAGGAGATACTATAGGAAAAAATGGACACCTTGACTACATAAACACTCTCTAATGTCTGGGTACCAGAAATTTCCAAACAAAAGTGAGAAAGGATTCATAGTTAACTGATGGGAAAGGTATGATAAAAGATCAATCAAATGAATGTGCAGAGATGCTTTTTAATAGTTCAATTACAATTTTAAATGTGTAAAACTTAGCAAAATAACAGTAAAGTTCTCCGGTGTCTAAAGGAAAAAAATAGATACTTAACCACATTCATGGCATTAATTAGTTATATGTGTGTATATGTACAAATATATACAAGGATATCCTTATGTATCTGTTTATTGTTCAGTTTCCCAAAAGCATATACTACTTTTATAACCAGGAAACAGCATTTTTATGTAAGAGTACAGGCAGAACACAGAAGGAAGCTGGAGTCTCCTGCCCTTTGTCTTCCCCAACTGTTCTTTTTCCCACCAGGCATTAGAAAGGAGGGATGTGCACTTCTAGACTGTCTCCTCTCTCCTTCCACGTTTTTTTTTCTGCTAATAATGGAAAGTAATGGAAGCTTATCATAGAAGCTATTTCTTCTCTAATTACGGAGGTATCAGATGTCATAACTATCTGTGCATGGTGACACACAACTATAATTCCAGTTCAGAAAATGTACATTTGAAAATCAGGAGATCAAGATGACATGACATCCTATCTCAAAAACAAAAACAAAAACAAAAAAAAAGCCACTGTGTTGGCTAGTTTTACTTCAAGTTGACACAAGCTAGAGTCATCTGAGAAAACAAAAACAATTGAAAAAACGCTTTCATAAGAATGGGCTGTAAGCAAGAATGATGGGTATTTTCTTAACTAATAATTTGATGTGGGTGGTGCCATTTCTGGGCTGGTGGTCCTAGATTTTATAAGAAAGCAGGCTGAGCTAGCCATTAGGAGCAAGCCAATAAACAGCACCCCTTCATGGCCTCTGCATCAGCTCCTGCCTCCGGGTTCCTACCCTGTTTGAGTTCCTGTCTTGACTTCCTTCAGTCATGAACAGTGATGTGGAAGTATAAATAAAATAAGCCATTTTCTACCCAAGTTACTGCTACCCGTGGCATTTCATTACAGAAATAGGAATACTGACTAAAACAACCCATAACAAAGAAGCAGAACTAGACTCCCTATAGTTCTAATCATGAGCTTGTTGAAGGCCTAGACTGAAACCTATCAGTCAATGTCCCTTGGTACAAATTCATCCTTTCTAGGCTACTGAACTGGTCCATAGCTAGCATTCCCTCAACACCCCGAGGTCAGATGAACATGTGAGAGAGCACAGACTTGAACCTGTCAGTCAGCAAACTGCTTTCAGAGTAGGTAGATGTATGCCAGCTCTCCCCAGGAGGCACAGAGGGCACTTGAATCTGTGGGATACGAGCCTTCCTTCTGAGAAGCTCCCCACTCCAGAGAGAGACCAGACAGATTTACAATGAGCCATAACACACAAAAGAGCTGCCATGAAATGAGCGTGTGCTGAGATGATGCCATGGGAGGGACAGGTAATAACACACAAGGACAAAGAGAATGGGAAAGCAGACAGCCGTAGCCACACTACGGAAAGAGCGTGGCTGTGGATGACAAGGTTGATAACCTCTGATTTAAGGCGGATTTCTGAGTTCGAGGCCAGGCTGGTCTACAAAGTGAGTTCCAGGACAGCAAGGGCTATACAGAGAAACCCTGTCTCGAAAAAC
>NC_034607.1:38792666-38798266 GCF_900095145.1 Mus pahari
AGGAAGGAAGGAGGGAAGGAAGGAAGGAAGGAAGGAAGGAAGGAAGGAAGGAAGGAAGGAAGGAAGGAAGGAAGGAAGGAAGAAGTTTGTCTTCTTGCTGCAATGGGAGTAGCAGAGATCTGGGTCCCAAGCATAACCTAAGAAAGAGGGCAGGAGGGAACTGTTATGTCTCAATGCCTGCATGCCTGGCCTCCTTCTCTGTTGCATTTCTGAAATGTAACCATCAGGCCTCAGCCTCCAAGAGTAAGAAAGCTGGGAAAATCATCTAGGGCATTTGAACCATTTGAGAGGGGGGAAAAAACCTAAAGATACTAATATCAACACTCTCCATTAAAAGAGCCCAACCATACCCTGCAGTGAAGCCCAGATATGGCAGTCCCCAGTGGTAAACTCAAAGCTTGCAAACAGCTTTATGACCCTCCTCTTAACAGCAGTGACTGCGATTCACTGAGACCCAAGGAAAACCACTAACATGAAAGATAAAAATCAAATCATACCAACAGGATAGAAGCAACCTAATAGGAATTATGTGAGGGAAATATTTTATATTCAGAATATATTTAATATCCTGAGAGGCATAAAAGAAGATGCATTGCAATTACACAAACAAGAACTGGATAACAGAAAGAAGAGCGTCCAAGATAGCAAAACGGGGCTGGGGAAATTAAGAATATTATAGTAGAAATGGGGGAAGTCAACAGAGGGTAGAAGATAAAGAGGCAGAAAATGGGCGAGAAAAGATAAGAAACACACACAGTCAACCTAGCATGCAAAAATACTAAAAGTTTCAGGAATCAAAAATACCTACCCACCTCAAAAAATAGTTTCAGAAATTGAAAATCTCTCTCATGCTTTCTCCTTCGCTCCTCCCTCCCTCTCTCTTCCCTCTCTCCCTTCTTCCCTTCACCATTCACTCTATCCCTCCCTCCCTGCCTCTCTCCCTCCCTCCCTCTCCAGCACTCCCCTTCATACACAGGGAAAAAGAAACAATATACCCAAGGAAATATCTCTACACTAGAAGGCTGGACTCCCAAGATTCAAGGAGTCCACATATCTAAGCTTAGAGGCTCAGGCTCGTAATCATAGCACTTGGGAGACAGGGGAAGTAGGGTTGCTGGGAGTTTGAGGTCGGCCTCCTCTACATAATATGCAGTCCAGGCAGGGCTGGAGGGTGAGCCCCTGTGCCTCTCTCTAAAGAAGGCAGATCTGCACAGCAACATAAATGAAATAAAATTAAGGCACAGCGAAATTGTCAATCGTAAAGAACAAAGGCACAATCAAGCTTCCAAGGCTAGAGTGCAATTCAGGGGTAGAAGGTGGGTTTGGTCCAGGGCCCCGGGTTCAATCATTAGTGTAACGAAGTAGGGCCATGACAAAACAAACAGAACCTATTCCTGTGAAACTGGATTGACTGCCCAGCAGCAATACGAGAAGGCAGAACACCTCAGAGCAATCCTTTCAGAAACCTTCAGAGAAATGACCTCCAACCTAGAACTTTAGACCCAAAGCTGCTAATAACATTGTTAGGAAAGCCAAATCATGGCTTGATCAGCTATGCAAGGCGTTTGATGTTTTCTCTCCTCCTTCCTTTCTAGGGAAGCCGAGAATATGCTTTTCCAGGGACACTAGGACACCAAGGAGGGAAGTCTCTCCAGGAGTAAGACATGGGATTTCCTGGGCTGATGTTACAGGGAGGGCAGGATGCCAGAGAGTAGCCTGTCAGTCTAGAGGAGCTGGCCCAGGAGAGAGCTTGAACATGAGACTAGAGAGAGAGAGCAGAGGCCTCTGGTACAGAGAGAAGATGCAAAAGACTGGCAGGGAGTTGGGGGGCAGCAAGTTGATAAATCCAGAGGAAACTAAGCTAATATAAAAGGACATAATGTAATCTAAATGTAAATATAAAACAAAACAAAACACAAAAAAACAAACTCAAATCTCCAGAGAGAATAGATTTTTGCATGGAGGGGGAAAGTGAGAGGGCTTAGGCATGGATCTCATTTGCATTGCCATACAATATAAACACTGAATATTGATTTAAACAAAATTAAACTGTAATTCTATTAGGGAGGAGGAAGGCAGAGAAAATCATGGCTTGGCGAGTGTGTGAGGTCGGGGCAGTAGAGCATGAGAGAAATTATACTTCACCTGTCATAGTGAAGTCACAGATAATGTTTAAGGCCCTCCATCACGAACTAGCAATAGAGCTGGGGACCTGTGCCTTCAGCATCAACTACAAGGATTAGAAGCAGACTCTGTACTCTGTAGTAAGAGAAACGGAGAAGAAGGGCAGAAAACTATTGGGTTTTGTTGTTGTTTGTCTGTTTTGGTGTTTTGCGTGTGTGTGTGTGTGTGTGTGTGTGTGTGTGTAACAATTCTTTTTTTTTTTTTTTTTAAAGATTTATTTATTTATTTATTTATTATATGTAAGTAACTGTAGCTGTCATCAGAAACTCCAGAAGAGGGCGCCAGATCTTGTTATGGATGGTTGTGAGCCACCATGTGGTTGCTGGGATTTGAACTCAGGACCTTCAGAAGAGCAGTCGGGTGCTCTTACCTGCTGAGCCATCTCACCAGCCCGTGTGTAACAATTCTTGCACTCATCATTGGTCCTTTTAAAACTAAGATGCATCTATATACTGAAGTAGTCCAGCTAAAGGAATAATAAGTCTTAGCTTTCTGTCTTTTCCCCCCCATGCAGGGTGTAATCGTGCGTCCCTGTCCCACTCATGTGAAGTCACGGGGCTGCTAACTACAAGGTGAAGATCTGTGGGACTCAGGGAGAGACACAGCATTCTCAGAATTCCAGGGGAATGGGGCTCACAAAGAGCTGCAGCTCCTGCATGCACTTGCACCATTTTTCTTTGGTCTTGCTTGTTAATACAAACTGAAACATCAGCCAACCCCGATGTAAGATCTAGACTTATTTGCTAATTATAATCATACATTAGCAATGAATTAAGAAAAAAAAAGAGTTGGTAAAACCAACGAAAGAACTCTGCAGGAATCCATTTGAAGCTTCAAGACCGGAGTACTTTGCTGTCATTTATGAATGACATAGCATATGTCTTTTATGATGTGTGGTAAGTGCATCGCTACATTTTTCTTCTCAGAGACCAAGGTTAGACATTCATCAGCTCATCGATGTACCCACAGCTATTGCTCAGGGAAAGGAATGGAAAAATATTGACTACAAACAAAATTGTCCACGACAATATCCCAGGAGCCATGTTTTTGGCAGTGGCTCCTATGAGCCCCTCTTTATTCTCTGATATTTAGGCAGAGTCCCTGCCACTCAGGGAAATCTGGATTCAGTCATCACATTTAACATCTTCAGTAAGTTTCATCAGAGACAATTGGACCAATGACCAAAGAGGGTCCCAAGTATTCACATATTTAATTCGGAGAGACTTTTCTATTACTAAATGAGGTATTATTAAGTTATAAATTCCCTGTTTTCAGATAAATACAGGGGAGGCATCCATCCACTGAGAAGAATGGAAACCCATGACAACAGGAATGTCTTAACGCATTAAGCACTATCTGTATTTTGGGATGAATTTTCTCAGGAAGCCCTGCTCCTTTCAAAAAGCATCATGGAAAGAGGACTCCAATGAGAGAGACTGATTTAGAACCCTGGGAGGGAGCACGGGGATGGGGAGGACCTCCGATGACGTCTTCCGAGGGAGGACAACTTGCAAGCAGTCTTAGAACTGAGCTGATACCAGCTCTATAGAAACGTGAGGGTGGGACTGGGGAGGTGCGGCTGTGGGGAAAGTGCTTGAGGGACAAGCATGAGGGCTCGAGCTCAGACCCCCAGCACCCAAGTGAAAGCCTGGTAAGTTGCCGTGCGCCCATCTGTATCCTTAGCCCTGAGGGCGAGGAGAGACTGAGTCCAGAGGCAAGCTGCCTACCCAGCCAATCTAGCCAAGTCAGTGAGACACTCTGCCTCAGAAAATAAGGTGAGGAGCTACAGATAAAAACACTCAACTTTAGCCTCTGGTACCTATAATACTGTAGGCAAGCACACCTGCATGTGGACACACATACATAACACACACACACACACACCTTGAGAATGTAACTTCATGGGATAATACACAACTAAGAACTATTCCAATTGAGAATAACATGTCTGAAATATCAAAATAAGACATCTGCCAGTTCTCAGAGCCACGGGCAGCTAGGAGCAGTGATGGCCGCGAAGTGCGGCTCTTCACACTGCCAACTGTCTCCTGAAATAGCAGTAAGATTTACGTGGTACTATCTTCAGTGCTATTTACAAACAGGATGCTTCATTAATGTTCATGAAACGTGTACAAATGGCTGTCAGCTCACTCCCTGCCCCCCTGTTGCTTCGAGGCTCCCTGACTGACACATTTCTGACTGACAGGAATGTTCAACTCTGAGGCAGCTTCATGGCTCCTCCCAGACCATCTGCATGGGGGGATAAACAAGAATCAACAGTAGGCTGAGGCTTGTGATTTCGCCTTCTAGCAATGCTTGTATCCTCATCCTACCTCACTGTGCGCTAAATATTCTGCCACACGTTGCCTCCAAGGGCAGTGATGGCAGGATGCCCATTTTCCTGAGGCTGGAACCAGGATTCCCAAAGGCGAATGCCTGACTAAGGTCCCAGGGCAGAATCAACACCAGGAATCACGTCATTGCTTTGGCTCGTGGCCTAGCGCTCTTTCCACAAAGTGCTGACATTTGGCCTCTGAGGTGGGCCAAGGGGGTAAAAAATAGAACGCCATGACTCTGAGAAATTCCTCCCAAGAAAATGCTGAAGACGCTGCTCTGTCTGTGGACCAGTCAAGGGTGAAAGCTGAAGCCCATGAATAAATGAAGTATGCTATGTACGTAGGGTCTTTTTGGTGACACAACTGTACTCCCTGGAAAAACAGTAGCTGAAACAAACCTTACCAAAGATTCGCTGAAAAACTGAGTTCAAAACATTCTAGTTTGGGGATGATTTGATTTAAAATTACATAGTTAATCATTTTATAACGGGGGGTGGGGATTGACTTCTACATGTAATTAACTTGAGTGTTCCTGTCTAATCAGACACATGGATTCTAAAAGAAGAGAAGATAGAGACAAGAAAACCAGATTAGGAATAAAGCAACAAGTAAAGTTATGTAAGGGAGCATGACTTATACAAAGTAGTGGGTTCACTGTGATAGTTTCTTACATGAGCGAAACATATCCTGGCCATATTTCCCTCCCCTCTCTCCCTCTCAGACCTTCTTCCTTTGCTCCGACTGTCCCTTTTTATCTCCCTGTTGTTATTTCTAAACTTTTTTTTTTTTTAAAATTTGGTCATTCCAAGTATGAAAGCCAAGATTTGGCTGATGAGAAGATAAACCAAATAAATGATATTTTTGTGGAAGGTTATGAAAGGAATCCCAAGTTAGAAGAGAATTTGGATAAGTGGGCCTTTAAAGTCCAAACTCACAGGACTTAAGTAACTCTTAGGAATCTTTTCTTTTGTCCGGTTTTTGTCATTTTGTTATTTTTTTAAAGTATAAAATTGTGTTTGAGCAAGTAGGTGCTTCCGTGTGTGTGTGTGTGTGTGTGTGTGTGTGTGTGTGTGTGTTTGT
>NC_034607.1:38798312-38813587 GCF_900095145.1 Mus pahari
ACCATAGATCCTCTGGAGTTAGAATTACAGGTTGTTGTGAGGCCCCTGACCTGGGTGCTAGAAACTGCATCTGGGTCCTCTGCAAGAGTAGTGAGTGCTTTTAACCACTGAACGTTCTTTGCAGTCACAAGACTTTACTAACTCTTAGAAAACCTTTGGATACACCACAGACTAGCAAGTCAGGGTAATGGTTCACCCCACCGAAGCCGACTATTCCTCTGACCTAAACATTTGGCCTGAAGGAAAACAAGTCCACTGAGCAAAAGCATTGAAGAGAGCCACGCCCCTAGAGGAAGAACCGCTTGCGGAGTGACTGCCTGTCACCAAAGACCAAGAAGCTACATTTCAGAATTTCTCCTCATAGACAGAAAAGTGTTGCCCTGCAAAACCACTCTTAATTGCTAGTTTGAATTCCTGATTCCCCACTAACCATCTGCATGACCTTTGTAAAGTGCTGGAACCTGTAGAACACGGCAGTGAGAGCAGCTGTTCAGAGCCCATCGCCAGCAATGCTCTAGCTAGTTGAGTAAAGCGCTTGCTTGGGAGAGAGACTGGGGTGGGGCGGGAATCACTTAACAAATATAAAAGCAGCAAATGCAAATCACTTATTATTATTATTGAGAAAGGAGCTGATGAGATAGTTTGTTTGGTAAAGTGTTTGCTATGCAGGCATGAGACCTGAGTTCAGCCCCTAAAAGCCCCCATGTAAAAAAGCCAAGCACGGTAGTGAGCTTGCAGTCTAGGTGCTGAGGAAGCCCAGACAGGGATGCACTCCTCTAGCCTGTCTGGCAAGTCCTAAGCCAGTGTGCAGGCTTATCTCAGAGAACAAGCGTGGGAGGGAGCTAGAGAGATGGTTCTGCAACTAAGAGCACTTGTCATGCATACAGAGGACACAGGCACTGTTCCCAGCATCCACACAGTGACTAACAGTCATCCTTAACTCCAGTTCCAGAGTATTTGGCACCCTCTCTGGCCTCCATGGGCACAAAGTACATCACACAGGACACACACACACACACACACACACACACACACACACACACAAAAGAAGTATTGCATTTAAAGGAGAACCATAAAAAGTTATGGCAAAACAGTGCCTTGGGATCAGAGGATGTTCTATAAATTCTTGGACATCTGAAAGTCATCTGTAGTGACGCAGGGGACTTTCAGGTCTCTGAGGGTAGCAAGCAGTGATGACTTATTTTCTGCTTTCCAAGTAGTGATCACACTACTGATGGTATCATAATTCCTTCATTGAATCTGATATGTGTTGATCACCTGCACCTTTAAGCCCGGCACAAAGACCCTCAACAAAGAACCTGACACCCATAACTCTAAGATACGGCTGGACCTACGCTTTTAAAAGGCAATAGAATTTTAAGAGAGACTTCTGGAAAGAGGGCTCACAGCCAGTGAGACTAGGTTATGACTAAGTTAGTTCTTTAAACATGGATGAGGAAGATGTTCATTAAAAATTGATTTGAAAGTCAAAACCAGCAATGCTTCTTAAACCTTCTGCTCATTTCTTACAGTCCCAACCCTGACCTGTTGTTGCATAGGAAATAGCCATAGGCTACGGCAAGGTGAGAATGGCCTTTGGAAAGATTGTTTCTCCCTTCCTGTCTTAGCTACTCTGACCTTCTGTGCGGGGTTTTTTTTTTTTTTTTTTTTTTTTTTTTTTTTTTTTTGTTTTTTTTTTTTCTGTGCGGGGTTTTTTTTTTTTTTTTTTTTTTTTTTTTTTTTTTTTTTTTTTTTTTTTGGGAGCCTGTTGCCCTCTCTGACTCTTTAACAAGCACAGGGGTCGGACTGGTTTTTATCAAACCTGATTCAGGTCTGTTTATCACCAGTTCTCGGAGGCCAAGATGTAATCAGACTCAGGGCAGGTCCTAGGGGAACCTACTGTTGTCCTTTTGCTAAATAGTCATGCTGTCAAACTGCCTTCTAAATATTTATAGCATAGATTTCTGCTCCAGCCATGGTCAGAGATTCTTCTTATTGCAATAGGTGGGTGATTAATGCACAGACTCAAAACTTCAAAGCGCTCAGAACTGAGAGTGCTCAGCCTAGACAGGACATCTATATCAAGCCTCTCCCTAAGGCTCAGGAAACATTGTGAAAGAAGAAGAAGAAAGCACATAAGAACTAGCTCAGTGGTCCGCAACCTTCCTAACGCTGTGACACTTTAACACATTTCCTCACGTTATGGTGACCCCTAACCATAAAACAATTTTCACTGTCACTTCATAACTGTGATTTTGCTACTGTCATGAATTTTAATGTAAATATCTTACATGCAGGATATCTGATAATGTGACGCCCCCCCCTCCTCAAAGCTGCAATCCTCAGGTTGAGAAACCACTGAGCTAGAGGGTGGGGAAGATGCTGTGAAATGCTGTCTTCTGGACATAGCATAACTGCGGCACACAGGAATTCACAAGGCCAAACTATTTATAAATATATTTATATTTTATTTTATATTATATTTTATTTTTATTTATATATATATATATATATATATAAATATATATATATATATATATTTATATATATATATATATATGGAGCCAGGTACATGTCTTTAATCCTAGGCAGGTCTCTGTGAGTGGCAGGCCAGCCTGATCTACAGAGAGCATCCGAGCACAGCCAGAGCCACTGAGTGAGATCCTTTCTCAAAACAAAACAAAAGATAAAATTCCACTAAGGATGGCGGTGGGGTGGCAACTACCAAGATCCCAGTCAAGGCTGAGCAGCTTCGGGAGGCTGATGAGGGAGAGACACTCTCCTCCTCCAGCGTGGCTTTCTTTGGTAGATTTCCCATGCCCCAATGGATGTCCCCTCACCCACAAGCACATGGGACAGCACTCATTAGATGCAGGGTGTTTAAAATGGTGGTAATAGTTTAAATTTGATAAAAAAAAAAAAAAAAAAAGAGAGACCATGAGTTTGGAAGGCATGTTGGGAGGTCTTAGGGAGAGAATTGGGAAGGGGAACAGGAGACAGGCATGATCAAGATATATGGCATACAGGAAGGAAATTTACAAAAACTTATTTATTTTGAAAAAGGGGGTCTTAGCTTACCTATGTCAAGATCTGAAAGCAAGGGATATTTTCATGGGCGTCAACTACACAGAGGAAGAACCTGCCTTACCAATGAGCGGTGGGTAGTATCTCTTGAGAAACAGAGGTTCTGATCCCAATCTACCTACTGCTCGCCTGGGACTGGGAGATGCTCTTGGGATCTTTGCAAGTGCTTAGCGCTTTTGTCTAGTCTTGAAACTATGTCTCCTTAATCTGTGAGGAAAGAACCAGCATGATACATCTCCCATTTGACATGTGAATTTGCTGGGGCACAACAAGGTCAAAGTACTCATTGTGTGTGTGGGGGGGGGGGGGCTAACATGTCAGTACACTTCCATACTTCTTTTATGGTTGCTTTTAAAGTTTTATTTAGGCCAAGAGTATAAACATCTCTACAGAATTAATTTCTTAGTAACCAGCGTCTCTCAAAATTACCCTTCAACCTAGAAGTGGGGAGGCCACAGGAATTTAGGGGCAGCTGGCGCTGGTATTGGGGGTAAACAGAAGTATATGCTAAGGCAGGTGGTATCTTGGTCCACTCAGGACCTCTTCTCTGTAGCCTTTCTTGCGAACTATCTGTGGTTTTGATACTTCCTAGGTAACTTGGTTTTTTGGCTATCTAGTGACTCTAGTCAGGAACCCATGTGCCAATTTCTGCCAACTGGCTTCCTTTACCTTCCCTAAAGAGTCATTCACTTAGTTCCCTATATATGGTGGTTTGAATGAGAATGGCCTCATAGACTCCTGTGCTTGAATAGTTAGTCCCTGTGGTAGTTGGAATAGGTTTGGCCCCACACAGACTCATACATTTGAGTGTTTGGTCCATGGGAGTGGCAATATTCGGAAGTGTGTCTTTGTTGGAGTAGGTCTTGCCATGTTAGAGGAACTGTGTCAGCATCTTCTAAGTGCTCAAACTCTGCCCAGTGTGGAACTGTCACCTCCTGGCTGCCATTGGAGATGTAGAACTCTCCACTCCTCCAGCACCATGTCTGCCTGCATGCTGCCTCGCTTCCTGCCATGATGACAATGGGCTGAACCTCTGAAACTGTAAGCCAATCCCAATGAAATCTTTTCTTTTATAAGAGTCGCCTTGGTCATAGTGTCTCTTCACAGCAATAAAACCTTAACTAGGGCAGTCCTCATTGGTGGAGCTATTTGGGAAGGATTGAAAGGTAAGGCCTCATTGGAGGAGGTATATCACTGGGGTGAGCTTTGAGGTTTCAAAAGATTTGCATCATTTCCAGCTAGCACTTCCTGTCTCCTGCTTATGGATGAAGATATGAGCTCTCAGTTGTTCCTACACCCATGTCTTTGCTGTACGATCATGGACCATAACCCTCTGAAACCATAAGCCTCATTAAATATAATTTTATAAGTTGGCTTGGTCATGGTGTTTTGTCACAGCAACAGGAAAGTAACTAAGACATTACATCTCAGAGGAGCAATGACCAAAAGAACACCTTGGTCAAAAAAACAATGACCAATAAAACCATAGTGAGCTGGCTCTTTTCTCGACACATCTATAGACCAACTGGTATATGATTAAAATGCAGACTCTGACTCATCATTTGAGAAGACTGGGGTCTGAGACAAGTTTCTCCATGATGCAGCTCTGTGACTCTTGAGCCATATTGTGAAGAGAGAGATCAGACATCCATTCCGTCATTACCTCAGCCCTGTGAGCTTACCCAACTTAGATCCAGGTTGGCTCGGAGTTCCAAACAATCACCTCAGAGATCATTCCCACAAGCCCTTTGCCTTTTGTATCGTCCCCACACACCAGGTCAGCCTCCACCTGGTCAAACACTGATACTTGGATGTGAAAATGTTCCAAGGGTCAGGGGGACAGCTTGGCCCCAGGAAGAGGTATCACTGAAGAGGCTGACAAATACAGTGTGGTTACTAGAGCAGATCTTCAGTAGCTCCAGTCATCTCCCAGAGGATGTCTTCAACAAAGAATGAAAAGCCTGGAAGAAAACCCCTTAAATCATTTGCATTCTTAGCACAGGAAAAAAGCAAATGCATTAGGATGTGCACTGCAGTCCTTGGTGGCGGGCTGCAGGCTAATCACCTCAGGGTGAATCTGATGAGGTTGGTGGCAGTGACTTAGCCTTCCTTAAGCATCACTCTGGACTCAGGTGGGAGGATAAAAGACTGGAAACACTCACAAAGAAATAAAGAATGGTTTATGTGACTAAACTGGGCTTCTGGGAAGGGCCGGCTGGCAGAGAGTAAACTTCAGCTCCATTGCTAGCGCTGGAGACAGAGGCATTTCTACCACAGAGAGGACAGGATAGCAGAGTGTGGCAGCCCTGTGTGCCTGTGTGTGTGTGTGTGTGTGTGTGTGTGTGTGTGTTTCTGAGATGCTCAGATTCACAAACCTGCGTGCTCATTAGCACATGTGTGCATAGGTATGCTGCGGTATGAACAGACAATAAGAAAAGCAAGCCTGCTGATTCTTTCTCAGAACAAAACCAAACCAAAAAGCCCTGCCACCATTTGCTTAGCAGCCTCCCTCTTTATAGCATTTGAAAGGTAACCCAACCACCTCTTCTTGGACAAGTAAAAAGTAAGAAAGTTGGCCAGCAGGAATTGTGCATATAGATTCCTGACTCTGGAGTCTCTGGACCACAGAGAGCCCTGGGTACCTAGCAACTGGTGAAAAGAAACAGCTAGTAAGAGAGAGAATAAAAAGTAGTTCTAAGGACAAAGACTCTACCTACTTTGACATGAGCTACTCTTCATTTTCCACAAAAATGCTGCCAGGTGCCCATGTCTAGGATGGGTGATGAGTTCAAGAAACCCTGGCCACAGAGAAGAATCTCCTCAAGAAAGCTAGTTCATGGTTCCACAAATAACATATCTGTGCTAAAGCGTTCAGGGAAGTGCTGTCCTATTGTTATAATAAAGAAGGTTTAATTGCCAAATATTAGGCTTTAAAAACCAATCAAGTGTAGAAAGTAGTTTTAATTAGACAGAAGAATCAGATAAACAAAATGTAAAAAGCTTCGTGCTTGAACAACCTGTATCTCATTGTGCCTTCATTCTCTAAGGACAGAGGGTAATAGATTAGGCCTCTGTTAGGCACTTTGGGACAATTCTAAATAAAAGGAACAAGTGTATTATTTCACTCATATACAGAAATCATTTTTTTTTCATTTATAATTTGCATTTAGGGGGTTTGGGGACAACACTCTTTGATCTTAGCAATGCTGAGAACCACCGAATAACCAGCATCAATTGTGTATCAAGCATTGCAGCCCTGAAGACAATGGATATCGACTTTGGATCTCCACATGCACACTCAGAAACACAGACCAAAGACTATCAATTGACTTGCAGTCGATACTGTCTACACACATTTGTCTTGAAAGGGAAAAAAAATGTTTTAAACATGTCACAGTCATTTCAACTTGGGCATTCAACAATACCCAGGGTCTTGTTTGCCGCCTTATGTGTTACACGGTGCTTTTCTGTCTTGTGTAGAACTGAGAGAATCTGGTGAGAGGGTGATCATTTTCCTACTCTACCTTTAACTTAGACCGTTTCCTGAGTGTGTGAAGGTGATGAAGAACTTACCCAAAACAGCTAATTGTCAAGACAGGAGACCCTCGCCTATAAGAATGGCTGAACTACCTCAATGAGCTCCCACTCACTGAGGTATTTTTAGAACTGAACATATAACAAAACTGAACTTTTCAAGCAAAGTGGAATGCAAAATGCTTAGGGATGGTGTTCAAAGGGCAAAGCTTCTTTAAAAAGACTATTGATCGGGCCTACCTGCAACATGACAAGGCCAAATGGACTCAGGAATGTGCCAAAGGAAGCTAGGTCAGGAACAGCAATCTCTAAACTCCTGGGGGAGGGGGGATCTGAACAACACCCTCCAGTGAACAGCTGGTACAGGGAGTGTTGGGGTAACTGATATCACAGTGAAGAGCTCATATTGGTTAAAGAAGGTGACGCAGGTAAGGTATCTCCAAAAATATCCAGCATCTTTTCAGTTTTTCTGACTCTGGTCTTTCATCATGAGGAGATCTAAATTCTCAGTTTTAAAGATCTATTCCTCCCTTGCTCAGCAAAACATTTTTAGATAACTTCCTGGTTGCCTAAGTATAGTTTGAAAAAGACATGCCCAGTGAGTGAACCAAATATCCTAATCAAAGAAGCAACTACCCTGAGCCTCACCCTTACCTCTCACTCGTTCGTTTGTAGAGCAGACACCTGTATTCAGTTCTTAGCTGCTAGAGATGAAGGGTCAATGATGGCTCAGGTGCTCTCCATAGCCTGAGCCTGGGCCTGGGCCTGAGCCTTAGTGACTTCCAGCATCTGGCAGAGCAGCAGCAGCAGATAATGGTTCCTTTTCCATCCCATCCTCTTCCTTACCAGTAGTATCCCCTCCACGAACTGTACCCCCATGTGTTAAATGTCGCACAGATAGTATATTTCAGAGATGAGTAGCAGCCATTCCCTGCATTCTGCATAGATTTAGCATGCTGCTTTCCTGTAGACTTTTTCATGTTAGACACAGGGCTCTGGAAGAGGAGCTATGCCAACAATCACTTGCCTGATCCTCCAGACGCACTGTATTAAAAGCAGACACTCTGAGGCATGATATCTAATCTTTACACTATGCAAAACAGTAAGTGATATCGCTCATATACAGGGGGTGTCTCATACCTACTAAGCTATGTCACCTATATAGAAAGATTTCTGCATACTTACTAGAGTAAAAAAATGAGCTGCACTGAGATCCTATTCTCTGTCATCCCCCCCCAAAGCAGTGACCCCCAAAACCAAGGAACATAAAAATCTCAGATCATCGTTAAATCTAACACTCCCAAGCATCCTGTTCTGCAAATGACAGAACTCGTGGAACCAAAAAAGAAAATTTCTCTAGTCAGATTTTTTTTTATGAGCTCTTTCCTGTTTCATGACCTTTTCCCCACATTACTCCACAAAAAAAAAATATTTCCCTAATAAGTTTGGGTCTTTGCCTGTGGTGTGTTTTCTTCTTAGCAAGAAGCCTTGGGTCTACTGGAGGTTAACCAGGTGGCCTTTGTGAGGGTTTCTCAAGCCCATTCAAGAGCAAATGTCAAAAACAAAACAAGTGATGCAGTATGACAGGATTGACAGATGTTAGCAGATGTGCTGCCTCTCCCATAGCTTCCCTCTTACCTAGAGACAATACCTTCTTCATTTCTTTGCTTCAGGGAATAAGTGACTTCAGGAGAAACAAAGTCATTCAATTCCAAATGCAACTTCAACTTCAAGAGTTTTAGGTTTTGATATGGCCTCAGACATGAAGCGCTGAGGCTTCTAACATAATTTGGAAGTCAGTCCGAAAGCTAGCCCCTCTTGTGCTGAGAGTAGATAAGGATTCAAACCAGGGAGCCAGAAGAGGACCAAAGAAAGGGATACTGTATCCTCAAGAACAAGGAAGGAGTTGGGGTTTTTTTGGGTTTTTTGGGGAGGAGGGGTTGCTTTGTTTTGTTTTGTTCATGAAACTCAGCCCAACTTTACCTCGAAGTTTCTCAGGCTGATCTGCTTTCTGGTTAACACCTTGACCCCCCGAGTCTGTCATAATTTCAGGTACAAAAGCAGTGGTTCTCAACCTTCCTAATTCTGCAGCCCTTTAACACAGTGGTGACCCCCAATCATACAATTATTTTCAGTGCTACTTCAAAACTGTAATTTTGCTACTGTTAGGAATTGTAATGTAAATATCTGTATTTTCAGATGGTCTTGCCCCTGTGAAAGGATTGTTCATCCCCCCCCCCAAAGGAGTTGTGATCCTCAGTTGAAGAACTGCCACACTAGAGGAATAAGCGTTTTCTTCTCTGTCCCCTTCCTCTGACCTGTGTGCACCATACCACCCTCACGTCTGTGCGCCTTCTAGGATGTATGACCCAAAATCAGTTCCAGAAGAATCCTCTATCATATGTACCTGTTTTCCTTTCTAGCTTTTGTTCTTCGCCTAGGAAGAGAGGACCAATTTCATTATCGAAAATACTTTCGAAAAGCCAACTGAAAAGTAAGAACTAATTTCCCATCGGTCATCAAGCAGCGATGGTTTCTGGCTGAGAGGGTTTGAACTGAACTGGTGACCCCACTAAATGAAAACCTCCCATGTGATTACTCCCCAGATCCAGATCCTGCGCACCCCTGTCTAGTACCCCCCCCCCCTTTCAGTACCACACACTCCCTCTTCCCTGATTCTCATTCTACCCTCTGCCCTCTGACCTAGGACGACTTCCGGGTGGGTGAACCACTCTACCATTCATTAACATGACTCAGAAGGGGGGTCTACAACATCACTTCTACTTTTGATGGTCAAGGTATTGGACTCCATACCCAGGCTTATTCAAAGAAATCAGAGCCAGTGCAGAGCCTTTTCTGTTACGCTAAGGCAGTGACTTAAAGACAGCCAGCTACACTGCAGACTCTCTATTTTTCCTTGCTGTTCTTCTGAAAGATGCACTTTTCTTTTATGGGCATCATAATCAATAGTTCTCCTCTCTTTTATGATGGATCACATCAGTCACGACTATGCTAAATTGTCACCTGACATACGTTTGGATGCTATTCTTCTGGATGGAACACAATTTTCTCTCTCCCTCCTCAATGCCCGGAATATTGAAAGGGCATACCTAACAATGCTCAATTATGTGTCAAGTGGCAGTTTTACTATAGGACTAAGAAAAGAGAACATAGCTGCAGCTGGCTCCCAACTCACCACAGACAGACCAAAAGTGGGCCCAGTGTCAACCTGGCTCCCAACAAAAGCCCATTTTATTTTTGAGAAATCACACATACACAAAAATTAGATCAAAGGCTCATTCGTGCTGAACTTGCCGTGCTGAGCAACTATAGAATTTTTTTTTTAAGTTAGAAAAAAACATCAAACTACTCCTAGTCTGATCCAACAATGAGAGAATTTCATTGGAAATCTTAGCTGAGTTGTACCGCCCCTGGAGATGAGCTGGTTTAGACATTTTCTCAAAGAGCTTTGAAGTATAAATGTTCCTGAGGGTTTAAGAAGGAAAGAGTATTAAAAAAAAAAAATCCTCTTTAGGGAGGCTGAGAAATGCAACACCCCAGTCCCAAACAGGTTCCCTGGGGATAAATGTCTCTCATGCGGTCACATACAAAGACAGAGAGTCATAATAGAGAAGGTAGACTGAGCATCTACCGGGTTCCCAAGGATTCCTTAGTTCTATTCCTCCCTGTGTTAGATGTCAAAATCCTTGTGCTAAGGGTGATATCATCTCAAACTCAGGGTCTGTATCTGAGAAGCTCAGGGGGCTATTTTAGCCCTGAGTGGAGTAATTCTTAAACTGAGGAGTGGCACAGAGGAACAGAGTGACAGAGAAAGACAGACAAATAGAAACACACACACACACACACACACACACACACACACAGAGAGAGAGAGAGAGAGAGAGAGAGAGAGAGAGAGAGAGAGAGAGAGAGAGGGTAAGAAGAGAGGAAGAGAAAAATACCTTTAGATCAATACACACACACACACACACACACACACACGCAAATGCACACAGAAAATAGGGTAGGGATAATAGGCAACGAATAGAGATACAAACAATTGCATCATTACTAATAATAGATAACACCTATAGCTTCCATTTATTCAGCAGTAGCATGCTGTGTATACATATCTAATATGCACAGCTTTCTGAGGTAAGTCTTAATGTGTCTGCTTTATAGATAGAGAAGAGAGGCTCAGTGAAATAAATAACCTGCCCATCAACTAATAAGACCCCACGCCAGCCTTTCCATCACATTACCCAGTCTTGGTCTCTTAAGTCCTTGTCTCAATGCTTTTTATAGCGCAAAGTTCATCCTAGAGAGCTGTGTGTAGCCAGAACCAGCATCTTCATCCACCCACAGCTATGAGCATGGTCCTGATACAGAAATACAGGATCAAGGTGAACTGCCCTAGTCATTGGCAAGGAGCAGCATGCTATAGGATGAATCCTACTGGTAGTGGGAGGGGACAAGGTAAGAAAGAGACTTAGGTATCTGAGAGAACTAGGTGTAGAATTTGGGAACGAATTAATCGCATAGCCCAAGGCTACCTGCCTTGTCTCCCTCCTAGCTCTTCAGATGGTCTGGTGTTGCTTCAAGGAGTAGATAACAGTCAAGGAAAAGTTCTGGCCCAGTGGCTTCCTGATCTGACAGGGAGGAGGGAGGAGAATTCTGGCAGAAAGCACGGCTGTCTTGCAAATTGCAGACACCTAGTCTTTGTTTTAAGAAAGTCGGCTTTAAGAAAATTGGTGATTAAAAGAAAAATTACCTTTCAGAGGAGACAAGCTGGAATGTGAGTGAAATGGTGAGAGTCTGTTTCATTTTGTCCCAGACTCTGCCTGGCCTCTGTTAAATAGAAAGCTCCAGAGTACATTTGAAAGATGATTAGATTTACAAAAGTTCCATTTGCCTATAACCTCTCACACCACCTTGCATTAAGAGAGGAGAGTTACACAGGTAGGAGCTCATGTGACCTGGAAAAAAATGTGTAAGCCAAGAAGGAACGCATCTCAATCTGGACAGGGCAAGGCAGTGACGAAGGACGACGGCAGACAGGGCTGAAAATCAGATCTGCCTTGGGAAGATGCATTTCCTAAGACAGACTGCATGAGCACCCCTACCCCAACCCCGGGCCCCACCTGGCCTGCTCTTCAGCACCTTCTCTGTGGGCTCTAAATACTGCCTCCTAGGCCAATGATAATAGAAATCATGGGAATTGTATCCACCCCCTAGAAAAATGGTTCAGAATTGATAGATTTTCTTCTGACACACACAAAGTTGAAATTAGAAATCTTCCTTGTTCAGTGTTGATGTGTAAGTGGCTTTAAGAAGTCATTCACCATAGCCATTTCCATGGGCACCTTCACTTACACACACAATGGAAACAAAATGAGACCATCCATGATTGAGGCTCCTTTTCTTAATGATGAATGCCACCGATATGTATTTCCCTTAGAAAACTCCTTCTCATATTTGTCTTTTTTTTTTTTTTTTTTAAGGAAAGTTAGTCTCTTGCTCCCTGCCATCTTCCATTCAATCTTTAATTTCTTTCCCTGACATTATCTGTACCACATAAAAGGCCTGAAAGGACAAGGGCTCCTCCCTAGCCCTAACATTACTCACAGCCAACACAACTGACCATTTCCAATAATGTAAAAATGGAAACCACCTTTTTTCATTTAACTGAATCATCCACACAAAACCTAGGATTATTTTTGTAGAGGGCAGTCCAAAGGCAATAAAGTGGCACTTGAACAAATAACTTCTCCAGAGAGGAAAAAGCATCCGCAATGTTTGATGTTAGGCCAAACTATGTTAAAAGATATGGTCCAAGAGGACTCCCCTGAATGGTGCAGAGATGGCTCTGGGGTCACCTCCTCCATCAACACTTAGAAAGCACTAGTGTGCATCACACGAAGCTGGGAAATCAGGGTACACAGTGAAAACCCCACAGCCCTAGATCAGACGGTTCTGTTTCATGTCAGAAATCTATAACCCAGGTGAAAATTAAATGGTTTTGACTCTACACAGAAAGATGCTCTGGGGATTTCTCTAGGATCTTTTAAAGGGAAGGGTGAGGGGTAGGAACCCATTCAACAAGGAAGAAAAGAATTATTCCCAATATCTAGTTCTTCCTCATGCTCCTGGCACGATCCAACCCAAGTAAATAAGACTTTTAGATAAGACAAGTTGGTACCAAGGAAATCCATCTGATGATAGTTCATTCACCTTAAATATATTCATCGTACCACATTACTAGTACATTCTACATGAAATGTGGAATACAAGTTGGGAGATGCAAAGATGAACTAACTAATCAAGACTTAGTTCTCAAATCACTTAATATCTGTTCAGGAGTACAAGAGGACAAAGGCCCATGTTTGTTCTTTGTATACTGAGCCAAAACACTTTCTGGACCTATATTATAAACATTATGTATGTAAAAATGAAACATCCAGAATTCTGGATAGCTCGAAGCAGTATCGGTGGTTCACGGTGAAGTGGAAACTTAAGGGTTCTTCGCAAAGTCAGTTGTGTTGAATGGTGTTTTTCTGCGACAAACATGTGAAGGAGTTAAGTTATCCTGAAATGGACACAGGTGAGAGGCTAAGGCAGACTCATGAAGCAGAAGCAGACACAGGAGAGTGGATGTTCTGCTAAAGCAAGCATGTGAAAGGACACGTGATGAAGAATCCTTTGCTAACAACATGCATGCATTGGTCTGCCTTACATTGTGTAGTTGGGCTCTATATGTGAGGACTCCACAGACAGAAACTCACCAAGAAACTTCTGGTGGTGTGCTACAATATCTTGCCACTTCCTTGGGCTTGGGCTGATTGGCAAAGTGATGTCAGCTGAGATAGACTCACGTGCTGAGGCAAGACCAGTGAAGGACACGTGATGTTTGGAGGGGTATAAAAAGGACTCAATGGGCCATGATGGAGGCTGGTCCTGATTTGCTTATAGAGCTGGCTGTGCAATGCCTGTTGGTCTTGAGTCTGTGATCATTGCTTCACTGAGAGAGGTACAGCTGAGAACTTCTCCTGGCGTCCCTCCTGTTGCCTCCTGCTGAGGCTGAGGGCTGACTGTCTCTGCAAGGTTGTGCCACTGCTGTTGCTAACCCCACACTACTGAAGTAGGCTGCTGATATATCCATGACATGTTTGGGAGTGGATCAAGCTGCTGCTTCTACTTCTGAGTGTGGTCTTGGTTTTAAAAGATTTGTAAGGACTGCCCAGGAAGGCAAAGGGAAAGGGGCAGTCAATAGACCAGGGACAGCAGGAACTGTTCTCTCTGTGTGTAAGAGTTTATATAGTGTTTGGAGCAAGAAGCAATAAATAATGGTGAAATGGTGGGACTTGGTGACTCACCATATTTCAGACCTAAGAATGGAAACATGGCCACCAATGAACTTCTGGCACTCTTCTATAAATATGGTAAAGCTCATTAAATTCACATAAAGTTTCTGCCTCTAACAAGTGTAGTCTAAGGAACTAGAAAAATGGCTCAGCAGTTAAGCACTTGTGCACAAACATGAAGACAGAGTTTTAATCCCCAGAAAGCCAGAAGGATGTCAAGTGGACACTACATCGGAAGGTAGAGACATGTGACTCCCAGAGGAAGCTGGCTAACAAGGCCAGTCATATAGAAAAGCTCTGAGTTTGACTGAGAGATCACACCTCAATAAATAAGGCAGGAAAGCCATTCAGGAAGATTCTCAACATCAACCTTGAACTTCTATGTATGCATGTACACATGGGTACATAAGCACCCACACTTATGTGTACCTACACACATATGAAAACATGCATATACTCACAACATACATGTTAAAATGTATGAAAATAATGATTGGGTATGGCATGTAAGAATATTTATATGAATAGAAATACCATTATTTGCTGTAGACTTTTGGTAATTCAGAGTCCCTTGAAAGCAAGAGATCTTCCCTACCTGATCACATTCTTTCTGGTCTTTAACCTGGGTCCTATCTTTAGGGACAGATAACAGAGATCTTTTAGCTCATCCATCTGTATGGATGGGATGTGAATCAAGTGACCGGTGATGAACTTGCTGAGTACCTCCAAGGCATGTTGTGCTCTGGCCATGCAGAGCAACACTGACTGTGACAACATTCTCCACAAGAAGGGGCACCTTCCATAGGAGGCAGGAATGAGGGGTTGATTTGTATGCTGGACAGATCTGTAGAGACAGATTCCCAACAGCTTACCCCAGAGGCTGGGAGTCATAGCTACTCTGTTTCCTTCTACATTTTTTTTGATGTGTGTGATAGAGAAGCAGGACTGCTAAGGCTGAAAGAACTCCATAGTTATACAGGAACTCAGGGACTCATGTGTCAGGAGAACCAAGAATTAGCCCAAGCTCCCAAACAAAAGGTGTAGGAGTAAGTATTCAAAGTGACCCTGGCTAGAACAGGTAAGACAGATCCACTGTCAAAAATTATAGATGCAAAAGAAACAGACCTACTGCCGGCCGTGGTGGCGCACGCCTTTAATCCCAGAACTCAGGAGGCAGAGGCAGGCGCATTTCTGAGTTCAAGGCCAACCTGGTCTACAAAGTGAGTTCCAGGACAGCCAGGGCAATATAGAGAAACCCTGTCTCGAAAAACCAAAGAGAGAGAGAGAGAGAGAGAG
>NC_034607.1:38813782-38837113 GCF_900095145.1 Mus pahari
AGAGAGAGAGAGAGAGAGAGAGAGAGAGAGAGAGAGAGAGAGAGAGAGAGAGAAGAAACAGACCTACTGAGCAGAGAGTTGGGAGAGGCCCCAGATTACATAAAAAGTGTATAGCTTAAAACCTAGAGAGTTAAGAAGCATGGCCCAAGAAATCCACTATAGATAGACCCAATACAAAGCTTCAAAACTAAGTGTTTCCCTTCTCAGATAAGAAAACAGGCAAGTTTAGGCATGTCCTTTGTGTTATATTTCCCCTCTGCCAATACTACTTGCTCTGATGTCACTCACTTTATGTCTAAGAATACGAGAGTTATCCTGATTGTGTCTTCCTTCCATCTCGTTGTAGCCAAGTTTGCAAAGTCTAAAGAATGGCCTACACTGGCAAGGTGGCTGTGTTTATCTGTGAATATGTATACTGATGCCCACCGACACTGTCTCAGGTGTTTCACTACCCCAAGGTAGGATGAGCTTCACACATGCAACCGTTTCTGGGGTACCTGCTAGGGATGCCATGATGAATGCCTCAATCTGTAATCCTTATACTACTAGAGAAAATAATTTTATTTTTTTCTTTGACGGAGCTAATACTTCTTCTAAGCATCAGTTTATGGTAGAGAATAAATATGATCTCAAATTCACTTTAAAAAAGAAAAACCAAAAGGCAACCTATACAAAAAACAATGATCCCACTTGGACTATCAGAAGGCCTTTCCATCTAGCATGGCTAAGTCGGCCTAACAACTAACTCGGCTGACTTTTCCCAGCTAGCTGGATTGTGATTGGCCATATGGCCTCCTCTTGATGATCGCTTTGCTGATGAAGTCAAGTTCAAAGTGAAAAGATCAGCTCAAATCATCCCCTATAGGAAAGGTGGCAGCCTGGATAAGACCTCGAGATTCTGAGGCATGAACTACCCTGTACAGCAGAGAATGGCTATAGGAAGCCACAGAGAGCCCCTACACTCAGGCGATACATGGGCTACCTTTCCTGGGTCAACTGTGATCTATTTGAAACTTGACCTTGGCTGTTTATTAGGCTCACCTAAGAAGCCTTCAAAACCATTGCCATCATAAGATCCAAGAGCTCTGATTAAATCGGTCTGAGGCAAAACCTGGACAATGGTCCTTTTTAAAGGCTTCTCAAGTAATGAAAAACCTAGACCCATGACTGAGAACTTCAGTGTTTAGCATGACTCTCCACCTCAATTTCCTGTTTGTTTAATAAGGATGTCAGGCCAGGTGATATACAGGGCCCTGTACAATCCAAGGATTCCATGTGAATCCTAAGCCAGTCCCCAGCTGGTAAGCTGCTCTGTAAAGACCACTTTCTCTTTGCATAATTCAATTCCCAAATGCTGCCAAGACGGCTGACCTACCACAGAGGGTTGGTGTGTGGGTTAATGAGATCATATTTGCAAAGTGTTTGGGGGCTCTGGGGAAGGAATCTCTAATATATGCGGCTAAAGAATGATTACAGCAACGTTAATGTCATTTTTTTCTTTTAAGAAAAGTAAACCGCAGTTCACAACCCTGCATCTGCCATAATTAGACTATCTTGTGGGGATGGAGAGTGGCGGAGTGGAAAGTAGATTAAAGCAGGGTTGCTCTTGTTAAGACTAGATGCCAGGTCAAGGCTTTGAGAGGAATGTCTATGCAATTACCATTGACATGGACTATGAAGTCAGGGGTGGGGGTGGGGGAGTAGAAGGAACACTAATCACAATAAAACCTTCTTATCCTGAAACGCACACCAGTAGCCTTCTTCATGCCACGAGACTTTGCAGGCCTGCTTCCATGTTCCATGAAATAGAGGGGAGGAAATTAACCTTACACTTCTTTCACACGGGTAAATAATCATTAGTGGGATTCCATTTCTAAAACCTTAGTGCCTTAGGACCATAGAAATGATCTTTCCTTTAAAATCCTATATACCAGACCTGCCCTGCATAAGAACTGATTACTTTGGGGGGTCTTCCTTCCTTTCACCTTATTTTTCTATTAGACAATATGTACAAAGTTCAAATAAAATGCCTAGTATAGCCCAATGAACATTTAGTTTCTTTATGCAATATATGGATAGTATTAGACATGATATAAGATATGGCCGAGCTACAGTCACCACTGTGTTTGGGGAGACCAGATCTCTTGCTTTAGTGGTCTATCTGCAATAATCACACACCCATCCATCTGTCCATCTGTCCGTCCGTCCATCCGTCTGTCCATTCATAACTGACTTATAATCACTGACTTTTTAATGCTTTGTCCAACATAGTCTCCAAACAGCCCTTCTCATTAGTGATAAACTATTAATCAAAATTCTAAGCAATATGACTCATTTCATTTTAGAGTTGTCACCAGACACTCAAGGTAACTGAAAATCACCAAGTGACCCAAAGGTCAGTATTTAGGAATAAGAACTCTGCCCATGACGTAGGCTTACAAGTTGAATCCTTGAAGGAGGTTATGTTTCTGTGTAGGTTTAAACTAATCTGTTCAACCAAATCATGAAGAGGTTTTATCTCTGGAACTTAAAAACTGATTTTCACATTCTTCGCCACAGCAGATAGTTAAAACTTTTTTAACCCAAAGCCAATGAAGGGAGTAGGGGTTACTTTTTTTTTTATCATACGTGTTAGATGAAGTTCTTGTTCTCAGAAGTGCCTCTAACACCAAACAGATCCATGGTGCTGAGCATAAACTCTAGCAACTCAGCTAAGTCTGTGTTCAGACTTAGGATAGAACACATGGAGCATCCCACTTTCACTGGGAAGACAGAACCAGTCACTAATGATTGATGGAATAATTATTTATTTAACAATTTTGGAGGAAGTTCATCTGGAACCTCATTGTCCACAATGAAACCAAATGGAATAAGATTAGAAAAAAAAAAAAAAAAGAAATACAAAATCAAATTCGGTAGAAATTTAAGATGTGCTTCTAGGAAAGACAAAGTTTTAGAAGATTAAAAATCAGTAAGAATGACTTTTAAAAAGGGGAGGGAAGAAAATTTACCCATATAAATTGTAAAAATATTATACATTTCTTCAAACTACAGACATAATAAACTAGTGTAGCCAGGCTAGATTTTTACTTCTGATATAATCTTAGTATTAGGAAAATACTAAGACTAGTAGTCAAAAATGTATGTGGACATAAACTGAAAATATACGAACACATACACACACAGCTAGGTAACATGGAAAATTAGTCACTACTAAACAAAGAATAACAATATAAAATAAGCTAGCATATGTCAAATTAATGTATATGTACATGTGTATTTCTATGTGTATGTGTATATGATATATATGTATATGATGTATATGTATATGACACACATGTATATATTTATATATATATTTGTACACACACACACACACACACATATATATATATATATATATATATATATATATATATATATATATACATACATACATACATACATATTACGTTCTGGCAAGTGTTCAGTTAGATAAGCATTTTGCTACACAGCTAGTGGTGGGAGTATAAATTGTTCTTAGAGAGTCATTTAAAAAAAAAAAATCTCTGAAGGAAAATACAGATAGCCTTTAAAATGTTCCTACCTTTTGGCCTAGTAATTTAACTTATTGAAATCCATCCGAGGAAAATGACCTGCTATGTATGTGGAAACTTTTTGCCACAATCCTTAAAGAAGAGAAGAAAAACATAGCTTCCTGAATGAGAAATGATAAGCTGTGGCACATCTAGAGGCTGCTTGACAATCTCTGACAAGGATGGTTATTAAAGTTTATGTACCACTAAGTGGACAGGTCATTGTAAACTTTTTATATGGAATATAGTCTCAACACTGTTTTAAACTCAGAAAGTAAAGGGCGATTAAAAAAAAAAAACTCACTAAATCATTAGTCATTATCATTGGTAGGTAAAATTGCAGGTAATTTTTCTTTTAATGGTTTCAAAAACAGTTTGTATCATTTTAACAACTACAAGAAGGCTTTCTTGACCGGTGTACATGTTGTATGTGTGTAAATGATGCAGGCAAGAGAGAAGAGAGAGCATGAGTGCGCACATGTGTGGAGGTCAAAGGGCAAAGTTCAGGAGTCACCCTCTACCTTGCTTGAGGCAGGGTCTCTCTTGTGGCTTGCCTCAGTGCTGCCTGCTCCAGGCTAACTGACCTAGAAGGATTACCAGGACATGGGAGGATCATCTGTGTGTGGGAGACAGTTCTACTTCTCTGTGGGAGAGCTGGGATTACAGCTTCATCTTTCGCTGCAATACATGTTCCAGAGCTGAGCTCCAGTTATCAGGCCAGAGAGACACGTTTTTTACCCAGTGGGTCACCTTCCTGACCTCTGGCATAGCAACCCTTTATACAAAGTTTATAGAAGTATAGTCCAAGGATACTTTGTAACACGAGAGAGAGACAGCAATGAAGTTGACAATTGTCTTCAAACACAGTCATCTCCCTTTCCTTCCTGTTCTCTTCTTTCTTAATCTTTCTGAAGCCTTGAAGGAAAAAATGAAAGTATCACTTGTAAGCCTGCATTCCCTCTTTTATCTTAACAGCCAACCGGGAAGACGTTCTCTAAACAGAAGATCTTAGGTATGGTGCAATCTGAAAATAGGTAAATGCTTCACAAAGGCTATCCGCTGGGGAAGAGCCCCTGGAAGGACCAGTGCTCCTGTGATAAGCATCCAGCCTGGCAGCTGTCTCCCTAACAACAGAAGCACATTTACTATAGTCTAGAAGGTGACAAGCTGCAGAACCGACGAAGAAATACAGCCCGGATTTCTTCCAAGTGTTAGCAGCCAATTTCACTCTGGGAGGTGAAATTACTGGAACTGATAAGCCAATATTAAGGGGCTAAAAAAGCTCCTTAAAAATTCCAAAGACCAATTTGAGCCATCAGACCTGCATCCGAACAAACGGGAAGATGACAATCAGAAAATTATAATAAGAATGAATTGATTTGGTACCTCTTCTCTCGTTTCATTACAATCTCTGACAGGAGAATGGATTCATTTTATGTCATTTTCTCCGGAGCCTCAGAGAACATTTCTTTCAGGTCCTGAGCTATGTAGGAGCGAAAAGCACAGATGGCCTCAACCCAGCAGAGACTGTGAATAACTTGGGAGTTGTTTAAACTTGTTTCTTTTCTCCAAGCAACCTGGTTATTCAGCAGCTGCTCATCTTAAGGCTCAGAAAAGATCCCTGGGGAGAGGGAGTCAAGACAGTAGGGGAGGGCATTCCTTAAAGGAAACCCCAGGTGGGGCAGAATGCTTGATAATTAACTGGAGGGTGAGCTACCTGAGTGTGATGTTTTATGTAAGAGGATAAGCATGAGTAAAACCTGTTTTGTTTTAGAAATACACTCCACACTTTATATTCAATGGCTTGATGATAACAATAACAAAATTATGTATACACATGAAAAGATATACACAAATTTATGAGGGCAAGGAGGAGGAGATGAAGAAGAACAGGAGAAGAGAAGGAAGAGGAATACGAAGTCTAACAAAAGGCAGAAGGGCTAGAGAGATGGCTCAGCTAGAAAATATACTGTTCCTAAAGAATTGGCTTCCCATCACCTACTTCCAGCTGCTCATGACTGCCAGCGCATGATTGGCTGTAACTCCATCTTTAAGGGAACAGGCCCCGCCCTTACCAGGCTCCTAAAGCCACTTGCCTTTGCCTCCCTGGGAAGGAACAGTTGCTGAAGCACCCTCTCAAACATTCGCCTACCAAATATAAATAGAACATTCAACCCAGAGGAGACCAAGGACACTCCTCCCCTACTTGACTGACATGTGTGTGTGTGGGGGGGGAGCGCTGTATTTAATAATTAGATCAGGTGGTGTGAGAAACATCTTCCCCCAAGAGTAAGTAAAGAAAGCCAGAAACATGGGAAATGGGAAACGATAACCTGTTTGCTTTCCTAATTTGAAGTTCCCCTTCACTGCCCCTAATTTGAAAAACTGCATAGAATTTCTGAAGCTCAATGACCAGTCAGCTATCACTCAGTCTCAGAGACTGTTTTGTTTCACACACACACACACACACACACACACACACACACACACACACACACACACACACACAGAGTGTTCTAATTGCTACCTACACTGAAAAACTGCTTCCAATTTCTACTTGACTTTTAATGATTATAAATAAAGCTCGAAGTCTATAGCTGTTGCCTGCGCTATGCAGAGTGTGTGCTGCTGTCATACTCTATCAACCTTAAGGACTCCAAGATTATAAGCACGTCAACAGATACTGGTCTCTGCTCCCTGAGCTTGCTTTCTTCTCCTCCCTTCTTGCCTTTCTACCCTACATATTTTTCCTTCCTTTTCTTTTTTTTTTTTAAGAGGAAAGAAATACTCTCTATTTGGTAGAATGATCCCGATCACTGAAGGTAAAAAAGAGTCACTAAAAATGATTCTGTAACCAAGATGGAGGCTGAGAAATCACAATTATTTATTGATGAGTCAGCCATAGGACCCCAGGTCACGTGTCTCTGCGTCACTATACTTAGAGCTAAAGCACAAAAGAGCAAATTAATTTGGGAAATGAATGGAGTCAACAACCTAACCCATTGGTTTCCCCCCCCTTTGGGAAGGGTGCAGATGATGATGATGGTGAGGAAGAGGAAGAGGAGGAGGGGGAGAATGGTCTCTAAATGAAATCTACCTTTAGCTTTGGGTGATAAACTGTACTGTCAAGGAAAATAGTTCTATTCAAATGTTGACTTGCTTTAAATGTCAAAACAAAATAAAATCTACCAAACTTAATTAAGATTAAATATGTTTTGCTCCATCACATGAGAAACCCACACATCTCTCTGAAAATAGTAAGCCACTTAAGATCAACGAGGTTCATGATGAGAGGAGAAGGAAGCTTGGGAGTTGATTATACTCAGTAAGTCTATGCATGACGGACACATGTCAGAGAGTGGGGGGGGGGGAGAGGCAGATATAGAGAGGCTGAAGTCAGAAGCTAATGATCAAGCTGACAGCTAATTGAGATTTTTTTCATTTATCCCTCTATCTTTGGTGGTATTTTTAGATCACTACTCAATTCCCCGGTGCCTACACTGGAAACCAGAAAGAAACGAAACTGGAAGCAATGTGCTTGCTTTGCAGTTACGTTTTTTCAACAACACTGAAAAGGCGGTGGATGTTGAAAACTTTAAAAAGCCCAAGACAAAAAGCAAAACCATATCCAACATACACTTTAGACAGTCACAGCCATCCTCCTTTGCTGACCCCATGCATTCCAACTTCGGCCCAATCCCTTTATTTCTGTAAATAATTTTAGATTTTAGATTTTAGATTTTAGATTTTAGAACGGTAAGAGAACTTTAAAAACATAGAACATTCAAAGGAACTCTGTCTTAATTATCTAAATAGCTTGAACTGCTACACAAGTAAGGGAGTGCTTTTATTAAATGCCAAGTCTTTTTTTAAAGCAACCTCAAAAAGACACACTCTCGGTGAGCTGTGACTATGCCAGCCAAACAAAGTGGCAATTTGGGCAATTGTCCACATAATTCAGACCAAAAAACCTGTCGTGGCCAGGACTCCATTAACAAGAGATTCGGAACAACTTAGCTCATTAGACATCAGATTCGGGCAGGGAATGGGCCAGAAATGAGTTCCCATGAGCCGTTATTGGAAAGCAGAATATAGTCAAGCAAGTCTTTGTTTGCCAGAATTCAACAGGTGGTTCTAATAATTAAATGACCAGCATTAAAAGCAATTAATTGTCTGTTTGCATAGTTCCATACTTTTTGTTGGGGCTATTCTTCACAATCAGTGTGTGGAAAGGTGAATATAGACTCTTCGACAGGTGGCTACCCGTGTTTGGGGAGAGAAAAGACACTGAACTGTCAAGGCAATGGTCCTCACCTTCTGCTCCATCCATTCAGGTGCTGATGTTCGATCAGATCCATCACGTATTAACGGAAGTGTCATTCTTCTAAGGGAAATGAATTGACTGCCCCGGTCCTGACTCACTCATGTAGAATAAACACTGTGTCGGTTGTCTACAGGTGAGATGCAGATGAAAGAGAAGGATGAAGATGGATGATGGGACCCCAAGCTTGGAGGTCAGGGAGGAGAGAAGATGGGTCTGTATCTGGGATCTCACACAGTTTTCCAACCCACACCCCCCCCCATGTTTGAGTGACCCTCAGAGAAGCATTTTGGGGGAAGAAAGCAACATAGCCTGAGAAATCCAAGAACCTTTCCCAAACCAATGTAGTAAATCTCTAAGTTGCTATGAGTCAACATATACTTGTGCTTAGAGCAGAATTTGAGGGAGAACCACAAGTCAAATTGTTTTTGCAAGATGATTAAGCAATTCTAAGGCAAAACAGGGAAGAAGAAGAAAAAAAAAGAAAATTCCATTTCCTCCCCATTATTGCATTGCAAAATGTAAATGCCCTCCTAGCTTTGAGGCAGCCATTAGAACATTTTTCCTCGCAGTAACCTCATCCTCTGGGCACTAACCACTGAGTTTAAAGATCCGATTCCTCCTGAAAGGAGAAAGGGATGCTCTGCTGACGATGGAAACACAGAAGAGACAGCCAAGGCAGCTAGGGTTTCAGGTAGCAAGCCATCCATTAGCACAATCTTCCGGGTGCTCATCTTCCTTGCCCTTGTGACTAAGTAGATCTTTCAGGCCTGGACAGGTCTGGATGTTGGGAATGAATTCGTTTGAAAGCCTTATACCTCCTTGTGTTCGTTCGGTGGGAAAGAACTTTCATGCTCTGCCTGCATGGACAGCTATGTCCATGACCATGGAACATAAGCAAGGCCAGGAAGATGGGCCACAGGCGGGACAACGACAGTGGAATTCAGAGAAACTGTTGAGCCATTGCTGAGAGCAGCCTACTTACCTAGAGGCCTGTGCCCCTATTAGCTCTCCTGTCTTCAGTTTCCCAAGAAATGTCTGTGTTGGGCTTATGATGCTTCTAGGCTGAGAAACCTGCCTACCTTGTCCATTCTCTGGGTCTATCACCTACGAAGTTAGAATACCAGCAGAGCCCACTTCCCCAGCTTCACAGAGAGACTGTAGGAAGACTGAAATAACAAGCCAGAACTTTTCCCATTCCTCCAGGGCTACAGACAGAACTGCTATATAAAGGCAAAAGCCCTTGGGTACATTGTTTATCAGTATTGTTGTGCCCATGTCCCCTGGTATTTAGGTATATCAGGCTGCCAGGGTCTCCCATCTCTCCGCCTCTTCGTCTGTTTCGCTCATTCATGTGAGCACTGTATTTCTGGGTTGCACAGAGAGAGATACAAACTGAAGATTACAGAGCCAAACCTGCAGGGAACTCAGCATACTGGGCAAAGTGTATGTCAGTGTGGATGGGAAATGGTAGGGAGATATAAGGCCATGTGTCCCTGTGTGAGCACACCCGCCCACATGCATACACACTGACATTATCAGAAAAGTAAAGGTGAGTCTCAGAACCCCTAGCTTCTAAGACGAGTAAGGTGAGTAGCCTCCAGAAGTGTTCAAACACAATGCCTCCCCGTATCCAACAGGGATATGGTCCAAAACACCCAGGGAATAACCACCTATATTATGATCATATTTCTAACATACATGAAAACTCGCACTCAAGTTTAATTTATAAATTAGGCACAAATAAGAAATTGTCAGTAGCTAACAACTAAACAGAACAACCACAACAATATACAATAATAAAAAATTCATGAATATGCCCCTTCACTCCTCTGCCCTCTCTAATCATCTTATAACCTGGGGTGTATTTTCAGATCATGGTTGACTGTAGGTAACCATAACACGGTAGCTGAAGGCATGAATAAAGGGCCCCAATGTGTCCAGATATTTCAAACAAAACTTCCAACGTATTAGCATGCTTTCTGCTGTCGTCTTGCTGTGATGCCATATGGAAAGGCCTGGATGCTTTGGGAAGAAGTACAGAAGAGGTTGGAGAGAGTTGAGCCCTTTCCTCTTCCACCTTGATTTCTGAGATAGTCTTTCACTGAACCTGAAGCTCACCAATTTGGCTACCGTGACAGGCCAGCAAGCTCCAGGAATCCACCTGTCTCTACACACCAGTACTAGTGTTACAGGTGCCTGCTAGTGTAACACACACACACACACAATTACATAGGTGCTGGGATTTAAAACCATGTCCTCATGTGAGACTGTCTAACATCATTGAATAAAAAGACTAATGGTGTTTTATATGATAAAAACAAGAGGAGGTTAGGGAAGAAGAGAGAGCTTGGAAAAGAGATGAAGTGACAAGTTGGGGGACATGTCCAACAAAATGAATGGTAGTATTTGAAGTAGAAACTTGAGGGTTCTTTGGAAAGTCAGTTGGCTTGGATGGTGTTTTGCTGGGGAAACACATAAAGACACATTTCGCTAAAGCAGACGCAGGTAAAAGGATGCTCTGCTAAAGCAAGCATGTGAAAGGACATGTGATGAAAGATTCTTTGCTAATGACGTGCATGTGTTGGTCCACCTTACATTGTGTAGTGCAGCTTCATTAGTCAGGACTCCAAGAAACACACCAGAAAACTTCTGGTGGTATATAACATCTTCTTGCTGATTCCGTGAACTCAAGCCAATTGACAGAGTGATGTCAACTGAGACAGACTCATGTGCTGAGGCTAGACAGTCGGACACATGATGTTTGGAGGGAGTATAAATAGGACTTAATGGACAGTGGTGGAGGCTTGGCTGGGCTTGCCTATAGGACTAGCTGTACAATGCTTGTTGGTCTCGAGTCTTCGCTGATCTTCACTTCACTGAGAGAGGCACAGCTAAGAACGTTTCCTGGTATTCTTGTTGGATCTGATCCCTCCTGCTGACTTGTGCCAATTCAGCTCAGGCCTGGCTGTTCCTGCTGTTGTGTCACAACCGCTGCTATCCTGACACTACTGAACTGGTCTGCTGGAATATCCATGACGTGTTTGTGAGCAGAGAGAGCTGACACTGCTAACCTGTGAACTGAACTGCTGATTTCCTGACAATGCAGATGGAATTTACTCCGAAGAACCATTTCTAAACAGGTTCCCTATTCCTTCATTTCTACCACCTCTGGTGGGTGGTGGGCTAGAAGGGAGGTTAAAAGGTTTAAGGGCCATCATTAAAATTAGGCTTTGAAAAAAAAATTAAAGTTACAAGTAGTAAAACTTACTATTGGAATGTGTGAGTAGGGAGCTATAAGGCTATGCAGGCAGACACAATTATATTAAAGATGATGTGGTAGTTGGTAATTTGGAGCATTCATCTATTGATGTCCAACTGAAACTCTCCTTTCTGTGGCCTCTCCTGGCCCAATTTCCCACCTGTGCATTGTGGGCATTTCTAAATGTTTCCTGAGTGCCAGCTCTGACAAGAAAAAAAGGAGAAGGGAGGACTTAAAGTCATCCAGGAGGATGCTGAAGAACTGATGTCACCATAAAGGTGGGGGCATGGCTCTGTGGAGAGAGTGCTTCCCCGGGCAAGCATGAGGTCAGGCATCCAATCCCAGTACCTACACAAAACCAAGTCCCTCTAACTCCAGTCTTGGGAGATAGGTGAGTCCCTAGAGCTTGCTGGTCAGCTAGCAGTTTAGCCAATGGGTAAGCCCCATGTTCAATATAATGACTTTGTCTGGAAAAAGAAGGGTGTGGGGAAACAGAGGGAATACCCAGCACCTGTCTCTGGTCTCCACAAACCCACACACTGCATATATACACAAGCATCCTTCATGTATTTGCACATATACAAACAAGTGTGCATGCATACATCATCCAAAAGTAATAAAAAAAATTAAAAACAAATGTTAGGTAGGGATATGGCTGATTCACAGCAGTTATCTTCAGTGCATAAAGAATTTCTGAGCACGGATAGGACTGTTTCTGAGTCACCAAGACACAGTAAACAGAAAAGGAGTTTTATGGGGGCATTGTGGGACACATCTGTAATCTCAGCATTCAGGGAGTTGAGCCACAAAGAACACAAGTTCTAGGGCAGATGGGAAAAGCTGGCACAACAGAAGAAGATGGTAGGGGTTGGGAGGGAGAATGAGCAGGAGTCTTGGAGAAGAGACCACTGGTCTGTGTTAGAGGGTTGCCAGGGAGAACAAAGGCACACACATGCACACTTCTCTCTTTCATTAGAGATCCCAGGCATCGACCATTCAAAGTACTTTTAAGCTACACTTGGGATCAATCTTCAGCAAGGATTACAATCTAGGCATATTGAAGATGACAATTAAAACTTTATTTTATTTTTAAAATCTGAAAACAGTGCTCTGGGTCTTTCCAAAAAGCTGTCAGGTACTTCAAAGAGCTAGGTTTTTTTTTTTTCTATCTCCCCCATGACAGTCTAGAAATATCTGTCATTTTTGTTCCTGTGGCTACACCAGTGTGCTAATAAGAAACAAGGGAAAAGATGAATCTCTCCCCAGACTCTCATCCAGGGGAAGCCAGGGGAGCTTGAATGATAAAGAATAGAAGATAACCAGAGCGGTGTGAGCCTTGTGCCATTGATTTTGCATCTGTCTCAAAACATTACTCATTGGAATGGTGTCAGGCAGCCCTCAGGAAGAGAGGGAGGCAGCAGCTTCCTTCCACTGGGGAGGGCAATGCTCTCCAGGGCCCAACCCATGCCAGCAAGGGTGGGCAGAAGGGAGTCTCAGGGGTTACTTTCTTGGCTCGCTTCCAGGCTCCAGTAATTTTCTGAGTGAAATGTCAATGGTTTTGAATTAGTACCTGGAAGGTTCTGCAGAGGGTAAAGTACTGGATGGACAGATCCAATGACCACCACTTTCTCTGAAGCCTGTAAGCAAGAGGTGGAAATAGGAGGCTGAGAGTTCAGCTCAGTGGGAGAGAACTCAGTGGAAGAGAGCTTGCCTCACATGCATGAGGCTCTGAGTTCAATCCCTGGTATTGAGGGGAGGTCTAAGTGATCAATCAGATGATTGCTGGGAAAGTAGATGGAGGGAATAAGAAGTTGGAGTTGCAAGGGAACTAAAAGTTCTGAGTGCAGTTTCTCCTCAAGTATAGACTATATGATGCATGTCATCTCAGTTTAGATGGTCCAAGACATTCTTTATGCAACACAAGAATGGATTATTGGATCCCCTTAAATCACAGAGGGAGAGGGGTTGGGGATTTAGCTCAGTGGTAGAGCATCTGCCTAGCAAGCACAAGGTCATGGGTTCGGTCCTCAGCTCTGAAAAAAAAAAATCACAGAGGGAGGAAGGTTTCCTCTCTCCATCATCTTTGAGTCCTTTTGTATTCCAGTAAGCAGAAAGCTTCAACCAGTGCCACCAAGTCTTCAACACCTCATGGCATTGGACCATTTGAAAAAAAAAGACAAAAACAAAAACAAACAAACAAACAAAAACATTTACTGCATCTGACTAGCACAGAGATGCAGGAATTCACAAACAAGACTTGAGTTTGGAGAACAGGTGTTGAACCCAAAGCAGGAAATTCATTCCCCACAGTGATATTCCTTTCCTCTGTAGAGGAATAATCTAGGCAAAACAAAATGAAACAAACACCTGACACAGTGAAAGTAGCTTTCTCTTCTATTTATCCTGCATCTATCTGTCCATCTGTCTGCCCATCAGTCCATCCATCTGTCCATCCATCCATCCATCCATCCATCCATCCATCCATCCATCCATCCATTTATGGTATTAGGGGATGAGCTCAGGGTCTCCCCAGGGACTTATGCATTCTAGGCAAGTGCATGCACAGCTCTTGTAAGATATATTTCTATTTTGACACAGGGTCTCAGACTTGATCGCTTCTCTCTCAGTTCTGCAGCTTCCAGTGCGGGTGTTCCTCCTGCCAGCCTCCCAAGAAGCTGGAATTACAGACCTGTGCCCTAAAGTTGGGCTCAGCCACACAAATCTCAAGGGTCTCACGAAAAGTCAGTCTTTCCTTACTTCATTTTAGTGTGTGTGTGTGTGTGTGTGTGTATGTGTGTGTGTGTGTGTGTGTGTGTGTGTGTGTGTNTGTGTGTGTGTGTGTGTGTGTGTGTGTGTGTGTGTGTAGTATCGAAGCACACTCGTGTGGTGTGTGGGAGTGCTTCAGTGGAGGTCTCGGGCTGATAAGCCTCTTCTTCAGTGTCCACCTTATTTTGTGAGGCAAGGCTCTCATTCTCATTTGAATCCAGAATCCCCTGGTTTGGTTAGTCTGGTTACTTACCTTGTTCTGGGGATCTCCTGTCTCAGCTTTCCAAAACTGCTTAGATTACAGGTAGGAACCATGTCCACTTGGCATTTCCATAAGTCCTGGGAATCCAAGCTCAGGTCCTCATGCTTATGTGGCAAGTGTTTCACCTACAGAGCCACCTTCCCAGCTCCAAGTCCCTCCTTCTTAAGCCAAGAATCATGAACTTGTGCATCAACTGACCACTCTCAACTCAATCCTCCAAACCCGTGCTGCTGGAATGCCCCTCCATAGGATGAAGTAGTTGCAAAGTTAAGTACAAGATGCCTGAAACTGGCAGCTTGGTCACGGCCCCTGCCTCAGGACAGCTAGCCCGACCAGAATACAAAACAATCAGCAGAAGTCTGCCCTCACACTGCCTGCCATGCATCACATCCTCACGCAATTGCTTCTTGATGGATGTAGCCAACACAACTTCATGTGTCTGCCACGGCCCCAGTGACCTTTCAGATCCCTGAGTTAAAGGGACTATTATTCATCTTTATGTACAACTTCCTGTGACAGGACTGCATGATAAAGCCCAGAGACACTCTGATGAAGTAAATAATTTAGCCCCATCCATAATCACCTGCTGTTCCCAAATCCTAATGCCTTTCCAGGGATTGCTTTGCCAAACCAATGAAATAGTGAATCCCTTATTGATGACACCGGGGAACTGTAAACTTTCCACAGAAGCTCGACTTTAGCCAAGAACACATCCATTTTAAGCAGGACTGCAAGTGAGGGGCATTTCTTACCGCAGGTCTGTAATCACAGACCTATCACACTGTTCCATTTCCATCTGAAAATCATGCATATCGATTACTGGGAAGGTACTATGTGTAACATGTATTATTTTGTTTAATTTTCCAAACAGACCTGCACGTTGGCTGTGGGAAATGCATTTTGCAGAAAACAAAACAAACAAAACAAAACAGAAAACAAACAAAAAACAGGACATCTGTTTTCAATATTCTACAAGGCATGCAGATTGACTAATTGTAAAGATCTAAAATGTTACAGATTGGAAGCCAAATTTATGTCTATAAATCATCACTTATTATTTATCTCTATGTATGACCTACCATTCTGTGACTGTTAGGGAAAAATCATCTTAGGATACTCACAGAGCCCAGGTTCCACTAACCCAAAAGCTTACAGTGACATCAGATGACATTTGAGGTCTAAGGTACTATTTTCTGCTTTTCTCGAACCTAGCTGCTTGGAGTTTCCACCAACAGCTTTAATTGGATGTCTTGATTTATAACTTTCTTAGTTCTACTATTAGGAAAACTTCATGAAATTATTACCATGATGGAATATAGTACTTAGGGTTATCTGAATCTGTTCCCAGACCAAGGTCACTCTCGTTCATTTTCAGAATAAACTATCTTATTCCTTTTAAGGCAAGAACTGTGGTGGGTTTGCTGTTGTTGTTGCTGCTGCTGCTGTTTAGTTTTTTTTGTTTGTTTAGTTTGGTTTTTTTCAACAACTGTTAGTGACTGAGTCAAAAATCAGCTAAGCGGCTTTTGGAATGCCATCCCAAATACCAAGTGGCAAAGCTGCCACTCATATAAAAACTCTTTGGGACAAGGAAGAATGTGAAAGAATGAAGGACTAGATGGCAGGTTAGATGTGAACTACACTTTGGCCTGCCTCTATCCACGGTCTACTCCTTTCCATGAGGACTTGGTGAGACGGCAGGATTGGGATAGTTCTTGATGTGTTTGATTGTCCTCTGGGTTTCTAGCAGCCCATTCTACTGGTGCTGGGGCTCAGAGCAGTTGGAAGAGAATCAAAAGTCCCTAGTGATGTCCACTTCCTACCTTCAGATATAATATATGCATAGGCTTGATAAGGACCTAGTGGTGCCTTCTGCTCTGTCCAGAGTCCAAACGATGAGGCCTCACAGACATATATAAAGCCAGGAAATTGCATGCAGCAACTGACCTTGGCCAGGTGGTTTGTGAAAGCACCTACTAGACAGGTCCTGCTCACAGGAAAAGGATCAGTCTTGTCTATAAACAGTTTAGATGTGATGGTCTATTCGTCCATGGTTTTGGAATCTTCCTGAGTTGTAGAGATGAAGAACTCTACATGTTCATGGATTTCCAACCCAATTTAGTTATCACAAAGGAGTTTAATGAAAAATATATATATAGAGAGAGAGAGACTTAAAAATACAAAGAATTTTATCAATATGGTGTTATTTGGTGTAAATTTTTACTTGGAGTACCAATGGTTAGGGTTTAAGGGGATACAACAAAGTAATAAAGTGATAAAAATGTGAAATAGCATATTTTCTTTCACATATAGATCTAGCTTTATATACGCATACATATAGGTACATGGGACTGGCGATGCTTCAGTGGTTCAGAACATGTACATTACTGAGGAAGATTTAAATCACATCAGGCAACTCACAACCACCTCTACCCCCAGGGGATCTGATATCTTTTTGGCCTCTACAAGATCTCCATTCATATGTACACCCCCACAGAGATACACTCCCACGAATATTATTAGAAAAAATATAAATAAATCTGAATTTTTATATACAAATATGTGCATAGATACAGGCAGAAGGAGATCTACTTGGGGAAGTAGAAGGAAAGATCTAACAGAACCACAGGAAGAATTATGGAGTGGACTGGGGGATGAACATGAGCAAAGTATAATGACATCTAAGTTTGAAAATCCCATAACGAGATGTATTATTGTGTATGCTAACCCAAAATAAGTTAATTCTCTGAGCTAGTGAAGCATACAATTCAAAACCAGGTAGAAAGTAAGGGGAACCCCGATTTATAGCCGGTTTATCAGAAGAGTAGGTGATACCCTGTTATCTGTGATAACTCTCTAGTCAAGACACATACCAGGAACATTATAACATTTAACAAGAAGAATCATGATACTATTGATAGTAAAAATATTCTCCTTTATAGAAGAATATTTGGGATGGCTTTGATACTGTGAAATAAATGCTCGGTCTTCATCCTGTTTCTTGGAATAAACTCCCAAGAATCTTTGGAATCTTCAAAGTATTAAGTATATTTTGGATATTAATGAGTTATTTAAGCTGGCAGCTCCTAGGAGGCTTTGGAATGATGCATGTCACAGAAAGATCAAGACATGATTAGAGGGCTGGGGCCTTCTGCTCACTGCATTCAGCTGTAATGAGTAAGTCAGGGGTAGGAAATCCAGGGGCTTGTTAAGCTCTTCCGGGACTGGTGTTGAATCAGCCATCAATGGCCGATGATTTAATCAGTCATGTCTGAATAATAAAGCCACTATAAAAACTCTTAAAAGGCCCCGAGCGCCTGGGAGGTTTCTAGAAAGTCTCCCAGTCAAGCATGAAATTCTTCACCTCATCTTAGAATTTCTTCCCCAGCGTCCTTTGCAATAGTCTTATAATACACAGCCAATATTGTTTCTCTCTGAATCCTGTGAGACACTCAAGTACAGGAGTTAAACCCAGTGAGAGAGGTCTGGGAATGCTGACTTATTGCCATTTGGTCAGAAGTGCTGAGGACAACCTACTGTTGGAGATAGGTGTGTGACTTGGGGCAGTTCTGTGGGTTTGAGCACACTATCTACTGTCTCCTAGCAGACAGTGCCCAACAAAATTGAATTAAAGGGCACACAGATGGTATCAACTGAAGAACCAATGGGTTGTTGGTAGGAACCCACCTCTAAAGACTTCTTGGTTACCAAAGGTTTACTGTTGAATTCTCAAGAATATAGAAGTAACTTGCGTTGTCCTTCCACCTTTGAAGTGTCCTTGAAAACAATGGCCATGAAGTCATTGTGCGCAATACTATCAAGGATATAAGGCAGAGGAAAGAACATTGGGGGTATCGGTTTGTTTTGTTTTGGTTGGACTTGAGCTGGGGTTTTGCAGAGAAGAACAAGAAGTAGAAGCTGACAACTCAGTTTTCCTCCACCTTCACCCCTCAGCAACTGGGCAACCTTAGCTAATTTCCCGAACTATCTGAGGCCCAGATTCCCATGCTAACACTACTGCAATTGCAATGCCTACCCTGACTACATTCTTAGACTTATATTACAGCTATTGTAGACTCAATGGTTTTTCACCAAATTCACAGATGCAAGCCCTATCCCTCATTGTGTCTATATTTAGAGGAAATGCATATGATGAAGTGAAGTTATGACTTTGGACACCATAAGAGGATAAAGATCTCTCTCTCTCTCTCTCTCTCTCTCTCTCTCTCCCTCTTCTTCCTTTCCCTTCCTTTTCCTCTGTTCTCACTCTCCTCCACTTAGGTGCTATCTCCCAGAGGAATGCCATATGAGGACACCCTGTAAGAGTGACCATCCACAAACAGGAAGACCACACTAGAAACCACTCTGGTGGTATATGGATGATGAACACTGAGTTTCTACAGCCTTGACAAAATACATTTCTGTTGTTTAAGGGACTCGTTTGTGGTATTTTCCATGGCAGTTCAAGGCGACTGCATCACAATCTACAGTGAAGAGATATGAGATTTACCACATGCACACAATGATCATTTAGTTCCTTCATATCTCCTGGGTCTATCTGACACATCTTGGGGGTGTGGGGCCAGTCCCCTGAATTCAAAAGAAGGTATGGCTGTAAGGAAGGAAGGGAAGAGATAGAGGAGGCACCTTTTGATTTCTTTTTGGAGATCAGTTGGAAGGGGTCAAACTCCCATTTTAAACCATTGAATCACATGAGGTTGATTTTGTTCCTCGGGAGGAAAGGAATCGTCTAAATGTAATAGTTCTGCTCTGTCCTTCAAGCGCTGGGGCATATGATTCTCCAGCAGGGTGTGAGTAACTTTGAGAAGTCACTTTGCTTCATATCAGAAGTGTCCTGTTCGCCTGTCACACACAGATTTCATACCAAGGCACCAAAGCATCATGACAGCAAGTCTATCTGGCTAAGATGCAGAGAGTACTTCGAGTCAAAGCACCTCCTTTCTCTCTGCTTCTCCATCCCAGGGTCTGGTACTTTCTAGGGTCCATGATACTGGTGCTTCTCTCCTTTTTCTTCAGGGCTGCCCACCACATGGCAGAGATGAAGTCTAGGGTAAGGCATTGTGGTCAAATTGTGTTTGAATTCCAGCTTAGATACTTACAAAATATAGGACTTTTGAGAAGTTGTAGAATCATTCAGACTCTCAGTAAGTGCCACCAGAGTGGTTTCTTACCCACACAATAAGGTAGGTTGCACTCCAGGTCATGGCAAGTGCACAGAATACAGTCCTTACTCCTGAAGCCTATCTATGCCCTTGGCAGACATAATACATAATAAAACCTCTCTCTTATTCCCACAAAGCTCAGATGCAGAGTCATAACACGGGCCAGCCTGTTTTAGCGGGCTGACTCTGACACAAGAAATGAAATCAATATACCTTCCAGGATACTAGATGATGTCTAAGTCCCTCCTCATTCAAATGTCCCCAGACTCTGTGATGCTAATGGAGTAATCTTATAACGTAAATGGAGTAAAAGCCTGGGGAAAATGGAGAAAATACGAGGGCCAGGAAGACTGGAGGGCTAAAATACACAGGCAAATATGAAAGATGACACAGTAAATCCCTGTTTCTACAAGGCGGTAAATCAAACCCTTCATGCTTCCTTGTACTTGCGGGGTGCTTCCTGGAAGAGAAGCGAATGCCTGCAAAGAGAGGGCGTGAGACTCAGGATGCTCCGAAGTCTCTGTGCATCCTTCAGTCCTGTCCACCCTCACCCACATCTCCTTCATGTAGGTCCCTATGCTGGACCTGTCGCCTTGACACATAACAAAGCAAAATGCCTACAGTGTCAGCCTACAGGGTGGAGGTGAGGATGTTGACAAGCCTTCAAGACCCACATGTGGAGGGTGGGGTAAAAGCCAGGTAGACTGGCTCTGACAGGTAGACTTGTCAATTCTATGGTGTGAATATTCCCATCATTGTTAAAATCTAGCTGCTGATAAAAAAAAAAAACTGAACTTTGAAGTTGGGTTGCTAAGACATGCGCACAGTTAGTTCTTGAGCTGGTGGTGGGCGGGGAGCATGAGGCTAATAACAACTGCTGAGCAACTTTGGAGCACTCACTCTCACAATATGTATTTTACATATGTTTTCCATTTGTATTCCTGTAATTAAAGGATGTATCTTCAGGTCATACTTCAGCTGCCTTTCCAAGTACATGTGAATGTATCTAATACCAATATAGTGCTTGACTCCGGAAGCCAGCAGCCCTGGGAAACATGAAGGGCCTCCAACTTGTCCCTGGCATGGGCAAGCAAGCTGATGGTGCCACAAGAAAGAACATCAGTTGGGAGAACTCCACTCTGAGGTATTTCACAGGTACCTCCACTGTAGGATGTTCTTCCTTCCATATCATCGCCTGCCTTCATTCCATTCCTACAACAGGTCATGTGGAAGACCAAGCTGCATGTTGGAGCTGTAGTCACATTCATAAGTGCACACACACACACACACACACACACACACACACACACACAGTGCAAAGAGCTGGCTGGCCTTGTCTTCCCTCTCCATGCAGTTCCTAGAATGGAGCCTTTCAGCGAGACGCTACTGTGCAGTGTACAAGGGAGAGCTGCACTGGTACTCCATGGGTAACATCATTGCTCAATAAAGTTGGTATTTCAGAAACTCCCCAGAGGAAACGACATAGAGAACCTGCTAAATACAGATGGTCTTGGTCAAGTACTGAACATTCACACCCCCTTCTAGACAGTTGTTAAAAAAATATTGTAAAATGGCTTCTATTTTGCAGTAGAACTCATGTACGCAGCCTGCTACATACTACAACTACTGGAAAGAATATGGAGGAGGCCTGCACACCTGAAGTGCAAAGGATGAGCCTTGCCCTAGAAAAACCACCTTCTCCATCGTGGTATCTCCCCTGCCAGGTAAGAACCCAGACAGTATTTAATGAGCTACTAAGGGCTAGCCTGTGCTAGAAATCAAAGGAGATACACAGATGTCTCTTCCAGACCCCCTGTCTCCTCCTATCAACATGCCTGTTCTTATATTTAGACAAAGACGCCAATCATCCATTTCCATATAACCATGGAATTCTCATGAATGGTGCAGCAGAAGTGACAGGCTCTAATCCCTGTGTTCCACACACAGAATCTTAAGAGGGATTAGAAGTGGGTGGGGGTGGAGGAAGGAAAAGGGGGTTATGGAAATAACACTGTCAGGGATCAGGGCTGAATACATATTCTTATTATACCCACAACAAAGGGACAATGTCTTTCCAAGAGAGTTTACTACATTCTTTACCAAGATGGGGGGGGGGTGCATAAAATAAATCTCCTAGAATTTAGAAGATTATGCATATATAAGCACAAGTACAAGGAAGTACAAGGAAGCACGTACAAGGAAGCATGAAGGGTTTGATTTACCGCCTTGTAGAAACAGGGATTTACTGTGTCATCTTTCATATTTGCCTGTGTATGTTAGCCCTCCAGTCTTCCTGGCCCTCGTATTTTCTCCATTTTCCCCAGGCTTTTACTCCATTTATGTTATAAGATTACTTCATTAGCATCATAGAGCCTGGGGACATTTGAATGAGGAGGGACTTAGACATCATCTAGTATCCTGGAAGGTATACTGATTTCATTTTCATATATAATATGAAAAAAGGAGGGGCCCTGCCTATGTACAAGTGGTGTTCTATTGTAGCAACTGTAGCTTATAGGCAAAACCCAATGGCAAGGTCCACAGTTGACACATCTGCCTGTTCCATGCCTCTCATGCGGACTGGCACCTTCTCTTGGTGAATCCCCTCAGTCTGTAACTGCATAGCCAATATCTCTCCACGCTCCAGGCCTACAGTCAGCATCACAGAAAAGCTCCTACTGTTTGTGTCCACAACTGATGGAGGTTTGATGAGTTAAATTCTACCAAGTCCATGGCTGAAGGAACCTAAAAATAAAAGCTATGGTGACAGTTTGGTACCATTGGAACTGTTCCTTTTCAACCTTTGTCCAGGATTCTGGGTACATTTCCTTCACAAGGGTACAAAGAATGAAAATACATGCTACTGAGTTGCTGAAGAGCATGGCTCTCAACCTTCAAAATGCTGCAACCATTTAATACAGTTCCTCATGTTACGGCGGGCCCCAACTACAGAATTATTTTGTCGCTTCAGAACTATAATTTTGCTACTGTTATTAATCTTCATAAAAACACCTGTGTTTTCCAATCATCTTAGGTGACCCCTTTGACCCCGTAAGGGACTTCAACCCACAGGTTGAGAATCACTGGGTATGGTAATTTGAATATGCTTGGCCCAGGGAGTGGTACTATTAGGAGTTGTGATTCTGTTTGAGTCGGTGTGGCCTTGTTGGATGAACTGTGTCACTGTGGGAGTGGGCTTGGAGACCTTCCTACTAGCTGCCTGGAAGCTGGTCTTCTCCTGTCTGTCTTTGGATGAAGATGTAGCACTCTCAGCTGCTCCATCCCTATGTCTGCTTGCACGTTGCCATGCTCCTGCCTTGATGATAATGAACAGAACCTCTGAACCTGTAATCCAGCCCCAATTAAATGTTGTCCTTATAAGAGTTGCTTTGGTCATGGTGTCTGTTCAGGGCAGTAAAACCTGTAACTAAGACGTCAGGCTAAGTAAAGGCTCTGAGAAAAGCAGGTGATAACAGCTAACACATATCAGTGTCAGGCACTGCTATACACATTAACTCCACAGCCACACTAGCCAACACAAAATGGGTGACAGTAGCTATTACTGTTTGTAATAATAACTATAATAACTACTGCATTTTAAAGATAAGGCATCAAAGCTCAGTGAGGTTAAGTGGCTTTCCCATGTCACACTGTAGATGGTGGAACTATGATTCCAGACTGGTCTAGTAGCAACCTTGAGAAGGGCAGACCACACCCACTTTTCGTCTGTTAGCCCCTGACCCCTTAGGAAGAAGGGTCAGATATGTCTGTGCTTACATCCTATGTTTGGCCTATTAGCTTTGTGAACTTCAGCAAGTCACTTAACGTTTCTGAGCCTCAATTTTCTAAACTGAAAAGAAAAAAATTAGCCGGGTGTGGTGGTGCACGCCTTTAATCTCAGCACTCGGGAGGCAGAGGCAGGCGGATTTCTGAGTTCAAGGCCAGCCTGCTCTACAAAGTGAGTT
>NC_034607.1:38838018-38846746 GCF_900095145.1 Mus pahari
CACACCATTCTGGAGACATTAGTGGCACACTATTCTGGAGACATTAGTGGCACACCATCCCGGAGACATTAGTGGCACATCATTCTGAAGATATTAGTGGCACACTATTCTGGAGACATTAGTGGCACACTATTCTGGAGACACTAGTGGCACACCATTCTGGAGACATTAGTGGCACACTATTCTGGAGATACTATTGGCACACCATCCTGGAGACATTAGTGGCATGGCATCCTGGAGACATTAGTGGCACACTATTTTGGAGACATTAGTGGCACACTATTTTGGAGACATTAGTGGCACACTATTCTGGAGACGTTAATGTCACACTATTCTGGAGACATTAGTGGCAGAAGTGGGGCAGGTACGCCTCATAATCACAAAATGTCCTGTGTGAGGAATTCCCTGTTCTAATCTAAAAATAAACAAATGGCCCTCTCCTAGTTCCTAGCCTATTGTGGGCTGCTAGGAGAGAATCATGGTAATCTAGAATGTTCTATAAGTTGAGTCTAGGGCCTCAGATATTTCTACTGTGGCTTTGGGTTTAAATACTAATTCTGCCATTAAAGAGCTGAGACATTGGTTATGAAGGCTTTCTTAGCCTTTTCCTTTCTTCTCTGTGCAACCGGGATGATAGTAGTCAAACTGAAAGGCTGGGGGAATAGGAGTTAAGATCTGGATAAGATTTAACACTGTAGTTGGCATTTCTTTACAGTCAGGACTAACCTTCCTAACTTATTTAAAAGCAAATATGCTTAGTTGGAATAGTTCTGCTGAACATCTGGTTAGTTGCCACTTAGAAGGTGAGGGTGGGACTCTGATGCCCCCAGCCATCTTGGAAGTCTTCTGCTGTTAGATTGTACAAAGGCTTCTCTTGTGAGTTTCACAGATGAGGCCACAGTGAACTTCCTGAAATCAACTGCTTTAATGAATTATATTAAGGCAGCAGTGACATCATTAATTTATGAAATAGGATGTAATTAAAGATCAAGAAAACAGGGAACAGGAATGGGTTAGTCAGGTGCCTCCTCCAACTTCCTGTCCACATCCCCTCGAGCTTCTGCTTCCTGATGTAATCCTCAAACATCTGCCCCAAGGCAGCTCCCATCCACACACACCCCCCCCCCTTTTCCTGTGGCTGTGAGAAGAAACATAAAGAATCCACAGTGCTTACTTTCTGAGGCTGTGCTCAAAGGATCATCAAGAATTTCAAAGGAGGCAAATACAATTTTAGCTACATTTTACAAGGAAGAAAGAGAAGCAGTCCGGGAAGCAAGTGTGTGAGGACAAAGGTTCAATGACATGTGCGTTGGGGGAAGAACCTATGTCTGCAGGGCTAGAGGCAGCCAGGGGAAACTGTGAATAACTATTTCAAGAAATAAATCATTTGAATCTGTTGTGATGACTCTAGACCCGGAGAAGACAGGGTTCTCTCTGCCCATGCTGGTGTGTGCCTACAATCCTAGCACTTGGGAGGCTGAGGCAAGGGGATCACCAGGTCCAGGCAAGCCTTAACTACAAAAAGCTAGATCCAAAAACAAAAACAAAAGAAGAACCTTTAACACATGGGCCCAGGCCTTCTGGTTGTGTAAGTAAGACAAATCCCTAATGGATGCACTCATTCAACCGCGTAGGACTAGGTGGGGCATTTGCAGATAGACACTCCTCGGTTGCCTAAGCAACTCTGGGAAAGTCTCCCTAAAACCGCTGTCTCTTGTCCAGGTGAGCTCAAGCAAGCCCTGCCTTGTGAATCAATGAAATGGGAAGATTTTTTTTCATCTAATACCGATCACTATTACTACTACCAGCGAATGCCTGTTTTGAACAAAGCGGCTTAGCCAGCAAAGGAGACGAAAGGTTATTCATGGAAATCTCTTTTTCAAAGAACCACTAGCTACACCCCAATGAAATGCTTTGACAAGAATTGGAACACGAGAGTAGTGACACCAAAAATAACAGTTCCGAATTCCTCCCATGGAGGCTGACCGCTGCCACGAGGAGAGGCCAGGCTGCAAGGTTGATCCCCTCGGGTCTGTGATCAGGTCTGACTTGAGCTAGCTCTGCGACCTTGAGCAACTAAATGTGCCTCTCTGTGCCTCTGACTTTTCATCTGTAAAATTAGGGGGTTGGATTCAATTATCTATATGGCTCCTCCCAGCCTGACAGGCTGTGATCTATGGTCTGTGAGGGGCTGAACCTTGAAAACTGAATCCGATTTCAATAGAGAAGGGAAAGCTCATGAATAAAGGCAAAGACCTAGAGGCAGGGATGTGCAGGAGAGGGAAGGCAAGGGAGCAATAAAGAGCTGACATTTATTGTGCGCCCACTTTGGGCCCTGTTTTTAGTACTTTATATGTATTAACTCATTACATTCTCACATCCTAGGAAGTGGGGAAATCATCAACCCTCTTTTACAGGGAACAAGACAGGAGCATGGGGAGGTTACTTAGTCACTTTCTCAAGGTCATACAGGTTGGTAAGGAGTCTCCACTGGCTGTTCATATGACACATGCACATCCAACCACATTATGACAATGCCACTCACTACTCTGCTCCAGCCCCGTGGGAGTTCAAGGTTCCTATAAAAGAAGAGGTAAGTCACCCTGGAGGGGATGACCCACATTCCAATCTTAATAACTTTAGTAATTTTCCTGCTTCAACTGGACAGCTAAGCTTTTCCGGGTCTCACTTTTAACTAGGACAAATTAGAAATCACATTGCGTGGGTGTGATTGCGAGACAAGGCCAGAGCTGAACCAACACTGTGACTACAGGAGGAGGTATTTTTCGGGTGATCTTTTCTTCTCTGAAACTCTGGGCATTAAAGTGGGGGCATATCTTTGATATTTGTCTACCTAGACAGACGTACTACCCTGGTGGAGAGGACAAAAAGAAAAGGCATTCATAGACCATTGGAATCTGTGTATGAAACAATCCCAGAAGGCTAGCATCTCCATATACAGTCCCCACTGGTGGGGCCATCTTGCGAGGTTGTGTAACCTTTTGGACATGAGGCCTAGCCTTCTGATTTGGGGGCGGCTAGAGGATTATAGGTTAGATCTACTACTGGATAGGCTCTCTGCCTCCATGAGATGGAGATGTACCTCCAGATACCTATTCCTGCCAGCCATCTGCTCTGCCATGTTTTCCCTAGCTACTATGATAGACCAGATATTCCCAGACTGTTTCTGTTCAATATTCTGTCACAAAAAAAAAAAAAAAAAAAAAAAAAAACAAAAAAAAAAACCAGAGACCATCAGCACAAATTCTTCCCTGCAACATGTTGGGTTAGAAAGAGAAGGAATTTGTGACTTCCTGAGGTACTCTCATGCGTGCATGCATGCATGCATGCACGCATTCATTCATTCAATGCATCTCCTAGGCATTGCTTGAAAGGCCAGGGGTAATGTAGCACTAGACGAAATGACAGCAAACATAAATTAAACAAAATAAGACAGAGAAAGGTTTCTCTCAGTGGGTACTGAAGGGAATTCTGGGAAGGAATCTGAAGGACTTCACTTAGGTCAGGGGATTTGAGCATGGATGCCTTCTAAGTTTGAGATGAACCCTACAGGTGGAGTTATCTGCTTGCCGAAAAAGCAAAGAGCGAATCCCAAACGGTGTACGGCCCGCCCTTGTTGGGCTCTGTGTAGCACAGCGACAGTGTTTTCTTTCCTGCCATTCAGCATCTCCACAGAGAACAAAGCATATGACAGATATCTTCTTGGCTCACCAGACACCTCTGTGCAAGGCGGGGAGGCAGCCTTAGTATTATTCCCTTTATTATCTTCTATTACTGTTTGCTTCCATTTTTTTCTCAGGGTTTTGAATTTGTAAAATAGATGAGGAGTTTTGATGTGACCTGGATTATACAAACACCTGTGCAGATGCCGCTGCTGTTTTGTCTCTCGGAGAGAAATGACTGCAAGTGTGTGTTTGAACCAACTTGGTCATTATATTATTGGAGCTTTTCTTTTCTTTCTCTCTTTTTTTTTTCTCCTTTCCATAGCCTAATTTTAGATTTCTTCTTCCACTTCCCCAGCTCTATTAGAATAAGGTTTTCATTTTAATCACACTCTCTGGGCAGGCCAAATTTAGGAATAATGAAAACAAAAAGTGTTAGGCAAAAATGAGACGTTAGAGGAAGCCCAGGCTGCATGTGCAGTGCATGCTGAATGCACGCTGGCCGAAACCAGCGTGTGCTATCAACACAGGCCCAGCTTAGGAGCCTGAATCCCCAGCACCTGCTGTGCTCCCCAAAGCAAGGCAGCCCATTAGTGCTCGAAGAATATGCTGCTGCTCACATAATGCACCACGCTGCTTCTGTCTCCAATGCCTTTGCAGCCTAGTTGCAGATTTGGGGTTTGGGAGTCTAGGATGGGGGTGGCCCTGGATTCTGCAATAGGCACTGGAGCCTGCAAGGCTCAAGAATAGGGGGAGCTACAGGGAAGGCCTTTCTACTCTGCATATTCTTTCTTAGGGCTTCAGTGTCCTTAGACCCTACCTACACAGAATCTGATCTGAGGTGTTTCTTAAAACACTGCTCTCCTGCAAAGGCAACAGGGCCAAATTGAAGCCAAGATTCTGGCTGTGAGGAGTGGTCAGCCCCACACTATTCTAAAGTCCTTTGGAAAATCCTCCTCTCTGGGAAGAGAAATGAGAGGGAGGACTGAACCTCGTGTCCTCTGGATATAGCGGCCTCTGTCGCATCCCCAGAGAATCAGCTCACAGATGGAAGGCTCTCAGACCCTAGTCAGCTCTGACTCAGAACCTGCATCTTAACAGGCTCCTGAGATTCCAGAAGATCCTTATTCATGCCCCCAAATCAAGAAGCATTTCTTATTTCCATGTTCCCATTCAGAACAACATGGAGTAGTCATTGAGACTTATGAATAAATAAGAGAACTGTGAGCATCTGGCTGTGTATTGGAAGTTGACTCCATCTATAGCTTCCTCCTGTCTCAGTCTCCTTGTCTGTTCCATAAACCATCACTTCCTTCGTAAGGACTCTGTATGAATGAAAATCATCCCTACTGCCTGACACAGGGCCTGACAAGATGACTATTGACCTGGGCGTTTTACTCCTGACTATATCTCCACAGAGTGCAGAGAGGAAAAGCCATTGCTGTCAAAAGCTATCTACTAACTGAACCTCTCCAATGGACCTGCAATACCTGCATGTGTAGACATCTAGAAATGGTTCGATCAGAGCATTTGCACGAACCAGAGCATTTGCACATCTTTTTGTCACTGGGATTTTGATGCTGCCTACAAGGGCTTACTTCTCACAGGGTCACCTCCTACAACTAGGCTCCTCATACTCTGCCAGCCACTGGAGAAGTTTCCGGAGAGTGCGTGCCTGCCTTCATTGACAGCTCCAGTCCACATACTTACCATAATGTGCCCAAATGACTGTGTCTTCCACAGGCTTAGTTCCTGGTGTAGGTGGACAGTAGACAATTCCAACACCCTCACTGACCAGGCAGGGAAGATGGAAGCTTCTGTCCTTAAAAGTAGAATATCTTAGATATTGGGATAAGGGGTTCTTTCAAAATTTGTAAATTATTTCATTGCCCTCTCTCTTCAAAAGGAGCACTCAGTTCTTCCCGCTTTAAAAGTCACCAATATTGTCTGGCTGGGTCCTAATGACTAGACTACAGTAGCAGTGGCCGCACGTCTCTTGGAGAGCTGGGTAGCAGAGCACTTGAGGGTAGGAACAGGCTCTGCTATAAACTCAGTCCATGCTACAGAACTGAACCACATTGAGAAGCTTAGCTATGGGGACTGAGCTGAAAAAGAAGCGAGTCCCAGACCATAAGAGACATGACAAGGACGCGTGAAATCTTGTCTTCTTGAGACTCTCACAAGGGCACAGACTTGAAAGCCTGAAAATGCTGTTTGATCCTAGCTTTGCCACTGACTGCGTTTTTGACCTTGGATGGATCCTTTTGGTAACAGACCTTCCTCCTAGAATAGCAGAGGTTGGCATGGCCTAACATAATTCTTCCCAAGTAGAGCCAAACTTGGAGCTGTTCTTACAGCTCTTTCCCCTTCTCTTTGCTCTGCTTCCTTGGACCACACACAGCCTTTAACCCAAGCCACTTACCTAGGGGTAGATGTTGCCTCAAAAAACAAGAGGATTGAGGGAGTGGACATGTGTGGAGAAGGGTAGCATAGAAGTGCCTTACAGAATATGCTGGGGTGAGGGAGGTCCTGGGCTTGAGACCTCACCAGAGAAGAGGATAAAGAGTAACGTCTAACCAAGTGACAGTGGGGACTCTTGGGGAAGGCAAAACCAGAGATTGGGTTCTTGTACTCACAGGTGGAGGAAGAAACTGGTTATGAATGTGGTGAATGGGGTTCCCATCTTAGCCCCCACCCCTTCTTATCTCAGGGGAAACGTTTCTATGGAGAGTGGCCTCTGAGCCTCAAGGAACTGACTTTTTTCTATCTCAGGACCTAGCTTGGTTTCTCCTGCTATTCCTCTTCCCTTAAGAATCTATCTCTTAGTTTGACTTTGAAGACAATAAAGTTTCTCTAAGGTAGAAAGTAAAACTGACGGGGTTCTGATTCTAGAACTAGGGACCTCTTATTTCCCCTGCAAGCTTAGAACCCTGAGCATTAATCCTTCTGCCCTGGGAGGGCTGATCAACCCTGCAAATGCACATGGGAAGGGAGGCAGCCCTACCCCAGCCCTTAGCCATCCACACTGGAGTGCAACTGTAGAGTTCTCAGTCACTCCAGACCACTTGGTTCCTGATATCTCCCTGACATTCACTGGAAAACCTTTGGAATTTGTTTCATAAATTGAATTGTCCTGGCCTTCCTTCACTGTCCCCAGTCTCAGTACTGGGGAGACTGAAGGGAAACTTGATCTCCTGTCTGTTAGCCACAATTTTGTGGGAGGTCAGTCTTGTCTGATCTTCTCTCCCCACAGTCATGTTCTCCCAGGTGATGAACAGAATCGAGGGATTTGGAGATCAATGAGCACTCCAAGGTGGTCATCGCATATAATATTTCCCTAGTAGCCCACAGGGCCTATTGGGGAATAAGAAGATCTTGGGCTCCATTTCCTAGCTTCTAAACCTGAATGCAGGCCTTTTGCTAAGGAAAAGGAAACAATGGTGTCTGGAATTTACATGGTCCTTTCCCCATGGAGCATGAAGAACTTTATGCACATTTCCCTAGTGATCCAGTAAAGTCAGCTCCCAGACCCAGGGGGCATCCTGTTTCAGCAAGCGAAAGGCAAAAGGCACAGAATGGTGCTCTACTGAAGGGAATCTGGAACCCAGAGGCCTTGGACCCCAACTTGGTTCATCATAAATAATTACCTAGCATCTCCTGGATGTGGACAGGACTAGCCTAGGGCCCTAAAATCCCAGGGGATTAGACAATAAGGGGGGGAAAGGAGAAGCAACAGCTGACGTAGGGTTTGAAGTGTGAATCTGGCACTGCCAAGAGCAAGGCCTAACCATTTGCTGGGAGTGCCATCTTGTCTCCTGTGGGATTAAAGGTCAAGGGTTATTTCATCATTGCTTGGCAGCAGGATGACTAGCTAGCCAATGTCCATCCCTGCTCTCTACAACTTGGGCTCTTGGTTAAACCCAACCTGAAGCAAATTCTGTCTCTAACATAGAAAAATGTCAAAAAAAAGTTTCTCTTATCTTTATAGTTCTAGAAGCCAATAAATACAGGTTATTGGGGACCTAGCAAATGAAACAGAATGTTAGATACCTGAGGCAGACAGCTTCTAGTACTAGCCTATGACTATGAGTCTAGAATATATATCTAGAATGACTATGATGTTGGATGACCTCAAGATATATCTCAGGCTTTGTGTTTCTTCACCTCCAAAAGAAAGATATTGGCTATATTCCCCCAAGGCTCACCTAGCTATAGTGCCTAGCCTTGAATTCTGTGATTTTACATGGATTGAGGTATAACAGAAATAGACTTTGACATCTTCATCTGTCCAACCATTCAGTTATCACACACACACACACACACACACACACACACACACACACACACACACACACACTGTCTTTATTGTGCCCAGATTCTCAGTTAGGAGCTGGGCCAAATCACCAAGCAAGAGGGACATCATTCAGTCTCTGACCTAATGAAGAGAAACAAAAAGACAATTAATATCACATGGGGCATGTAAAGATCCAGAGGAATGAGAGATCTTTCTATCCTCAAAGAATATTAAGAGTCTAATGTTGGACCATGAGTAAGTAGTAAGTATATCGGGCAGAGAACACAGCAGGTGAAGCCGGAGGGAAGGCAGGAAGCCGACCGATCAGGCGGGCCTGGCACCAAGTTAAGGACCATGTTTTCTATATAAACAAGTCATAGAGGAACTCACCTAGGAATTTAACCATGGTCGTGATAGAATCATGCTTTTATCTCTATTTGTTTGAGTCACACCAAGTAGTGGACTGACGAAGACGCAGGAATCTCGATAGAAGGTGTGTGTGGTGGTTCAGACAGGACATGATACGAACCTGAATTGGGATGGGTATGAAGAAGCGGGAAGCGCCTGGAAAATAGAGAGGTTAGAACTAGAAAACAAAACAAAACAAAACAACAAAAAAGAACTAGAAGATAAAATAATTGGTATTCCCAGGAGATGGGCGTGGGAAGTTGTACAAAAGATGCCTCACCCGGGCGGTGGTGACACATACTTTTAATCCCAGCACTCGGGAGGCAGAGGCAGGCAGATTTCT
>NC_034607.1:38846831-38866009 GCF_900095145.1 Mus pahari
ATGAGTAGATAAAAAAAAAAAAAAAAAAAGATGCCTCAGAGGCCATGTGTGGAATCATTGCCAAGGCTGGCCAGTGACTGCTAGCTGGGTTTTGAAACTCAGTAAGTGCTAAAAATAAAATAAAATAAAATAAAATAAAATAAAATAAAATAAAATAAAATAAAAACAGCATGTTTCCCCTGGATAACTGCTCTCAAAGGCCCCTTCAGGTGAGAAATGCTCACCTGAGACTACCTTGTCCTACTGTCACCGTCCTGGTGACTCCAGCTAGGCTCTGTAGAAAGAAGGCAAGGATTATAGTTTTGAAATCACCATGAAGCCAGTCTTTCCTGTAGGGTAAGAGAAATCCAACAGAGAAATCCCAGACTGTTGGAGGCAAAGAAACATGGAACAGTTGTGGTTTGAGAACTTGAGTGCCAGGGGAGGAGAGTGGGGGGAATCAAGTTATAAACAGAAAATATGCTTGTAGGGTTTATTTGGTGTTTAGGTTTGATCTATGATGGGCTTTGATAGATCACCATGCTCATAAAAAAAAAAAAAAAAAAAAATCTACAGTGAGAATCGTCAAAATCCTCCCCAACAGCTTCTCCAACTGATAAACAAGAAAGACAATCCTTGCTCCGTAGTCCACTCTATCACTCTGTCTCGCTCTGTGTTAGGGCTTAGCATTCACACACTCAGGCAGACTTATACAAGCTTCATGCAATATTAAAATGTTTACGCAACTCTTTCTGTGCTTGAAGCAGCAGCCAGTGTGCCTGGTGTGCAAGGAATGAACACAATAATGTTCTTACACTTCCCCCGGAGAAAGTCCAGTGCCAGAGCAATGTCTGTCTTGTCCTCCATGACTAACTGAAGCAATCAATCAGATCTGTTGCCCCAGCTTCTCCCAACCCTTTTAGGGGTCCTCGTGTGATGACTACGAGTGCTAAGCAGAGAGTACTGCGTGGTTTCTTTGCATTAAGGGTCAGAGCAGTTGCTTGTTCCTCAGGATGCTTTTATGTAGTACATGGCCACAATTCTTCAGCACACGTGCCATGCTAGTATTAGTCTGATGTCTAACGGTAGAGCCATTTAACCACTATGTTAATGGTGCAACATTCAGAGAGATTTCCAAACACATGGATCTAAACCCATGTGTGGGAGACAGAGGAAGAAATCAGTCTCGATCCAGTAATGATTATAAGATGTTTGATGGAGCAAATATTGCTGGAGGGAAACAGAAGCAGCTTAGAGACATCAAGTAATAGTCTCAGAACAACGTATAGCTCAGAGGCAGCACTGAATGCATGGCTTGCCAAGATCAGGAAAAAATTGAACTATCAGAGCTGGAGGGGAAGGCCTGTAAGGTTATTTTACATGCCAGCAATTAAGGTTCAGAGAGGCTAAAGAATTATTCAGGATTCTTAGATGGTGGTCCCTTGTCTGGTGCACAGCCCCACTGATCTTCAAAGTAGGTCAAACAAACACTGCCAACAAGAAACATATTTGCTTCCAGTAGTTCAGTGATGACATGATGCTCTCTGGATGTCCATCTCATAAAGCTGTTCTACAGTACTGAGTTCTTGCCAAGCCTACACATACAAGATATTTTCAGATTATTTTTTTCCACTACATCGTCCAATCTGTTTAGTGAGTCCTGTTGGTTGAAGGTAAGGTCAGGGATTTTAATTGGTAGGCTCAAGCTCTACATGAGGTAATTTAATATTTCCTCTAAGAAGCTGGTTTTATAACCTAAGACAGCTTCCCACCACTTCACATAGTGAAAGATAGAGAGGGCTGGATTAATGCAGCTGTGTTTGTAGGAGCCTCTGAACCTGACTGAGCTTGTAGATGCTAATGTCTCTTCCAAAGACAGGATGCTCAAAGGTGGGAGGGCGCATTCCAAATGGTTGTAAAGTGGAGAATGAGAACATGCCTTTGAGTCTTACTGCTCAGAGTCTGAGACTATTCACAAGTGTGTTTATTTACTTCAAAGTTGGTCACAGGTTTTCAGAACACTAGACTATAGTCACACGTGTGTATGAATGTGGTCGCCAAGAGAATTCCTACCTACGAAGGGTAACAAATTACTCGCCATGGACACTGCATCCATCATAACGATATTCAGTTATAGTGTTAGCTAAGTGCCTGAGTGACAGCTAAGACTGTCTCGGATTCATTGAAGCCCAAGTAAGGTTCATGGGTCGTATGGTCCCCATCTGTGGGGGTCCCCATATGTGGGGCTGCCTCATTCCATTCAACTCTCATTTCTCTCTTCAGTTATTACTGACTCAGTCAGGGCTCTGGGACGACAGGAGTAGAGGTGCTGTCAGCCTCTGGGTGAAGATCCGAGATTTCCATTAAGTTGATGCCATAATTTTCTGTCTCTCCCAAGCTTCTGCTCTCCAGGCTGGGCATCCTTCATCACTCCCTTGGCAAACTGAAGTGGCATGAAGCCACTAGCTGCCGAGCAGCTTACTGTAGATCTGTCTCTGGCATGCTGAAGACAGAGTGTTTGTGTGGCCTATCGCCCTTTCTATTCACTGTGAAGTGGATGTTTCAGGAACGCTCTTGGCTGTAAATATCTCCAGGAAAACTTATTTTCAATCATTTCTTTCAACACTGTGAACAAACACATGGTTTATCCTTCACAAAGACACCAGCAGCCAAGGGTTCTCTCCACTTTCAACGAATTAATCATTGCAGGAAAGTAAATTTCCTAATCTTCAAAAAAAGTAGCTAACACAGGCTAAGACAAAATAATCATTAGTGAGTTTCCAGAAGCTAGGCACAGCACAGAATTCCTTCTCAGCACTGTAAGTAGGGTTTACATAAGGAGATCTCACTGAAGATCTGGGACGTCTAATGGAGACTTCAAATAGGAGGAGCCATGTTAGTTCAAGGTCTTTTCCAGTCTTATTCCAGAGCTTCTGAATCCTTGCTAGCTTAAGTGACCCAGTGCTCAAGGACATTGACATCACCATAAAAATTCAGAGTCCTGGGTCACAAACCAGCCTTCTGAGACCAAAATCTGCAGAGGACCAGAACCCCAGGAGATCCATATATTAAACTGAGATCTGTCTTCTCCCAAAAGAATGACCACAGGCTGGGCTTCTAGTTGCTTCTCAGTTCCTCATCCTTTCAGTGTTTGTGCTGTGGGCCATCCTGACCCAAACCCAGCACAGTTGACCCAGATCAGCCTCTGCATTTTGGCTTTGAATCCCACCCACAGACTACAGTACAGCATTTATGGTACATGTCCTCTAAAGACAATGCCTTCCCAAGGTTCAATATCTAATGGTTAACCTTGGGAGTAGATAAAAATCACTTCACCTGTCTCGGTAATAGTTTCCCCAGATGCTAAATGGTGATATACATATGTGTCACTCTCTATGGGACATACATGCCAGGAGGACAAATGAGGTCATTCATATTTAATAGCACTCATTATTATACAGTGAGTGTAAGGTATTATTTGTGAGCATCTGTCTGGGTTAACGACCATTATCTTCTGAATAGGCTAACCATTCTCATTACATGCTTAATTCTAACAATGTTAGGAAAGTTAGGAGCTTCATAATACTCCATCTGGGTAAGTTATCATTTCAAGATGTCAGTTTATTAACAAGTTTACTGTGTACCTTCAACAACAGATGGGGGGGGGGGGTTCACAAATAGCGGAGAACAGTCAGAGCATTCACTACCGCTCTCAGAGGTGGGACTTCGTATCTACATTGTCATCTCAGTGGAAACAGACCAGCAAGAGACGGCCCTCTAGCTCATCTTGTTCAACATGGTGAAGAAACTGGATTGAAATCCAGGATGCTCAGATCCCAGCTCCAGAGCACTAGAGGTGGAAAAGGAATGAGTGGGAGGTCAGGAAAGCAGGACTGTAGAGCCAGCAGGTGGTAGGGTCAGAAAGCTGGGAGAGGGATAATCTATATAGCATTGGTCCCTGACAGAAGGTGTCTTATGCAGGTATGTTCAAGAGCCACATAGAGCCTGATGTGTCAGAACCATAGAATGAAAGTTAAGTGACAAGAGAGAAATGAGTCTGTCAAGAGGGCACACCAAACAACAGCATCTGAGAAGGCCAAGATGGTTTGTATTTGGGAGTGGCATGGGATATCCAGCTTACATACGTGTCAACAAGGACTTACGCAGAAACTCTATCTACCTCTCTCTTCAGCAGCATCACAGTATTTCCCTAGAGACCTGGGGTTTCTGTATAAAGCTACTTAAATCCAATGAAAAGCTAAGTCCTTGTTTGTCTAGCACATTGCTCATCCCACTACACCTGTTTCCTAACGTTCACACATCCTATCCACTCAGCCTGCAGACACTAGGAGAGCATTTGGTAATGTCAGACTCTAAGTGAGGCAGGGCTCATCCGCATGGACCTCAGAGTCTTGAGGATGTGGATCAAGTAAACATAGAAACAAACGCAAACATGTGGCTTTACCAAGAGAGCACGCGTGGGAATCTGGGAGGTAATGGAGAGACCGTCTCTTCTGAGGTAGTAACAGTTGAGCTCAGGTTTGAAAGATGGTCAAGAATTGACTTGTCCATAAACACTCACAATAACACATTCAACAGAGACAGGAGATGGGGAGGGGGGAGAAAGAGGACCAGGAGAAAGTCAGTGTGTCGGGGTTGGAGGGGAAAGCTTAAGTAACCCTTGCACAGAAAAGTGGAGTCACAGCACAGAAGGCAGAGGCTTGCTGGAGGACAGGACCCTTAGCCTTGTCGGATTCTACGTGCTCAGAAGACACTTTAGCATCAGGCCCCACATCTTCCTGCTCTGATGTGATCCCCTGGGTATCTCACTCTAAGACAGTAACACCCTGTATCCTGATGCTCATGTCTCCCTCCATCACCCTCTGTTATGCTGTAAGAAACGGCTCTACATGAATAAGGTAGCAGACTGGATAGAGGCTAGAAAATAAAGGAGAAAATCTGGCTGCCTCCACGTTATCAGTCCTTGGGCTTAATGGGTGTCTGAGCTTCCCTCTGTGGATTTCTACCAGTTGGGCTGAAGAATTCAGTGTCACTTGTTTAGAGGAGTCATATGCTGAGCTGTTTAGAGGAGAATGACACCACTGATCATGATGAAGAAGAACTACTCTCAAAGATCTTTCAGTCCACAGAGTAACTGCTGCTTTCTGTCGGAAACTTACTGTGGGCCATGAATTGTTCATGCGCTTCACACAACTTCTTAATTCAGACATTTACAGCAATCTTGCATGTGCTGGAGGTGGTCTGTATGTGTGTATTTTCACAAACACGTTTATATGTTCCTGTGTGTATAGGTGCAAGTGGAGGCCAAAGAGCAATGTCTGATATAGTCTTCCATCGCTCTCCATGTCACCTTTTGAGACAGGGTCTTTCATGGAGCCTAGAGCTTGCCAGTTCATGAGAGCCACTTGACAGCAAACCACAGAGATGCTCCTCCTCTGTGCCTCCTCTCCTCACCATGCCTGGCATTTTAATGTGTGTGCCAGGAATCTGCACTCAGTCCGAGGGAGCTGACTAAGGCATCCTCCCCTCTCAGCACACTATGCTGGGTATTTTAACCGCATTTTGCAAATGAAAAACCTGACAGCAATGCAAAAATGCAGCCAAACTGAGAGGGCTGAAAGCTAGGATTAGGGTCAGAGTTCAGGTCTCCCCTGATCTCTTGAGCGGCAGAGAAAGCACACGGCATTGGCTTTTCTGGAAAACTTCGTGCCCATTTCATGGTTCCAGATGGAGGCTGCTTAGGGCCTTTGTCCCCAGAGACCCCACAGATGTCCTCACCAGAACGATCAACTACACTTCTCAGCTGAACCCAGCCCTCACTTTCTCAAGCTAGAGGGGTGACTTTAATCTTGAAACGTCCATAGGACGTGTGGGTAGGAGGAGAGATGGTGACAGGAACATCCAACTACTCTGCAAACTGTAAAGTGGGTGAAATAAAAGTTTGATGCATTATGAAAAGCATCCCACATTAGAAACCAGTAGTGCTCAACTCCAGAAGCCAGTGCCATCAGTTACCCAACACACCTGATAAAAACCAAAAACGTGGTTTCTAATTCAGTGCTATTGAGAACAATCTGAGAATGTTTTCTCCTGCCCGCAAGAGCCACACACGGGAGCTCTGCTGCCTGCATAGTCTTCACTCACTCAGAAAGGAGAAAAAAAAAAAGTAAGCAATTCACCATGTTTTGTGGTCTTGACACAAGGCCAAAGTATTCTAATCTTGTCAATTTTTTTCACCTGACCTGACAAGTTATCTTGATAAATGGCTGGCAGAGCTGGAGGCAGGACATTGTAGAGGAAATGATTATCGTGAAGAATTAGGACACTGCTAACATGTGGTAACTAGACAGGATGGGTAGGCATAGTAACGGTTTCCCAAAGTTAGCAGTGAAGTGTGTACAGACATCAACCATGTCTCCAATCTAAGAAACATCCTATTGGTTACAAATCATAATAAGGGACTAGGATTACTGTGGGACATACTTCATCCAGAAATGTCAACAAAGCCGAGGTGTGTAAGTATAGGGAGGAAAGAGCGCACGGAGAGGGGGGGAAGGAAAGGTTTGAGCCTCTGTTCCTCATTGGCGATTCTTTTCAAACCACTTCAGTGCAGCTAATTTCAAAGGCCTGTAGCATTAGTCACAGCAAGACACGCACACACACAAAAAATGAGAATTTCCTGATCTCCCCTCTGCACCAACATGACCGTCGATTGCAGCAAAGAGAGCCTCAAGTTCCCTTTGCACCATGGCAGGCAGGCAGAATTCCATTAGCTTTCCTTTACAATAGAACACAAAGAACCTGTAAGGTATTCAGCTGTCCGGGTAACAGAAGCCACGCCATTAAAAAAGGCTCCCCAAAGCATGGCAATCTAAACCAAATCAAGAGGCAGCCACCACGCAGGGCTGGGTAAATCAGGCAGGGACAAGGAAACTGGCAATTTTTTTTTTTTTTTTTTTTTTTGTATAGTAAACAGGTCTGAGCACCCTGCTGGCTGTCAGCAAAATAATAAATAACAAAAGTTGAAGGCAAATTTTAGAGCTTTCTTCGGCTCAGACTTGATTCAGAGGCTGAGGATGCAGGAGAAAATGGAAAAGTTTAGAGGGAAAATTCAGTGGCCCATCTGTAGAGCTTATTATATGCACAGTTAAGATATAATAATCCAGGGAGAAATGCTCTCTGCGTGAGAGACTCAAGCACCCAGTAGTGTTTGAATCCTCAGAATTGTCATGCATATACTCTAGAATATCTTTACAAGAGATAAGGAGCCATGTGTATGTCTGCCATCACACAGAGCTGCAGATGGAAGCAGAAGCCTTACTCTCCTCGTCATAGTATGGATCGTGCAAGTGCTTCTCTGAGAAGTGTATCTTCTTTCCATTCTGCGTGCGACTCCCTAACCTTGGCCAATGAAGACATGAGAACATTCTCTCTCTCTCTTGTGCATGAGTGTGTGTGTGTGTGTGTGTGTGTGTGCATGAGTGTGTACGTGTGCGTGTGTGTGCATGAGTGTGTGTGCATGTGTGTGCATGAGTGTGTGTGTGCGTGTGCATGTGTGTGCATGAGTGTGTGTGTGCATGTGTGTGTGTGCATGAGTATGTGAGTATGTGTGTGCATGTGTGTGTGCATGAGTGTGTGTGAGTATGTGTGTGCGTGTGTGTGTGCATGAGTGTGTGTGTGTATGTGTGTGCATGTGTGCGTGTGTGTGCATGAGTGTGTGTGTATGTGTGTGCATGTGTGTGTGTGCATGAGTGTGTGTGTATGAGTGTGTGTGTGTGCATGTGTGTGTGCGTGTGTGTGCATGAGAGTGTGTGTATGTGTGTGTGCGTGCATGTGTGTGTGTGTGTGTGTGTGTGTGTGTATACTTGCCTGCATGCAGGCTCACATGTGTAAGTAGGTGTGCATGTACACACGTGTTTCTGGTGTGGAATCCAATGATTGACGCTGTGTGTCTTCCTTGATCTCCACCCTATATATTGAGCCAGAGTTTCTCTCTTGAACCCAGAGCTCAGTGATCTGGCAAATCTAGAAGGCCAGCCCTCTCTGCAGATCTCCTGTCTCTGCCTCCCAGGCACTGAGATTACAGGTGCACTGCCACACCTTTGTGTAGGTGCTGGGGATCTGAACTCTAGTTCTTGTTTGTGTAGCTAGTGTTTTACACTTTGAGCCATTTATCAGCATCACCTCCTATCCCAATCTCTTGCTGTGAGCTCAGAGCAACACTGGGCTCACATCATGGACAACTTAGCGCCAAGGAATCCTTTGCATGAGCAAGGAATGCAGGCTGCAGCCTGAGTTACTTAAGATCTGACCATCCTAAAATCCTGTCTTCATTCAACTTCTTCGTTCCTTCTTCCGCTTCTCACGCCCCGTTAGCCATTTTTTTTCTGGAAACATTCTCATCTCAGGGTCAGCTTCTGTGGGACCCACTGTAGAAAGAACTTTCATCACACTTATCTGTATCGCATGGGGCAGTGGTAGCACACGCTTTTAATCTCAGCACTTGAGAGGCAAAGGCAGGTGGATTTCTGAGTTCGAGGCCAGCCTAGTCTACAGAGTGAGTTCCAGGACAGCCAGGGCTACACAGAGAAACCCTGTCTTGGAAAAAAAATTATCTGTATCGCATTTGGGATACCCAAAGTCAGTTCACTGAGTATACACGACTTCCTTGCAAATCTCAGTGGACTGAAAAACAGTGGGTGGGTCGTTTGTTCTCTTTATTACACAGCCATTGCTCAAAAAGAGGTCTCTGCTCACCTACAACACCCAGAGTGGCCAGCTGAGAGTCACCATCTCCATTACTGTTAGTCCCTAAGATGAAATGAAGCCTCTGGAATGTTCCTGCCAGTGATGAGTATTTTTTACCTAGAATTGGCACACAGCTTTCCTGTTCACAATTCACCAGCTAGAAATGGCTTCAGTCTGCTGCCAACTAGAAGAAGGCACGCCTGCATGGAAGACAGAGTGATACTGTCTCAATCCCTGCGTAGGGACAGACTTCACTCATGACAACTGCTATGAGTCAAAGTCTAGTTCCCTGAGATTTCTTGTGTCTGGTTTCCTTTACTATCAAGTTATTTTTTAAAAGATTTTTGTTTATTATATTTGTATGAATTTTTGTCTATAAGATCATCTCATGCATCCAGTACCCAAAGAAGGCAAAAGAAGACATCAAATCCCCTAGGGCTGGAGTTACAGACCATCATTAGCTGTCATGTGGGTTCTGGGAACCAAACTCAGGTCCTCTGCAAGAGCAGCAAGTGCTCTTAACCACTGAGCCATCTCTCCAGTCCCTCCTTATATTTTTATAATCTGATCACAGGTATTTTCTGCTAGAGACTATGCTGTTGTCTGGAGACATCATGAACTGAAAATCATAGCTGTTACATGAGTTTTATAAAGGGTTTGTAAGAGAGAGAGCCTAAGTATTCCATAGTCAATGTGTTGGTTTCTCCATTTACAAAATGAATCTTTAACTACTTATTTAATCTCTCAACTTCGTCATGATATAAAAACAGCTGCGGAGATCTCTGCCTTAATATGGACACTTCTAACAGGAAAAACACACACGAAGCAGTTGTGTTCAGACATTGGCTAGCGGACGACAAAAGGCTCTGTCTGATTCTTGGACTGGGGAGATGGCTCAGTATGAGGATCTATGGTCAAATCCTCATCACCTTCATAAGAAGCTGGACAAGGCAGTGTACCCCTATAATCCCCATGTTCAGTAGGTGGGACTGAAGAATCCCCAAGTATTGCTGACCAGCAAGTCTCACAAAATGACTTTGCTTCGCAATACACACACACACACACACACACACACACACACACACACACACACACACACAACTGCAATCTTTCAGGAAAGAAAAACAGATACGTTGTGTCATGTAACTGACCTCTCTTTTCTATCTTGAGGCACCTGTTGTAATATGGTGAAGCCAGGCTTAAAATTATTGGGGTACCTTTAACTTGTGGAACATGGCACCAGAAAACATCCAACCATGCAAAGACACCCACAAATCATACCGGAATCTTTAAAGACTTTGACTATAAACTATTTTGTGTATGTGCAAAATATTTCATGTGAGTAGGAAGATGTTAACCACCAAAGTAAGAAAATTTACTAGAAGGTAACACTTCTGTGTCTATCAGAGCTTGTATATTATTCTACAGAAACAGGAGACAATGTTGCCACACCACAGTGGAGAATCCTAGGAAGTCCACTGTAAGAGAAAGCCTAAACTAGCCCTCTCTTAAGCCATCTCTAGTAAAGTTCAAAGACACAAGACCCAATGGGTCAAACTGATTCACAAGTAAATGAATTGCTTCCCAGAACAAAATCTAAGAATCTACAAGAAAGATAAGACTGGGGCGTGTAGTAACGCAACATCAATAATGTCCTGCACAGAACTTAAAAATTATCAGACAGGCAAAGAAGTAAGACAATGTTGCACATGACCAGAAGAAAAGTCAGCTCACAGAAACAAGCCAGAAAGGTTGGGAATGAATGAATCTACAGGTAAGGATTTGGGTAGGATTACAATATTGTCAAATATTTAAGAAAATATGAACTTAATGGGAAAGGAAAGATAAATCATGAGAGAGAGAGAGAGAGAGAGAGAGAGAGAGAGAGAGAGAGAGACTGACTGGGCTGGAGCTCCTGCTCAGTAGCAGAAGGTGTACCTAGCCCATGCAAGGCCTATGTTCTACCTCCAGCACCACACACCCAACACAGAAATGAAAGAGTTGACAGAAGTAATACTGAGATTGTTCTCCAAACTTAATGACAAATACAAAGGTACAGATCTAAGAAGCTGAGTGTGAGCTAAACATGGTAGAGCATGGTAGAGCAATCGCTATTCCAGGACATATCATAATACAACGGCTAGAAATGATAAGAGATAAGAGGATATACATGAACACTCAGCCTAGATACAAAGGAGACCTAACACCAGTCTGTCAACGGCACATGGACTAGTCACACAATGGAATACCATCCAGTGGTCAAGAGGAACTACTGATGGGACACGTATAAACCTCCCAGATGTCATAGTGAATGAGACCGGCCATACATGGGGCTACATGCTGCAACATTCTGCCATATGAAGTTCTAGAATAGGGAACCCATGACTAAAGAAAAGATAACAATTGCCTACGTAGAGTGGATGACAGGCAAGGGGCACAAGGGAATTTTCTGTGGTGATAGAACTATAGTCTCTACAGAAAGGAGTCCTTCAGGCATGTACAAAGTTTAAATCACAGAAGATGAGTGGTTTTCGTGGTGCACAAACTATTTTTTCAGTAAAAATATTTTTAAAGTTAATTTTTAAAATCCCAGAGCCTGGCACCGTGTGTATAGCAGACTTCTGTGTTTCAGTACACATGACAGCACCCCTGTCAGCCAAAAGAACCCCATCTATGCCAGCGGGTGCCTGAAATTCTACCGATAGCTCTCCTTTTACCTATCCTGGAGTTCTGTGTCCCGAAAACTATAGAGGGTTTTAAATGAAGTCGTATCAAAAAACTACCCCAATGTAGTGCAAATTCACTTTCTAAGACTATAATTTTTTGAAAGAGTAAGAGGGGCTGGATCAAATGCCATGGTTGGGGGTAGGCAGTTCGTGGGAGCTAGATTTTCTCATGTGCCCTAATTTATCTTTAATCAAAATCTGAGCTACAAAGTAGGAAAAATGAATAATCCTTTTTGCATATATAGAGGATTTGGATGCCTGAGGTCTGGAGTGGGGTGGGAGACCTCAGTGAAATGGAAAACCAGTTAGAAGTGGCTGAGAATTCCAGAAAACAAATTTTACCACCATCAAGATTTCACATAACTGCCTTCCAATTCAGACCAGCAAAGCATTAGGATAATTGAGTCACTTTCATATACAGGGAGGCATGGCGAGATATCTTTATGGAAATTTCCAAGTCAAGATGAATACATTAAGCAGATCATAACGTGTGCTTTTTGTTCACAGCAAAATGGCTGTCTCGCCATTCCTGACACACTACATTTCCCTTTCTTCCTTCTTGCTCTGTGCTCCCTCGCCCACCCACTCCGTACTCCCCTCTAGAATAACCCTTTTCATTTTTTATGTCTAAGGTAAATCCTCTTACCCTTTAAGGGGTCCAAAGGCCAGTTCCCATAAAGCCTTTCCGGGATGTGCCTTCTAGCTCCTGCCACCTCCATTTTGAAACACAACATGACTGGGTACTGCGCCTCTGCCATGATGATGCAGAGACAGTCATGAGTTTCCTGCATGGTGCTCAGAGCACACTGTGCACGGTCAGCCCCTCTGATCCTTACACCCACCCATCAAGGTAGGCAAACTTGATAGAGGAAGCCAAGGTGGAGAATAACCAAAGAAACAAACCACAAACCTTGCTTAAGAGAGAGCATAGTTAGCAGAGCTTGGGTTTAACCCCAGGGCTGTCTGGCTTCAAGGTTTTTATTATTACCTACTGTGTTGTACTGTCTCCTTGATGTACATCACGTTCAATAAACAGAACCAACATCTATCTGTCCCTATCTTTTAAACTGTTTGCTAAACAAGGGACAGGATATTTATTGTTCCTTGAAGGGGAGGAATAATGCCCTACACATCTTTTATTGCCTCTTCACAGTTGACACCACATTTGGCAAATAGGTACGTGTCAGCATATGCTTGAAGACTGAATACCTAACCCAATTGCAGGACCCTGGCTCTGCTCTCGGTTCTAAAATGTGTATTCATAAACCTTCAAGCAACCAGTCACAGAAAAGACGAGTGATGAAGCGAATCATGAGACATCTTCCTTCCTTCTTCACACGTCACTGCGGAGTTGTCTTCGGATCACCTAGCTTTAGTCTGACTCCCGGACAACCCTCTATTCTAAACACAGCCCTCAGGAACATTTCTGTATCTCTTTGCTGGTTTGGTTCCTGGTGAATTTGTGCTGAATATTTCTGTTGAATATTACAAGAGCAACGGTGGCCACGGTGTGGTGGATGTGGGAATCTTAAGTTCGGCGAAGGAGGAAATCAAGACATGCACACATACCATGCCAATGAACATGGGCTATTAAGTTCCTGCATCTGTTAGCAGATGGACATTTGTGGGCACAGCATGGTATGCAAAGCGGTTTTACTGCATTCTCTTGCCTGACCTGCACAAATCCCCAGCGGGTGAGGACTGCGGATTATCCTGGCTTTATACAGAAGCCGAGGAGGCTCAGGGCAGTGACCCAATGTGTAGAGGTTAAGATTGCACTTTTTTTCTGCCTGTTGGCTACTGCTGTTGTCTCTCACCTCCTCCGTACTCTCTTAACTCCTTGCTCATCAAAGTGAAGGCCTCATTCCCACCACTGCTAAGACAACAGAATCATTTTGTCAGGCATGCATTATGGGACAGGATTACCTCCCCTTATGAATAATTCAGATGCAGTTTCTTCGATATAATTTCAATAATTTGTAGTAATAAGACGTTATGCCTTAAAAGATCTTAGAGGGGCTGGCAAGACGGCTGAGCAGATCAAGACACTTGCCATGCAGGCCCGATGACCTGAGTTTGGTCTCCGAAAGGCACACTAAGGTGGAAGAAGAGAAGGAACTCCACAGAGTTGTCCCCTGACGTCTACACACGCATGTGCACACACACACAGTAATACTAACAAAACAGTACTTTCACACAGGTCTTAGAAAACCAGACCCACAACTCGAGTTTCGCTCTAGAATATTTTAAACTAGGAAAAAAAAAATGATGCCCAGAAACATTATATAACGGCTTTCCTCAGATGACACAGTGAACATAATCAAGGCTTTAACACATCTGACATGCAAGGGTTTTATAAAGCACCTTCAGCTCACTCCTGAAGAACGATCAATGTACTCGCTTGCATGCAGGGAGGAACCTTAAAGTTTCTCAAGTCCAAGTCTCCACCAATGCAGGAGAAGGCAGGTCTTTCCTGTGGGCTTCCCCATCTGACTCCAGCTCCATCCTTCAGCGGGAGATAACCCTAAGTCTCTACCACTCCCACAGAGCTTCCTGGGGGTGATGTCCACCTCAATTTGCTCAGTGTTCTTGGGAGCCCTCTATTGGCCATCTGGGTAATAACAGGCAGCCTCTGCTTGGGGTTGTGTTCCCTACATCCTAGGGAGCTGTACCAAACAACACAGGCTGTTCATTTAAGCTCTATCTGAGGCAGAAAGGGGAGGGGGGAAATCCATGCTTGCCAAATTCAAACAGGCAGAGCTGGCCGGGAAATAAACTTCCATTTTCTCAGCTTCCAAAAATACACATCAACACAAGTTAATCCCCAAACAAAACTCTGCACTGAATCAAAGGCTTGTCTGGTCTTTCTTCATGAAAACCTCAGCCAGTGACTGCTCCCTCATTCCTCTCGGAGTCCTGACTTACCTTATTCTTTACTCTCACCCGGGGCAAGGGGACAGAGGATGCCAACCATGGGGACCACACCTTCTCCAACCCATCCTTCCTTTGTCATCCCTCTCCCTTCCTCCTTGCTCTCTTTCCTCTTCTCTCTGTTCCAGTGAATTTCTATCAGGTATCAGGAAGATGACCCCAACTTAGAGCCTGCTGTTAGGAGCCTGACATGCCACAGGACCAACTAGGCTCCTGGGGTTAAGGTGTGAGCAGGGGGATTCACTTGCATGGAGGAGGGAGGGGTTTGTTGGATGGATCCCTCAGGAATTCACATCCAGCTCAGGAACTCAGATGCTGGGAAGTGCGTCAGAGTGTGGTTATGTTCTACAGGGCCCTTGGATTCTGCCGACGACGCTGCAAGCCACCCAACCACACCCACTTTCTTTGTTCCTTTCCTCATGTGATGTTAACCCCCACCACCACCACTATACAAATGTCCAGTCCCTAAGGAAAGGATACAGTAAAGGAAGAGGCCCGAGGGAGGTAAGAGTGCGGTGGGTAGAGGATGTTTTAGGGAAGCACAGCCCGCTAGATTGGCAATGAGTAGGAGGCGAGAGGATGGGTGAGGGCAAATAGACTGGGGGAGAAGTCTCCTGCATGGGTTGTGGTTAGGGGAACAACTGATTACATCATCCTCTGTGGTGCTCCTCACAGCATGGAGCACACGCTGGGGCTGACCTCGGGACAAGGGGAGGCAGGAAGGAAGCCCTGTACAACCAGGGTTCATCTTCATCGCTGCACCAATAACCCATGGTGGTCTCAGCTCCAGTGTGGTGTTCCCTGAGTCCCTGGAGTTGCAGAAAGTTCCCTTTGAGGCCAACTCAGAGTTCTCTCCTGCAGGTGGGAAGTGAATAGCATCTGGGGCATGAGGAGCTCGGAGGTGTTTGGGTGGCAGAATGCAGAGAGGAATGGGACCAGTGGACCAGTGCTCCAGCACTAAGGGTGGGGCAAATGAGAAGGGTGGGTGCCTAGCTTCTCACTGCTTCAACTGCATCACAAGCATGGGGGGGAGGGGGCAGGGAGCAGGTATGGGAAGATTGTGTGACAAAGATGTTTGGGTTTGATACTCAAGTAATAGTGATATTATGAGGTTGTCTTCATGAAAAAGAGGCAAATGGGAGAGGAGTGGGTGGAGACAGGGCACACAGGCTGGAGTCTTGCTGCTCCTCTTTACCAGATGGAACTAGATTGAAATGAAATTATATATAGTATTAATTTTGCCTACTTATACTCACTTTCCAAGCAGATGTGTGCATGTCTGTCTATGTAATATGTATAATATTGTATGTATAATATCATTATACATGTATAAGATATGTGTAATATATGTATAATATTATAATATGTATAATACATATATGATATATCTCATATATATCATACACACACACACATACAATTTCAAAAGCGGTACATGGGACTAGAAAGATGGTTTCGTGATTAAGAGTTTACTGTTCTTTCAGAGGATCTGGGCTCATCTTCCACAAGCCTAACTTCAGTTCCAGGACATCAAATAATCTGTTGAGGCCTCCACCAGTACCTTCATGTATGTGGTACACATAAACCCATGTAGGCATACACACGTCCACAAAATAAAATATGTACACAAATCTAAAAAAAAAAAATTGATGCGTGCCAATGAGGTATTATGCAGCCATGAAAAAGAATGAGATCATGATAGCTGCAGGAAGATACCTGGGCAAGAGGTCATCATTCTAAGCCAAGCAAGCCAGACTCAGAAAGACCATTGTCGACATGTTCCTCTCATGTGTGGAAACTAGAGTTTAAAGAGAGGGGAAAGAGCCAAACTTGCCTGGAAGATAGACTACAGGCAAAAGACAAAGGGGTCAGTACAAGTAAGGGAAAGCAAATAGGGGCGATACGATAACAGCACAAACTGTGCACAATAGAAATGCTACACTTTAACCCTAGTATGAACCATTAATGCATATCAATATTATAACACTCAAAAGCTTCATGCTTGGACCCTTCCCAGGTGCCATATTATCTTTTCCTTTAGCTGTATCTAATTTGTATCCTTCCACTGCAATGAAATTACAATCACACATTTAAAGAGTGGCACGTGTCTAAGCGTACTCACGCCCTCAGCTTCCTAACTTGTGAGGGCCCTGTGCAGCTGGCAGAAGGAAAGAGGAAATAGAATTGGAGTTATGAGTATGGCCACTGATGGGCATGCTTACCACGCAGCCCTGTAGCCTTAGGGGGCATTAAGTAGTATTCAAAGGAAGGTTACTGAGTATATTATGTCAAAAAGATACCAGGGAAGAAAAAGGCCTGGAAACTTCTAAAACCAAGAGTAAAATGTTACTTGAACAAAAAATCATCTGCACTTTTTTTCCCTAGGGTAGGCCCCTAGTGGTCACTGGGTACCCAAGGGTATTCAAGATCTCCCAGTAGAGGTAACACTATCCTGGTCCTTACTGGGAAAGATGATTTCTCACCAAGGTCCCCTCTGTCTCTAAGAACCATAAGCCTGAGACAAATTTAGAGCCATTAAAGTGACTGACAACTAAGTCCACTGCCACCAGCATAGAAATAAGAACCCAAAGTAAGAAAATATGTCTGTATGTTGCTAGCAGTGGAGTAGAGCCGAAAGTCCCATGGGTTTTTCCCAGATACCCTCTCCTTCTCCCTGGCACTCACACACACATGTGTGCGCACACACACACACACACACACACACACACACACGCACACGCACACGCACACGCACACGCACGCATGGAAATGCATACACACATGCACGGCACGGCCACACAAATGTCTCTCCTAAGGAAAACCTGACCTTGTCCTGATACACACCCTCTCTTACACACATACTCAGTCTCCTAAGGAAAGCCTCCATGATCCACACTGGAAGTTTACCGTGCTGTCCTCCAAGGCCAGAGCTCATCCAGGCCACATCCTGGAGTTGTGAATAGTGTCCATGCACTTCCTCTTCCGGGCACTCCCTTGCCCTGCTAGGAAAACAGAACAAGAGCCCAGGAAGGTCCAGCGGACATGCCCTCCATGCGCTCTGAGTCACTAGAAGGCATCATCAGTATGAACACAGCGGGCAGAGTGGAATATCACTCCTGCTAAGACCCAGGCCCAAAGCTACCAAGCCCTGACCCTGCCCTGCACCCCCCCACACAGGTACCTCCCAGCCCCTGCTCTTCTTTGCTGGGGATGCCCACAGGGACCTCCTTATCCCTTCCCTTCTGAAGACAAGGTTCCATGTTGTGTGACCTTGGAACATCATTGAAACTGCTCCTGTTACTAGAGGGCTCACAGGTCCTTAATGGCATTTCTTTTTTTAACCCTGGAGAATTAAAATAGTTTAAATTTTCTTCAGACTTTTCAAAGGCTTTCAGAAGCCTTGGGCTGAGGGGCACTTCCCAGTACCGGGGCTTCAGAGCAGATCTGGGGACACGAGAGTCTCCCAAGTGCTCTTATAAAGCATCGGTGACCTGGTTCGTGCCAGAGCTCCATTAGCACAAGACAAAGGCTCATTTCCCATTCCAGGCCCATGTTCAATCTGCCTCATGAAGGACGCTTCTCTGGTATTTATATTTAGTGCTTATAGTCTGGCCCATACACTCAGCCATGATTAAAAGTTCTCTAATCTCAGAGCTGGAGACGTGATACCTTATCATCTGTGGATAGGCAGCCCCTACCTTTAGAGAGTTGAATGTGACAAAGTGCTCACCCTACTGTTGGCAAAATGCCACTAAGAGGGCTGGGGGACCGGATGGGCAGCATGCATTGACATTGGGTCTCTGGGTGGCTGCTCCCCACTAAATCTGGGTTATCTTCCAGGAGCCCAAAGAGACGGACAAATGTTTCAGAAGTCATGAGGTGCTAGGAAACCGATAGAGGATTTTAATTAAAGCAACTTGCTGATCAGGTATATACTTAATGTTATAATTACCCGGCAGTGACAGCGCCGTGAAGTACCGGCAAGCGGGAAGTACTGACCAAGCAATTTTCGAAGGCTGGTCTAATGCTCTCTTCATTTTTCACTAAAGCTTAAATTGAGTTTGTACTTTTGTGGAATAATGAACAAGACAGAAAGGTGAACATGACAATCCCCCCTAGTGCCTCGGATTGAAGAAAGAGGAAAAGAAAAGTGAGCGAGTGTTCCTCTGAAACCAAGGAATAGTGTCCATCCATTGATGAGTCGATCTCCAACCTGCTGTTCTGTGCCAGGGATTGGGCCCAAGCACGCTACATGTTATGTTGTTGAAAGCATCGTTGTTTATCATTGTTATGACCAAATGCCTGATAATAAACAACTTAAGGGAGAAAGGGCTTATGTTAGTTCATGCTGGCAGCGAGGCTCACCATCGGGAGCTGAGAGCAGCTGCTTTCATTGCATCTGCAGTCACGAAAGAGACAGGAGAGAGGAAGTGAGCCAGCAGCCTATAGAACATCAGGGCCCACCCTGAGTGACATCAGGGCTCACCCTGAGTGACATACTCCCTGCTCTAGGGATCCTCTCCAAAATCTGTCCCAACTGTCCCAAACAGCACTATCAGCTGGGCAACTGAGAGTTCAAACACGTTGAAACTTTAATGGATGGACTGCCATGCATCTGGTGATGGGGAGCAAGAAAGAGAGGACTTAGAAGAGACAGAGCAAGGGTGTGGTAAACAGAGAAAGGGAAAAGGAAAGAGACTGAACAATGAGACAGATAGAGAGAAAGAAAGAAAGAAAGAGAGAGAGAGAGAGAGAGAGAGAGAGAGAGAGAGA
>NC_034607.1:38866030-38878442 GCF_900095145.1 Mus pahari
GAGAGAGAGAGAGAGAGAGAGAGAGAGAGAGAGAGAGAGAGAGAGAGAAGGAAAGTGAAAGAGGGGAAGGAGGAGGGTGGTAAGAAAAATCTGGGGGCTGGGGAAGAGAGACATCTTGCCATCAGTGAGCTCATAGCCTACTGGGGACATAGAGCCTCTGGCTCACAGAGATGGGCTCAACTCAGCAGTTAGGTGGTTTAAAACCATCTCTGTGTGGCAGAGACTTCCAGTGCGCCAAGATGGCCCTGCAGGCTTCTGGAGAAGATGGAAACAATGCAGAGCTGCCAGGGTCCCTGGGCAGCAGGTCTGAGGGGCTAGATTTAGGTTCATCTTTCTGATTACCTCAGAGGTGAGCAAATCAGAGCAAAAGCTAAAACCACAGAGATTCTAAACCGTCTCTAAAACTCCCTGACCCTGACTGCCAAGTGCAGCCCGCTGGCTGGCTTCCTGTTGACATCATGTTCGGAAAGGCTCTCCACAGCAAGTCTGAAACCACTGGGATAAGCTTAACAGAAGACATAAAACACATAATACAGATGTGGGCATTCAAGCCATAATGCCTTCAAGATAATCACCAGACTGCTGCAGAATTCCAAAGCATGCTCGCCAGCCTGCACTGATTTTTCCCACATGGCTTTTTCATATCTAGCTGCTAAAATTGTAATAAATGTTAATAGACATTGTTGTCGGGGATACCCAGGTTGGGGAGCATAGCTTAAGCTCTCAAGTGTTTGAAAGCAGAGATTCACAGAATGTGATGCTCATGGCTCCACCCTGCAATAGATGCTTGGAGAACAAGGAAGGGCCAGCATTGCCCTCAGGGTCTATGTGGAAATCCCCCAACAAGGCCCCATCTTGAGGGTACCATCGTCAGTATTCAAAATTAAGAGACTGTTTGGGGAGAGAAGTTGGGCTCATATGAATGTCCGAGTTAAGGATGCTGGAACAGGATCAGCTGCTGAGACTCCGAAGGGGACATTGGTTTAGGAAGTCCTGGGTAGATTTCTTTGCCACAAGAGGATGCTGAAGTGTGCGTTCCCAAAAGGTACACTTTTCCTCTCCTCAAAGCCCCCATCTCTACATAGCCTCCCTGACCATCTGCATCCTCATCGCTGAGAGGATGACAAGAAGGGATGCCCACTGTGCCTTCTCACACAGGACCTCCCTGTGTTCACCTGTCTAAGCCTCACCCTCCTGGGGTTCTTCTGGAACCCATAGCTCTTCCGCTTCCTCACCAGACTTCATCGGGAACAAAGATGGCTGCCTGCTTCTCTGCAGCACTTCCTGTTGACTAAGCGCTTTTGAGACCGGTGGTGTGGGTGTTAAAACATGGCATAGAGCAACGCTTCTTAATGTGGATGTCACCTTATATCCTAAAACTCATGATTTACTGGAAGCATCACTCAGACCAGCTGGGCATCCCCTTCCCGGTTTGCATATGGGTGAGATGGATACCAGCCTAACAGATTCATGTGAAAAATGCCAGGAGATGCCAGCCTCATGCAGCACCAAACATTTCCCAAAGGACCTCCAACAGACAGACATAATACACAGTTCTTGCTGCAGAGAAGCCTGACACATCATAGATTCGGAGGCCACATGTACATCTTTACGCTACTTGAAACGCATTCATTCAAGAAACATTTACCAAGTGCCTACACCAAGTCATCTGTTAAAATGAGTATGATTCATTTCCTGCCCTTCACAGGCTGCTGAGAGCAATCCACTTTGCTGAGTTTTGCTAGTCACCTAGGGTAGTCACCTAGGGCTGTCAGCATCTGGAACTGACTGCAATAGTGTCCCTGAGCCTGGGTTCTGAGCAGGGGCGTGGGACAGGACTGATATCAGAGTAAAGAGGCAAAAGGAGGAAGGAGAAGGGATCTTCCTGGTACAGCCATTGTCCTACTACCCCATTCTTCTGGGTCTCCAGTGTCACAGGGGTAGTGTGTGTATATGTGTGTGTGTGTATGTGTGTGTGTGTGTGTGTGTACATGGTTATGTGGGCACCCATGTCAATGCATACACAAGGAAGCTAGAGGAAATTGTCCAGTATCTCCCTGTGTCACTCACTGAATCTGAAGCTCACCATATCTGGTAGACAGTCTAGCTAGAGAGCTCTCCAGATCCACCTGTCTTTACCTACTAATGCTGTAGTTATAGACTCGCACAGCCATGGACTGTTTTAATGGGGGTACTGGAGATTTAAACTCAGGCACTCTTCATGCATGGAAAGTACTCTTAGTCACTGATCCATCTCCTCTTCCTCTGTTTTAATTCACTATTCCTTTCTACTTGTTTCCCTTGACAAATACAGATGCAACCAAGCAGTTAATTTCAGAAGCAGTGAATTTAGTAACAATAAGAGGAATATAAGTTAACTGAAAAGGGAGCTCCAAATTTAAAGGTCAAAATAGGATAAAATTACATGCCCAGATGAAAGCCAACTCAGACCTGCCCAGTGACTGTAGGACAGATAAATACTACAGTGCATTCACGGAGAGGAACACAAAACACTAATGGGAACAGAGATGTTACAACTGGGCATGAATATGGATCAACCACACACACGATGTTGGCAAGCCAGAAACTACAAAAAGAATGGAATCAAAAGCCAAGACAGTGGGAAGCAAACTGGGAAGGAATGAGGAAGGGTGTTAACTGGATAGGTCCTGGTTAGTGGTCACAGTCAGAAGGACACAGGGACACCCATTTGAGGGAATGCTTGTCCTGTATGCCCAGTACACTCAAGCTGTGGGGCCTCCTTTCTATGATGTTGTGATTCAATGAAGCATTTAAAATAACATCACAGTAGTCTCTAGGGATGATCCAGAGCCTAGGAAGGACACTGGACACTCATCACCAGTAACTGCAGAAAGTGGCATCAACCAGTACCCTGCTTGCACTCTTCTAACAATGCCTTGGCCAGGATCTCCAAGATGGCTTCACCTAAGGTTAGCATAGCCTGAAGCCTACAGGTCCAGGTTAGGGGTCTCCTCCTTTGAGGTTCCACTGGACAGATTCATATTGACCTGCCTTCCCAGTGTATGTCCATTACTTTCCGGAATGAACTGCAGCTCCGAGCAAGCTTGCTTCCCCGACCCACCTAAGATACAGAACATTTCCTTGCTAACCTCTGCCTCTGCTTTCTCCCTCACCATGTCCTCCTCCAGCTAGGAGCACACATGGAAATGTCTGCCATCTCTCTTCCTCCAGCTAGGAGCACACATGGAAATGTCTGCCATCTCTCTTCCTCCAGCTAGGAGCACACATGGAAATGTCTGCCATCCTTCCCAGGTGGTCCTGCCCATGCCTCCCTCTTGTCTTATCTCTCAGCCCCTCAGAAGGAGGAGCTCTGTCTCCTCCCATCCTTTCTTGTGCCTAGTAGAGGGGCAAACACATAATGAGTGTTTAATGTGCATTCATGGATCAGCCTGGCAGTTATATCCCAACTTTTCCTCCCCTTATTAGAGTGTAAGCTCTAATTAAGACAATTAACTGCCTTTATTGAGTTGTAAGGGGATGTTTTAAAATTACAATAGCATGTTATTGACCAGAAAAGGCCCTTCCCTGCTCAGAACCCTTTAATGGCTTCCAATTGACTTGACTACAAACTCCCCAAATCTTTCCCTGAGTTACAAGGCCCAGTACCTGGCTGTGTTGTTAATTTCTATACCAACTCTTCCTTTGCTCTGACCAATTTTGAGACACTTCAGTTTTTCATTTGTTTTCCCTCTGACACTGGGGGTGGGGGACCTGCACTTAGAGTCTTGGGCATGCGGGGGGGGGGTGATCTTAGAGCTCTGTGCATGCTGGAAGGTTACCTAGGGCCCTGAGGGTGCTGGGAGGGGCTGAACCTAGAGCCCTGTGCATTCTGGGGTGCAGGGTGAACCTAGAGTCCTGTGTGTGCTGGGGTAGGGGGTGAACCAGAGTGTGTCCTCGGCGAGTCCTTTACCACTGTGCCATTTTTAGTTTCCAAAGCCCCCACGCATGGCAGGATCTTCCTCTAGAACAGTGTCCCCAATCCCACTGGACTCCTGCTTTGTCTACCTCTATTCTGGTTATAGTCTCAGGGCTTATCCAGCCCCATCTCTTCAAGCTGCACCTTCCTGAATGCCTGGTCCAGTGGTTCTCAAAGTTGGGTGTGAGTCAAAATCTTAGAGGCCTTCTATTTCTCCGAGTCTAGGACAGAGTCTGAAAGTCTTTATTGCCATCTTGTTCCTGGTCGATATTGCTCTTGACCCAGGGTCCATACTGAGAATCATGGCTTACATCACAGACTCCTGTTCGTATCCCTCTCACCAGGCCAACTTCTTAAGGTAAAGGTAAGGGTGTGGTCAAACGCGTTAAAGAAAATATCCCGTATTTGTGCCAGTTAGTTTCACCACAGTGCTTTTGTACCTGTCTCGTTTGAGCTCTCAAACATCTCCGGGAGTCAGATAGAGCACACGCGAAGCTCCTGTTCTGTATTCAGTCCATTTAGGATTCGGCTGGCTCGGGAACAGTAAGGAATGACTCGGGTATGGTCAGCTCATAGGGAGGGTAAGCAGGGTGATGGGAGGGAGGCCCTATAGCATCTGTGTGGGTTTCCAGCCAAGAGAGTTTTCTTCTTACTGTGTCCTCGCTGCATCTGTCTGCAGGAGCATAGAGAGAACAGAATGAAGTACTCAGATTCTTTTTTCTCTTCTGTTCCCTTCGCAAGCCACACAGGACTGAGAACTGCATCCCAGTCTGCTGCATTTACCCCATGACCAATGGCACCAGTTGGATCCCTCGCAGCAGGTATGCTAAGGTAGCTAGTGCATCCAGGATTGACAAAAGCACGCAGGGCCTTAACTCTCCGTCACTATACAGCCTTCCCCAGTTAGCCCTGTTCTGGGAGGTGTGGGTGGGCACTATAGGAGCACGAATGGAGTTTTTTGCTTTCTTCTCTCAGCTGGAATCCACCTGGACCTCTTAGCATCACCAGGCTCAGAAAACAGATGGAAGGCTTACATATCATCACCCAAGATGGGCCATGCCAGCCAGATGCGACAGGAACAGCTGCCGTTTGCTCTGTTCAGAGATGTGGAGGAGGTCCCTACACAGAACTGTCAACCCCAGAAGCAGACACTGGCATCGGATGAGCAGCACATGCAACAGAGGATCCAGTGGTGCTGGGAGCCTCCTTGACAAATGTTCCCTTCGCTCAAGTCACCTACTTACAATTCCTGGTGGCATCCGACCCAATGGGTGCACTTGACAGCAGCTGTGAATGGACTGTGTCCCTACAAACGTTGTCTGCTAAGCTAAGTCCCCTGTGTGAGTAAGTTTGGAGGTGACACCTTGAGAGGTCATGAGGTAGAGCCCTCAGCAATAGGGATACGCCTCCATAAAAGGACAAGCCCACAGCACTTGCAATAGCACTGGCTTTCTGGATCCCTCCTTTCCCACAGTGATCCATTTGTTCTTCCAGTGTCCCTCCGTCCATATTAACCACCCTTGCTCCACATGGAGCCTGGTGAATAACTCTTCCATCCTTCCTGTTACCTAAGCCAGTATTCCAGGTTTCATCCTTAATGCTTTTATGTTTCCCCGGATACTCATCTGGAAGCAAGCAGTATTGACTGTAACTCCAAACAGGCCAACCACTCTTCCCCACTCACGGGTCCCCTTCCCTTCTGCCAGCCAAGCAGCCCCATCACCCCCCTCACCTGAGCCTTCTTCCCACCTCTGCCGTCCTCCCAACCTGCTCCTCATTCTCAGTCCTTGGCGATCTTCACATATCATCTGCCCACTTCATCCTCCCCAGAGGTGACCCTTGAACTTTGAATAAAATCTAGTCCCTTCCAATTGCCCCAGGGACCTGAAGGAAGCCATCTGCCTGGCTCATGCTCCTCTTTCCCCTCCTGGGTCTCTCCTGGCAAAAACTCATCTTTCAGATTGCCAAACCCCTCTCTGTGACCCATGCCCCCTCGTGCCCATGTCCTACCCTCCTGCACCCACTTCATGTTGAGTCTCTCCCACTCTTCACTGGCCAACTTAATTGCCACTTCAAGGAGGCTCTTACTATGCACAATACTTATACAACATTTTCTGTATACACTATCATTTGTGGAATACTATAACTTATTTTCCTGGTCACATACTGTGAGACATTTTAGACTGTTTCCGACTTTAGCATCCTAATCCTAAAGTTAAATATCTCAACTGAATCTCCTAGCACCCTGCAAATATTCCCTTAAAATAAACCAGTAACATTTGAGTTTAATTTTTATTTATGTGTGTGCTATTTACCTAGCACCTCCGTACCACAAAATATTCCAAGTGCCTCTCTAATAGCTACATCGATATTGAATACAGGTTTTGTGGTTAAGTGTGGCGTGTGTGCATTTCCTTCTAGCGAAAGCACTCAGTATGAACGCTAAGCCTCTTTCCCTTCTTAAGGCCCTTCCTCTTGACCAAACTCGAAGTGTTCAATACAGCAGCTAACTTCTCCATTAAACCTGGCCTCTGTGAAAGTGAGTAAGATGACTTTCTTGCTTCCACTGTGAGCAGCACAATCCATCGTGTTCCTGGGGTGTGGGTTGGTGCGTGGCATTTAAAGGGGCCCAGTACTTAATCAGGGAATGAACAGGCACCGTGGCCTCTTGCTTACAGCATCTTATTTAATCTTCCAGGCTCCCCTTATGAAAACACTCTTCTTTCTATAACTGAACACCCAAAGACTCATAAGTAAAGAGTAGGGCCTGAGCTTGCAAGAATCCTGGGCTATACTGGTCCTGTCATTCAGTACTGCCACCCCAAAACACAGGCATCCCTGTGGACGCAGCACTGTGCTCTCCATGGGTGGAGAATGACACAGGAAGACTTTCCCTTTCCTCCTATCAAAAGGTGGCTGCCTCATGCCTCTGGGAATATGGAAATGCAAAGATGAGGACCCTGATTAACAGGTCTATATATAACCTTTAATTAATTGGTCAGCATCCAAGGATTACACCCTTGAACTTTAGGAAAAATTAACAGAAGAGCTTCTAAAAATTAATGAGTGGAAATCAACATACTGACAGCTGTCTCTAAGCCCCCTTTCAAGATGTGTATACAAGAAAGGAAGTGGTTCTTGCATTAGAGCCACAAGGTCAGAGAAGGTGGGACACCTAAAGATCTAGCCTATGTTGTCTCAAAGAAGGCTTGGCTTCTGGGTGCCAAGAACATCCCTGATCAAATCTAGTCTTCTTCAATTATTCAGTTGTTTATTTCCCTCTGATTTGCTATGTATATAGAATCATCAAAATTTTAAACCCCAAAGTACCCTAACGATCATGTTTTGTTTCTTTAATATATGACCCCATTTATTCAGATGACATTAATTTGAAATTCATGATAATTACATAAACATTGAGTAAGCAGTACTGTGGATCCTTCCAACTGAAATATGCATATTCTCTTTACTGATACGACGTCTCTTCTTACCTAAGATGTGAGGTGACTGCATGATTAGTGTAGTAAAGGCCTCCAAGGGAGGAAGGAGAAAAATGAGTAACAGAGATGTGGGTAAGATCTACTCTTCCAGGTTCAGAAATGTCCGAGGGCTGAATTTTGGCTCCACTACATTCCAGCCATATGGCCTTGTACAAGTGACCAAACCAGGTTCCAGGAGTCTCTAAGGTGGGAGGCAACTAATACAGGGAGAGGAGTCTGAGGCTCTTGAGTGAAGAGCGCAGAACTGAGTTATTACTTAAGACCCAAAGAATTCACTTGGGACCCTTTCTCAGACTAGGCCCAAAGGGCTTCTATATAATGTGTTTCTGCATTTAAAATTTTGAGGGGAAAAAACAGAAAAGAAGAAATATGAGGATTAAAAATCAAACAAATGATCCCACTCTGACTGGACTGGATCATGCTGATGGTTATGGTTGAGTGTTCTCCTATCCCATGAGTGCTAAAAAGCAAAGGTTCACAATACGGAACCAAGGAAGACTATTTTTAAACAGTCAGAGCATGCTGAAGCTACACCAGAAATATTGAGATTCATCAGCCCACAGGCAAGAGGATCCCAGCATGGAATTGATGCCCATGAAATTAGGCCTACAAAAGGAAAGAGGAATCTGGAGAAGCTGAGGCTGTGGTACATTCTAGAAACTGATGGGGAACATGCTGCCATTTAGTGAACAGGAATCCCATGGAATCTACTGCTTGGAGAGTAAGTGTCTAATAACGGATGCTGATGGATAGTACTTGATACTACTACTGCTTGGAGAATAAGTGTCTAGTAACGGATGCTGGCGGATGGTACTTGATACTAATTGGCTCAAAGAGGAAATGCTGTAGCTCAACAACTACCACTGAATGTTAGAACCAGAGTGTTAGCATTTTTCTCATTAATCTTTTGTCTTGAGCAGATGTAGATTCCCATGCTGTGATAAGAAATAATGCCGAGATCCGATGATGCACCTCCTCACGCATTGTCTCCCAATAGTGACATCTTAGATTACTATAGCCCAATAGCAGAACCAGGGCACAGGCTTAGATACAGTCCAACCACTCTTGAGATTTCCCCTACCTTCAGTTGTCCTTGTATGTCCAAAGGCTATTGTGCTTCATTCTGTATAATTTTAGTCTATCCCGTGAATCAGTTTCTGTACCCTCCAGCACCCCAAGAACCCACCTGCTGCCCTTGACAAAGACTCTCACCTCCTTCCCGCCCCCATCCCTCACACCTTGTAACCACTAATCTATTCTCAGCTCTATAATTTTGTCATCTTTCATGTTATATAAATGGAATCATAGGTGCTTTAGCATTTTACAGATAACAGCACGCAATTATGGATGAGGAGCATCCCGTGAGGTGATAATTGAAACCCCCAAAGCACATCTCATGCTTTAACAGTAGGCCGCAGGAAGATGGGCCTTGTGCAGTGGAACTTTCTGACAGTCTCAGAAAATGGCTACGTCATTTAGTTTAATAATCTGAGCCTGGATGGCAGAGAAGGATATAAGGAAGGGAGTCAGTTAGAAACTGGATTTGTTCCAATGGAAGGGTACGGGACCTCATGCAAATGGCAGGTATGTTGGGAAGTTGCAGTATAACAAGTCAAGCTCAGAGAGTATTTTTTTTCAGTGAGTGGTCGGATCTGGTTTGGGCCTGAAAGAAAGTCCAGAGAGCGAGCATGGTGGAGCTCACCTGTGATCTCTGCACTCAGGAAGCAGACACAGGACAGTCAGGAGTTCAAGGTCATCTTCATCTATGTTGTCAGACTAAGACCAGTACAACCTTAGTAAGGGTCTATTGAGGGCTGTCTGAAAACAAAGCAAAAACCATCTAACCAGAACAAATTGAAGAATCAAAGATCCTTGAAATTAGCCTGTGTTTGCTCTTGAGAACCAGATTTATGCAAAGTGATATCTATGAAGACTTCTCTAGAGGCTGAAATGGAGAGCAAATAATTCTCAGGTAACTTTGAAAATCTCCTTCATGTCAATTGTATGTGTTTAATAGTCAACATGTTTTCATATCAATGAAGAGAGCTGGGTAGACACAAAAGTCTGGTGATGAAACCACCCCAAAACCATAGGTGGGAAGAAAGAACCTGAAATAGAATCATTTCAGAGAAAGGAGTTTACAAAACATTAGTAGGAGAGTAGGGGCTCTGGATCAGTGTAAAAAGTCCCTGGTCATACACAAAAGCATAAAGAGCAGCAGAGTTCAAATCTCCATGGAAACCCAGGCACAGTAGCAGGTTCTGAAAACCCAGTGTTCCTACTGGGAGATGGGAGGCAGAAATGAGAAAATCCATAGAAGTTTGTGGCCAATTAGCTCAGCATAGATGGTGGCAAACAAGAGACCCAGACTCAGACAAGATAGAAGATTAGGACAAACACAGAAGTTGTCTTCTGATCTCCAAACTTATGCTTCAGCAGGCACACATCTGCACTGTCATACAGATACACACACACACACACACACACACACACACACTCCCACATACAATACACCACACATATACATACACACCGAAAAGTTTTTTTTTTTTTTTTAAGTTAGAAAACAGGATTTTCTGCAAGTGGGAGAGAAAGGTAAATGTCATGTGCCCCAGATTTGTAGCCCGAGTGAAGCAGAAGCTCAGAGGCAGTAGAAGGTTTGTCATGGGGACAGAGAGGTACAGGGGTACAACCAGAAGCAGAAGAAGGTGGCTTGTCATGGGGACAAGGGGGTTCCAGAGTCCTTTCTGTAGTAGAAACAGACTGATGCTTGGCCACAGCTGTGATCAAAACAGCTGAGAGAGAAATGGAAGAAGGAAGAGAAAATTTATTTCGGCTCACAGTTTCAGAGGGTCTAATATATTGCATGGCTTCATCTTTAATATTGTAGCAACAGGAACGTGGCGCCCAAGGAGGGAACAAGTGTTAGGGACTATAGGCGGAGCAGATATGCCTTCAAGGTCCCACAACCTCCCACTTCTTCCACACAAGGCACACTACACAAAATTTCCACCACCTGAAAAAAATAATGTCACTTGTCAGGGACCAGGCATTTAACATATGAGTTATGGGTGACATTTCCTATTCAAACCATGACATGAACACAGGAAAGTTGGGAAGTGGAGCCTGCAGCTTGGAAAAGGTAACGGCTAGCAGCAGTATGGCCATCCTGTTCCTCATAGGCATCAGAGTAGATTTCGGAGGGGGAAAAATTATAAGGGCTTAGAGTTTTCACAGGAAGAATGAATAAGAAGTCAGAAGAAAGAACGTGCATATGGATGAAAGAGGGGGAAATGGGCTGATGTAGGAGTCACAAGAGAGAAGACACTGTTCCAAGCAGTTACACAATGCTGTGTACTCCCAAGTGGCTGAAGAAAGGGGTAGGTTTCCACAATCTTCTCCTGGAAGCCATAGCCTGGGGATTATCTCAAAAGAAGAAACTCTTGCTTATACTCTGATATTTTTATTATCAATTAAAAATATGTGTTCAAATTTTTAAATGATACACACAAACTGTACACACTGATGGGGTTCTGTGTTGTGTTTTGATACATGTATTCATCTTGCAATGTTCAAATGAGGTAAGAAAATCTATCTCCTCAAATATGTATACACGCAGAAAAGATTTTCAATCCTCCTATCTTGTCTTTTAAATGTATACAGTGTGTTATCGGTATCTACAGTTACCTTACAGCCACATCAGGGGTTTTCTTCTCATTCTTGTCAAACTGTTATTTAGCATCAACTATAACCTTTCTCATGTTCCCCTTCCCCCTACTCCATCCCCAGACTCTGGTGAGCACCCTTATATTCTTAACTTCTCTGAGATGATCTTTCACAGATTCCACATATAAATGAGACTTCTGTGGAACTTGTCTTCTGTATTAGCTCATTTCACTTTATATAATGATGCCCAGTTGTAAGTATCATGTCTCAGATGGCACTATTTCATCAAAGTGAAGGGGTGTGTGTGTGTGTGTGTGTAGAGAAATGTGCCAAGGCATGCCATGGAGGTCAGAGGGCAACATGTAGGAGTTAGTTCTCCTTCCACTGTGTTGGTACCAGGAATCAAACTCAAATTGTCAGTCTTGACAGCAGATAAAGTAATAGATTACCAGGTAACCTATTTACTAGCTATCTAAATGGAGAAATTCCTAATGAAAGAACTTTTGATAATATTACAGGTGTCTGTGTTTCTTTGTTTGTTTGTCTGCTTGCTTGAGAAAGGGAACATTAAGTAATGTCTCCCAAATTCTATTATAGCTAACATTTACCATCACTGCTGTTAATAATTCTCTTGTTTAGTAATGAGGAAGGGTAATGTTTGGGATTCTAGCAGCTAAGGCAAAGGAACAAAAAGCAGAGAAGAAACCAGGAAGACAAGGATAACAACAGTAGTGGATATCAAGTTTTCTTGGATCATTCAAGCAAAAAAATCAATAGGGAAACTTTGGATTTGAACTGCACTTTAAGCCCAAGGGACCTAGAGACACATACAAATGCCCAACAGCAGCAGAACGAATTCTCTTCTCAGTGCATACAGAATATTTATTCAGATAGACCATATGGTTACACCATGAAACAAGTCTGAGCACATTTACCAAGGCTGAAATCATATCAAATATATTTTCTGACCACAATGATATAAAATTATACATCAATAATAGAAGAAATTTCAGAGAGTTCACAAATATATGGAAATACAACAACATGCTATGGAGCAGCCAAGGAGCGAGAAGGAAATCAAAGCAGAAATTTAAGAAATCTCTTGAGACCAAATTTGAAACCTAACATATCCAAACTTAAGAATGCAGAAAAAAATTACTTTAAGAGCTCAATATTGTTAATAAACACCTATATTTTTTTTTTTTTAAAAAAAGGAAAGAGCCTACATTCCAGAGGCAGAGGCAGAGGCAGAGGCAGAGGCAGAGGCAGAGGCAGAGGCAGAGGCAGA
>NC_034607.1:38878507-38906477 GCF_900095145.1 Mus pahari
GCAGAGGCAGAGGCAGAGGCAGAGGCAGAGGCAGAGGCAGAGGCAGAGGCAGAGGCAGAGGCAGAGGCAGAGGCAGAGGCAGACAATTCTCTGAGTTCAAGTCCAGCCTAATCTACATTGCAAGTTTCAGACCAGCCAGGGCTATAGAGTACACAATGGTCCTGATGTTTGATCCTGCAAACAGGAAAAATAAAATAAACAATCTAACATACATCTTAAAGAACCATAAAAAGGAGGACAAATTGTGCCACAGTTATCAAAGAGAATAACAGTACCAAAGGAAATGTCTAGAGAAACAGCAGAAAAGGTCAATGAAACTGAGAGTTGATAATCTGAAAACACAAATTGACAAACTTTCAACTAGACTAAGAAAAAGATGGAGAAGATCAAAATAAATAAAATCAGAATGAAACAGGTGACTTTACATGTTACACCACAGAATACTACACAGGTTCATAAGCCCCAATGAACAATTACATGTCAAAAAATTGAATATTCTAGATGTGAGTAAGATATAAAACATGCAAAGACTGGAGTATTCAATTTACAACCTCCCCATGTTGATAATTGACTTTTGTTAGAAATTCTTAATAAACAAATGACTAGGCGAGACAAATCAGTAATTTAAAAGTAAAACTACATTCAAATCAAACTCTAGAATACAATAGCTTACTGGCAGAACTCTACTAAACTTTGAAGGGCTAGTACCAATGCTCTCAAACTCTGCTAGAATATTGAAGAAGATGTACTACTTCTAAACTAATGTCAGAAGGCCATAATCAGTATGATAACAAAGCCAGTTATCAAAGACCACTTCAAGAAAGGAAAATTATAGGTCAATATCTTTGATGAAGAGAGATGAAAAATCCGCAGTAACATAGGAGGAAGCTAAAATGGACAGGATGTACCCATCAAATTGTGGCCATAATAATTATGTTTATACCCATGGATCAGCGTTGGTCTTAGAAGCACTGTTTTTCATTGGGTAGGATAACTATAGAGATCCATCACTGGTCAAAGTGCTAAGAAGAGGTGACATCTCTATCTCCTGCTGCAAGACTCAAAGGACAACAAGGTGGATGGAATGCAAGGGCCCCAGAAGCAGTAGAGTGGTGTAGCATGGAGTGTCACCTTTGCAAAGTGACATCCCTGGTGCACTTGTGATCCCCCAGCATGTGTGATACCTGCACAAGATCTGTGCAAGACTGGGCCTGTCCAAATTCTGTCATGGGAGGGAGAAAGGACTGTGGTCCATCTCCCAGCACATAAACACACACACACACACACACACACACACACACACACACACACGAAGATAATGGTAGCTTGAGGAGGATCACAGGGCTCCACAGATCCCCAGGGGGAGGAGCCATAAGGTTCCGCCCATCTATAATATCTGTGGTCACTGAATGGTCAGGGGAAGAAAAAGAGATCTTTTCTTTTCTTCAAGAGTTTAGCAACTGGTAAGGAGCCTATGCTCCCATAAATAATCTTTTACCCAGGATCCTGTAAACAACCCTAATAAAACTCACTCGGTTATCAAAAAACAAACAAACAAAGGAATAAATAAGACATAAAAATAGACATGGGAAAAGGTAGGAAGAAGGGAATCAGTAGGAGTCGGAGGACAGAGGAGGTAATGAGTGACTGAGGCAGAAGCATACTATATAAATGGATGAGACCAAAACCCACTATTTTGTTTAATCAACATATGTTACTAAAATATTTTTTAAAAGAAGTATTAAAAATACTAACAAGCTAATCTAATAACATTAAAAGATTCATTGATCAAAATCAAGTGGTATTTCTCTCTGAGGTGCAAGAATGGCTCATATATGAATAAATATGATATGTCACATAAGAGATCAAGTCACATGGTCATCTTAACAGATGAACAAAGAAAATGTGATAAAATTCCACATTGTTTCCTAAGAAAACTGTTTGACTCTTTGGGTGGAGGAGGATATACTGCATACACTAAAACTCCCATGTGACAAGCCCACTGCTTGCCACATATGTCCTATGAGGAAAAGCTGATGGCCTTACAGACAAGCATGCCCGCTCTCTCCACTTCTGTGTGACATGGCATAAGACAGAGAATGGAACAAAGTGAATAAAGGAACAAATAAGTAAGCAAGTAAATAAGTAAATAAATAAATAAATCCAAGTACAAAAGGATGGCATTAAACTGATACGGCTTGTGTGAAATATCATGTTCAGATTAAAAACAAAATCTAAGGATCCCCCAACAGTAATTGGTCAACTTGATAAAGTTGCAAAACTACAAAATCAACATAAAAGTCAATAGCATCCCAATATACTAAAAATAAACTATATGAAAAAAAGAAAACTTGGGAATACCAACAAAACATAAGAGATCAATTTAAACCAAGATACAAAATACCTGCACACTGAACAATCACTGAGGAAAGAAGTTAAGGAAGACGCACCCAGAAATGCAAATAATTCCTCTATTAAAAGAACTGGTATATATAAAACAATCCATAATACCTAAAGCAGCTTACAAACTCAAAGCAATCTTTATCAAAATTGCAGTGACATTTTTGAAAAAGTAGGAAAAAATAATCCTAAAAATTAATTTAAAACCACAAAAGACCTAGAATAACCAAACAACCTTAAAGAAAAAGAAAGACTTAAAAAAAAAAAGAAAAGAAAAGAAAAAGAAAACAGAAACAAAAACAAGGGTGAAAACATTGTAAGACCCAATCTTAAAGTCTGTTACAAAGCTATAATAATCAAAAATGCATGGTACCAGCAGAAAACACACAGAGAACAACCTTGCCGAAACAACGCTCAGAAACAAACGGACATCTTTGTCTGAGAACCTACAGTGATTCCTCACTATAAAGTCAAGTCACAACAAGAGTGTAAGGGAAAAATAAAATCTACCGTATGCCCTTCATCTAAAAAGCAACTCAGATAGAATTGAAGACTTAAACCTAAGATCTGAGACTGTAAAGCTAAGATCTGAGACTGTAAAGCTACTGGAAGAAGTCACCAGGGGAGAAGCTTTCTGACGCTTGTCTGAGTATTTGGATGTGATCCCAAACGTGTAGGCAAGAAAAGCAAAAAGTAACAAATTGGATTATATTCCGATAAAAGAGTATATGCAACAAAGGAAACTTTAAACGCACTGAAGAATGAGCTTGTGCTTGAAGAAAGTATTTATAAAACCATGTGTCCCGTAGTGGGTTAATATGCTAATGTCTGCGTATGTCAACCAACTTAATAGCACGAAAATAGATAGCCCAATTTTAAAAATGGGCAAAGGATCTGAAAAGACATTTCTCACAAGACAATATTTAAATAGCCATGAGTATAAGAAAAAGCATGCAATACCACTAACCATCAAGGAATGCAAATGAATGTCTCGATGAAATATCACCTCCCACCTTTCAAGATCAGCTACTGTGAAGGGAAAAACTGTAGACCTATTATGTTGACTATAATTTAACTGGACAAAGAATGGTCTGAGAGCTGAACAGCCTGCAGACCTAGAAGAGATGCAGAGTAATTCTGGGGTGTCGTGGGGTGAATAGTGTTTATGGACAGACACAGGAATTACGGTACAAAGGGTTAAAACTTAGATTTGGCATGTTAAAAGGTGTCCGAATAGGCTTCCGGTGGGTGACTGAAGTGGGGCTCCTGTGACTGACTGGAGCTGAGCTACCTGTTACAAAATGAGTGACAGTCTTTACACATCAAGTTAAGTACAGTTCATTACATGTGGAAGAACAGGCCAAACTTCAGTATATATGAAAGCAGCTCTAGGCAAACTTAATGAGGCATAATGTTATTACAGAATGGAAAAAAAAAGACAAGGTGTCAGTGAGGAGGAAGGGGAGGAGGAGGAGCAGGAGGTTGAAGAGGATAAGCAGGAGGAGGAGGAGGAAAAAGAGAGGCCATGTTCACTGTTGGACTGGATGTGAACTAGTTCAGCAACTATGCAAAGTGGATAGAGAAGTTCCTCAACATTCTCCAGCTTGGTGCATGGACAACCCTGCAATTCTGCTACAAGGCTTATAGACAAAGGAAAAGAAGTGGTTGCCCGTGATCTTACAGAAGAGCCGGGATTCAAAGTCAGTTTTTACTTGTCTGCTCTGTCCCTGGCTATCCCCTCACAACTGCCCCCATTTCTAATGTACTACAGTCATAGTATCTATACCAGGTGTCTAACATGCTCTGATATCCCTGCTCTGGACAGCCCAGCTCCTCCTGTGTGAGGCCTTGGTGATAGAGAACTCCTTGCTCTAAGTGAGAGCTTTCGCTTTATTCCTTTCTTTTGTCTTTGGTCTATTTCCTCTATAGCACTCATTTTGATATTTATTTCCTCTTCTGCATAGTTATGTGTCTCTTCCTATCCCTATGATGCATATCATCAAGACACCTGACATAATATCTTTCTCTTTTACCATTTTGTTGATAAATCCTGCTGCGGTTCCTATCATATAGTCAGTAAACGTTTGTTCAATAAATGGATAAGTAAATGCATGTATTTACATTGTATTTCTCCACTATACTAGCGCATTCTATGATGGTGGTAAAGATCACAAAGAAAAGGACAGAAAGGTCACATCTATCAGATGGGTCAAAGAGATCACTCCTCACATTACCCAAAGGACCCCATTGCTAGGGTGTCTCTAGTGACAAGGGAGTGTGTGACCTGTGTGTCTGTGTCCTCTTTAAAGAAAGAGTAGCACTTTTCCTATAAGAAATGTGTATAGAAATAGCAGTTCAGCATGCCAGTCACATGGTGATGACAAACACCTTCAGGCTGTCCCCTGAAGGACACTAGAGATCAGGCAGGCCTGATAGCCATCAAAGGTGTCAGAGATGTCAGCCAAGTTGTCTCAGCCTTACTCTGGCCTAATGCTATTGAGTTCAATGGCTTTGTCCCTGTCAGCCCCAAGGCAGAACTCTACAGGCAACAATGAAATCCACAGAACTGGTGGCTGGGGAGGTGGGGTGGTCAGACTTAGTGAAATCTGTCTAACATCGTCAGGACCTCCTTGCCACCCTCAGGATACCTGCTCTGGGCATATGCACTTGCTGTTTTAGCCCCCTGTTCTCTCTGAGTAGGTGGCCAGTGCTGTATTCAAGGGAATGGGGTTAGCATGAGGGCAAGGTTACCAGGAGCAGGAAGGAGACAAAGGAACAGAAAGTAGAGGACCTTTCTTTAAAACCTAGGGAAATACTTCTTCAGGTTGTGTTAAGAGCATGCCCTTGCACTTAAGTCCAATTTTCCTGAGCTCAAGTTTCTACCTTGGAGGTCATCTGAAAGCAATGGAACCCAACACCAATTCCAGCCTCCACTATCTGACTCCAGCTAAGTTCAGCATCACTGGGCCTCTACTGGGAAATTCTCATCACAGATGTTACAGATGATGCAGGTTTTCTGTTGCAGTGTGAGTGTATTAATTTCAGTCATCCTGTTTACCATCACCATGGTCACAGCCATAATCATCATCATCATCATCATCATCATCATCATCACTGTCCTAGGATAACTGAAGTTCTAAATAAACCCTTAACAGGTTATTAAGCACCTTTGGAAAACTGAGATCATGTAATTCCAACAGCTGCTGCCCTACTCTGAACACAAGAAGCGTATTTCTGAGAGTTTTGTCACACTATTTTAGAATACAATTCATACAGGTTCCAACCCAGAGGAAGATTTTGCTAGGATACAAAGTGTCTAACAGAACATAATAACAGGTAATGAGCCAGGCATCCCAGGCACACAGGATCTGAGATCTGGGCAGCCCTTGGGAGCCCATCGCCTTCTTGGGTTTCTAGTCTGCTTCGTTAATTTCTCATTATTTTGGCTTCCTCTGGCACTCAAACTGAGTTTCAGAGTGTTGTACAAAGCTGTCCACATGACTAGATATTCATGGGTTCACCTTCTCTCTTTATATTCATCTTCCTCATCAGAAAACTTGACTCTATCCTAAGACTACAGAGTAAAGAACCATTGGTTCATCTGTGCTTAGATATTCATCCTTAGGTCCCCTCTACCTGCTGTCCGAGTACAGAGTTTGGATTTGTGATGCAAGAGGAGTTAGGGAGACAGAAAATCTGTCTAGCATGAGGATTTGAAAGCTAGAGAGTTGAATTTACTTAGATGATATGGGAAATCACCCAAGATTCTATGTGGCATGTAGTACTTCAAAGGCTTATGAGTATTACTGATGTTGTTGCTCTTGTCTAAGACCATTGTGTATGCAAGAATAAAACCCAGTTTCTGAATGCTCCAAGTGTTTCTTCTAGGGCCCTAGGATCCCAGGGAAAAGACTGTCCTCTATTTGTTCAGGTATGCCTCTGGCATTCATTCCTGGGCATTGTAGGGACTTGATATTTGAATATGTTAGGTTAGTGGTCGTCTCTATTATCTGTAGAATCACAACCACATCAGCATCTTTCTCTTCAGGACTCAAAAAAATAAAAAAATTAAAAGGAATCCAAGGGCATGAGCTGGAAAGATGACACTGGAGACACACCGCTAGGCGAGAAGAGGATCTGAATGCAGTTCCCAAAAACCCATGCTAAAAAATAATAAACCCAGCATGGAGGCAGGAACCTGCAACCCCAGTTCAAAATCAGGTGACTTCCAGATGCTTACTAGCTACTGAGTTAAGCCTAGTCAGCAAGACCAGAGGACAATCCTGAGAGACCCTGTTCCACAAAATAAGATGGAGAGCACTCAAAGAATGATAGCCAAGGTTGATCTCTGGCCTCCATAGGCAAGCACATATGCATGACACACATGCACACACACACACACACACACACGCACACGCACACGCACACGCACACGCACACACACACACACACACACACACACACACATGCACAAGGTGGTAGGGGAGACAGGCAGACAGACAGACAGACAGACAAGCAGGCAGGCAGGCAGGGGCAGGGGCAGGCAGGCAGACAGAGACTGACTGGCCCCCTGACTGGTTTGGAAAAGGGCTTTCCTTCCTCTCAGAAGAGATGAGGCTCTTTACCCCACGCCCACCCCTAGAGAGGATATTTTCTTCTTCTTCCACTTCATCTCTCACTTCTAGCATAGCTTCAGAAACCAAATGCACTTCCATTGGGCTCTGGAAACTAGAGGGAAAGGATGGGTCCCTAGCCTTGTGAGTGTTTGCAGACCAACACTGCACAATGCATAGCACACCAGGGGACTTGAACAGGAGGAGCTGACAGCATCCGAGGGTTCTCAGAGCATCATGCCAGCTCAGTGTGTGGTCGCACAAAGCTCCCATAGCCTACTAGGAGCCAACGGGTTTAGTGGACCCTGTCTAAGGACTGAACCTACTTGTGAGTGGAAGAATTTTTAATTTCTATGGTAATAAGGAGCTTAAATTCCATTTCTATTTACAGCTAAACTTATGCACTATATCCCTGTGCCCGAGGCTGATCACTATGATATGCAGATTTACCAGGGCCTGGCAGTGACTAAAGAGAAACTACATGAGGAAGAATTACAGTTAGAAGATAAAAAGAACTTGGTGATTAAAGATGCTGAGAGATGCTAAAACAGAGATTGAAGGGGAAAGGTCTTAAAAGCCCATTCAAAATGAGCCAGGTGGAGTCCCTTTCAACCCTTGGAAACTCCAAACCTCTTAGATTAGCCGTGGGGGGGTGGGAGGGGAAGTAACCCCCAAAGACTCCTTGGGGCTCCTCTGCTAATCTAATCAGTGTTTGACAGACAGTAGTGTGCACCAGAACCCCAAGGCATCCACCCAAACTGGGCACCTCTACTCCTTTCTGGAACCTGTAGGCAAGCCTAGTTCCACCTTTTGGCAGAAAAGACATAGAATATATTTAATATTTGAAGAATAAAATCCATTATCTGGCTGGCACTGAGTAGTAGCTTCTGGGGTGGAGGAGGGATTAATAGATTTACATAAAGAAAGCCTCCAGCCAGTGCACTCCAGCTTCTGCAAGACTCTCCATTCTATAACAGTAGAACACTGTTTGAGGGGATTCTTCTAGAAAAATAATCCCCATTTTGTCAAGGCTCGGAGTGCAAACGAGCATCTCAAACAAGGTGAAATGAAGTTCTTTTCTCTAGCTGCATGTCCCTTCGTGGAAGTTTAATCCTTAAAGAAGGATTTTAAGACTCTCAAAATGCCCTCCAGAGCTAGGGTAGGGTGGGGTGCAAGAACCGTACCAAAGAGTCATTCGCTCACTGTGTGACTTCTGCATTAAAAACAGTCAAAGTGTTATTTCTGCACGAGAATTTGATCAAATTACAAGGTTCGCTTGTCCCAAAGAGATCTTCAGCCATTCTGTTGCCGTGTTCATGCTATTTAACTGATTCATGAATCGAGAGAAGGCCGTTTTGTCCTTGACAACTTGAGGGCTTGCAATTGTCCTGCAACTAGGGATTTTTATTATTTCCCTTTTGGAGGAAGGGAAACACAAGAGAGTCTGAGAAGTGGCCTGAAGCCACACAGGAAGGGAATGGAGACCTGTAAGTGGAGCTTCCTGGATTCCAAGCTAAGGCCACCTAGCTGTAGTCACAGTTCTACGTGACTTTGGATGATGTTTTAGTCCATGGCCCCTCAGGCTCCTCATCTGTAAAACAGGGGACCTCATACCTGACCTTCACATCCCCTTGTGTTGTTCTGAGGATCTTGTCTCCCAAGACTCTCCCCTTATAGAGATTATACACTACAGAGGAAAAACAGATACAAGTTCTAAATAACATACAATACACAAACAAGCATATAGTAAGTTTATAGTAATCATAAGTTATACTGGCATGTCAAATATACTGCAGGTCACATAAGGGTTATTGAAGAGAAGGTGATGCAAAGAAGACTAATAGCGCTTCAGGATGTAAATGAGATCAAATTTTAATAGTGGAGCAAAGAGAACTCACTCAGAAAGTTACGTTAAGCAAAGATTTGATGTTACTGAGGCAGTGAGCCATGTGGCTATCTGCAGGAAGAACGCTAAGCAGGATATGTAGTCTATGCCTACTGTAGCTCGTCAGAGTTCTCCGCTCTAACAAATCATATCTTCATCTAAAGCAGGGGTTCTCAACCTTCCTAGTGCTGCAGCCCTTCAATACAGTTCCTCTTCTTGTGGTGACCCCAACCATGAAAGCATTTCACTGCTACTTGACAACTACCATTTTGCTACTGTTGTGAATCCTATGTACATGTATGGTATGCAGGATATCTAATATAAGACCCCCGTGAAAGGATGTTCAAACCCTCAAGGAGGTATGGCCCATAGGTTGAGAACCACTGATCTAAAGCTAGTCACACCAGCCACAACAATATTTCCTATACCATGTGTTCTTCCTACAATGGAACTTTTAGTGCTCCTTCTATCCAACCGCGAGATCAATGTCTCCCTATCTTGAATTTTAGCCAGAGTCTACGACCAAAGTGATTCTGCATAACTCCTAAGGCTGAGACAGAAACATCTCCCTGATTATCTTAAAACATTCATTTTTTGACATCCGGACATTTGGCTGTGAAGAAGTCCAGCCCAACGTTATGCAGAGAAGAGCGCTGGCCTTTGGCTCCTGCTGAGATCTTAGCAGACAGCTGTCACCAACCAACAAGAGAAATCAACCAACTTGCAGGTGGCTCCGAATGGCAGCCATCGATTCACCTCAGTTCTCCAGGCTTCCCAACTGAAGCCTCAAACATTATGGAACAGAAATAAAAAAAATTCTCTCTATGTCCCTGACAAACTGGCATATATAACCCATAGGTATAACAAAATGTTTACTTTTTGTTCAAGTGGTTTGTTGTGTAACCACTTTGCAAGCAATGATTATGTGAGTACAGAACCTTACCCCAGCTCATAATAAAGTGCTATTTTGATTTCAGTGTGCCTCGTGAATATATACTCTGCATAGGAACCTTATAGGGTTCCTAATTAATATCTTTCCAGTAGTATCAAAGGAGCTCATAGAAATGAAGTAGACAGAAAAAAAAAAATCCATAAAATGTAAGTATCGCACAGCAGTGAGAAAGAGAACACGTATCTAAAAGTGGACATTGTAACAAATGTTAACTGCTTAGAAAAAAAAAAATCACTCTAGATTTAGCACTTACTTAAGTGCTAAACCAGAGCTAAGCACAAGAAGTGAAACAAGGCGGAAGCCATGACTCAGGGTATAATATGTTTCTTGCTGGGAAAGTTTTTTCCATATTCAGAAGCAAAAGAAACACAAAAGGAAATATTAATAGATTGGACTGTATGACAGAAATCATAAGCAATATTAGAAGACAATGAGTGAGGAGCAATATCTGCAGGAGAGATTATAACCAAAGAGCAAACACACAAAACAAAAACACTAAGATCTCAGATGATTAATGGGCAGAGGACACAAGCAGAAAGAAACTTGTAAATGAGGAAGATCCAAATGGTAAATATCCAGCCTGGTGAGTTATCAGAGAGCTTCAAATTAAAATACTAATGAGGTAATAATGATCTCCATCTATAATAATAGCCAAATGACAAAGAAGGTGTGTGCTGGCCTGAACAGTCCCACATGGCTGGCAGGATTTACTCTTACAAACCTGTGAGGAAGTAAGTTGGCAATATGCAAAACAGAAGTATTTGCAAACAATTTACAGCAAATTCCTACCATTAGAGGAATAGTTGAACAAATCTTGTTACATTCATTTTAGAAACATTATGTATCTATTTAGGTCTTGTTTACAAAGAGTTTTTAATGATGCAGAAAATGTAGTCAATTTTTAAGTAAACAAATATATGCAAATATATTTATGTTTCTTTAAAGAGAAAAGTCTAAGACAATGCACCACCATTACTGGTGAATTTCTTGGTGTGTTGTTGTTGTTGTTGTTTGGCTCTTGTGAACATGAAAGAAGACATTAGAGTTCATTAGGTAAAGACATTTTTTGCCAAGCCCAATGACCAGGATTCAGCACCCACAGAACACATAGGGCAGGAGGCAACCAACTCTTAGAGGCTGTCTTTTGATAGATAGATAGATAGATAGATAGATAGATAGATAGATAGATAGATAGATAGATAGATAGATGATAGATGGAAGATGGATGGATGGACAGCTAGATCGATGATGGGTGGATGGATAGATAGATACATACATACATCAATGGATGATGGGTGAATAGATGGATGGATGGATAGATAGATTGATGATGGGTGGATGGATGGATAGATAGGTAGGAAGATAGATAGATAGATAGATAGATAGATAGATAGATAGATAGATAGATAGAAAGAAAGATAGATAGAGATGTACTATATATACAACAGAAACATATAATCACACACATACACACAAATAAATAGATGAATAAAATAAAGAAATGTAAAAAAGTTTAAAGGAATCAATTTGTATTAAAGCAACAATGATAATGGTTGTAATGCATTGAAGACAAACCAAACCTGCCAAGTATAGAGGTATGCCTCTTCATTGTCCTCTTGGCCAAAGAAGCCAGAAGCCTTATCCCATCTCTATACTAAATATCACCAATTACATTGCAATAAAACTCTGTGTGGTGTGAGGCATGCACTCAGCTACCTACATGAGAAAACCTCAGTTTTCTCATCTATCATCTTCTTGAAAAAGCTCTGCCTTGTTTTCAGAAAAGAGGCCAAATAATGATGACAAGGAATTCACTAAAGTGGTTTTAGAGGATCCCCAGTTCAGAAGAATGGATCTGGGTGGGCGACAGAGCTGTGGAAAAGTGCGTATAGTACACCTGGCATTCTCTCCAGGCCTTGATTTCAGATGAAAGGGCGATCAGACTGCATAGTTGCTTAGGGTTTTGATGACCATACATCGCTTTACAATTCTTCTTTCTTTCTGATGTAGATTGGTCCTCACTTCCAGGTTGATGTAAGCAGTTTAAGAGATGTATAGCATCTGTCCTTGGGAGCTCCCCCAGAGAATTCCCAAGGACCTCTTTGGTGGTGGCTTAGGCTGCAGGGGCTTCTAGCTTCTTGAATCCATGCTCTCGCCAAGAATAAAGGAGCTCATGCTGTCCACTCGGGGCTGCAGCTCTGACCACTGATTCTGACGTTTCATCAAAGTGACAGTTTGGCGCTATGGGCTCCCATTTCAAACAGGCAAGAGATCCAAGTATCATTTGTCATGATTAATGATAAAAAGCCCAGAATCTGATGGCGTGATTTCAGCGGCCTCTTCGCTGCCACACTCCAAAGACCATACCTGGAGCCAGAATGACATGTGGAGTGTGTAGAGGCAGTGACTGAGGGGGGAGTGGGGGGAGTTAGCTGGGATGCGGACAGTGTCTGATACCAGGTCCTCTCAAGCCACGGGAGCAACAGAAGCTGAGGCGGAACCAGCTTCCCTCCCGACCCTGGCAGCTGCAGAGGCTGGGAGTGTGAAACCCCCTCAGTGGTGATGAAGAGACAAGGTGAACACTGTGATCTGATGTTTATTCTAAGCCAGAGTCAAAAAGTACCCAGCAAACAGTACAGTCAGTGAAGCCCACCAGGATAAGAAGAGGTCAGCCCAGAAATGGAATCCAGGAGGAACTGAGAGGCCTGGGCAGAGAATTCCACAACAGGTTTCAAAGATGAGTCTCAAAAAAAGCCAAATGGATGAATCAGGAGATCCACGGGGACTCCTCCTAGTGACTTAAGCAGGGCCTGTGGAGCTGAGGCCCTGCTCCTGTGCTCCATGATCCTGACAAATCAGGGAACAACAAAAGTCCCTCATTGTCTTCTCAGCACCCAGATGGTGGTGACACACTCCCTAACAGTCACCTCCCTTCTAGGCCTTAAAGTATTGTATTAGTCAGGGTTCTCTAGAGTCACAGAACTTGCAGATAGTCTCTATATAGTAAAGGAATTTATTGATGACTTACAGTCTGCAGTCCAAATCCCAACAATGGTTCAGTAGTAGCTGTGAATGGAAGTCCAAGGATCTAGCAGTTGCTGAGTCCTACACCACAAGAAGGCGAAAGAGCGAGAGCCCGACTCCCTTCTTCCAATGTCCTTATATGGTCCCCAGCAGAAGGTGTAGCCCTGATTAAAGGTGTGTGCCACCACACCTTTAATCCCAGATGACCTTGGACTCGGAGATCTCCCTGTCTTAATCTTCTGGATTCAATCACCACTGTGTCTCAAGATCTCCATACCAAGATCCAGATCAGAAACTTCTATTTCCCAGCTTCCAAATTAGGTTCACTGGTGAGCCTTCCAATTCTGGATTGTAGTTCATTTCAAATATAGTCAAGTTGACAACCAGGAATAGCCACTACAAGTACCTTTGGGCCCTGCAATGTCTCCCCCAAATAATAGCCACTGGGTAGTAAAGCGATTTCCTGTGCACCATGGAAATCTTCCCTTCAGGGGGTTAATTTCCTCTGGTGTGACTCACACTCAGCAGTAGGAAAAGTACTATCTCCACAAAGGGTCAGTCTTGCAATGAGGCCTCTCATACCAAAGGAACATTACCCAGAACCCACTGATGAGATCTGCCAGCCAAACAAGGTGTGAACAAATCCGGTGAGTCCGACTGCCTAAGGATTTAAGCACACAAAAATGCCTGACATGGCCCAGCATGTTGACTTTGGATGGCTGTAAGATTCTTCTCTGTGGTTAATTTCATTGGGCCCCAATCTACCGCCATCACCTAGAACCAAGCAACACTTGACAACTGTCAACTTAAGCTCAGTACAGAAAATGTTCTGCTCCTGTGACAAAGGCTGACGTGCTTGAAATAAACCTCACCGGTGACGAGCTGAACCCACAGGGACTAAATGAAACATCAGACACATCAGATCAGACACAGCCCTTCCCCTTGAGGACAACTCTAAATCCAACAGAAAAAGCCAGACATTTGAAGGAAGGGACAGTGCTGGAGCCCTTGCCTAAGGCAGTTGCCAAGTCAGGGAAAAGACACCATGACCACCAGCGTTTCCTTCAGAGGAAATTTGTTGATGTTGTTCTAATACTCTCCCGATACAGCCCGTGTTATTTCTCAACCTGCCGAGAAGAGGCAAAGCATGCTTGATGTATGTTCTCAGAGGGGTGAACTGAGAGATGCAATGGAATCTGTTTCGAGGAAAGTCTAAGAGAGGCAAAGAGTAGATTCTACGCTCAAGCATCAGTAATTCCCACATCCGAAGACTCTCTGTAAATGACACTGCAAAGGCATTTGCAGAAACAAACACCTGTGGACTCAGTGTCTAACGTCTGCCTTTACTCCACCTCAGCATCCCTTTCCTGGGGAGTGAACCTCCTTAGCAGGCCTTGCCTACTGCCAGTCAGCCAGAATTGGAAGCAGAATAAACTCTTTCTCCCCTAAGTTGCTTTTCATCAGGGTATTTTATCACATATCAGAAATGAAGGTAAATCAATTTGTAGAGATGGGATTGAAAATAGGCTCAGATACATGTTTGCCAAGATTTAGAATAGAATTACTCCCAGTAAACAAAAGATGGAAACAGCCCAGACACCCATCAACAAATTAATGGAAAAACAGAATATGGTGGAAACACAGAGTGTGGTGTCACTGGATGTATAAGTTAAAGAGGAAATATTGGTGCTTCTACACCGCTGATAAACTTTAAAAACATGCTAAGTGGTCTTAGTAAGTTAAATACTTTTGTGTGAGAACTTAAGCTCAGGTCCCCAAAACACACATGAACCTGGATGGATCTATGATCCTGATGCTCCTACGTAAAGATGAGAGGTGGAGACAGGAACTCCCCAGCCCTTGCTACACCCCAAAGTTGGCTGCTCAGGTAGCTCTGTGTAGGCTTCAGCAGACACAACTGCCTCAAAAAAAAAAAAAAAAAGGTAGAAGGTGAGAGCTGACATCTAAGTTGTGCTACATATTCTATGGCATGCGCGCGCGCGCACACACACACACACATGAATACACACAAATATATATATATATATATATATATATATATATATATATATATACACACACACACACAAGAATACACACATGTTAAATGAAACAAACATGCCATAGAAGAACAAATAAAATTCTTCTATTTCCTGGTCCTAGTCCTGATCCTGGTGAGGGCATAGGCTCCTGCCCTGTGGAAGAGTATTGATCATGGTCACTTCTGAATTTTCATGAGCCTATACTGCACAAGGATAGTGAGAAGAGATAATCTGGAGGCAAGGAAAACAGTACAAGCCTGATTTAACTCCAGGCAGAGAAGAAGAAAGAAGTGTGCTTTGCGCAGGTGGAATGAAAGAAAAGAAGACCACAGAGTAAAGAAAAGAATTTTAAAAATATTTAGGGAATAACAGGGTGAGACAATTCCCAAGTTCCTGACTTGGGAGACCAAAGTAGCATATGGCACGAAAGAAAGCAAAAAGTGGGATCACATATCCTGCATGCTGCCTAACTGCCTAGCAATAGTTCACTTCCCCTCTCCAGCTCCTTCTGGGTGAGCTTTCCAATCTATAGGTTAATGCCATGTTGGAAGTAGTGGACACTGAAGATCATCTTGTCAAGCCTCTCTCCTGACCAGCTACCATGGGGGTTACCAGCATCTCGCAGGCTCAGCTCCTGGTCTGTCTTTGTGTAGTGCTACATCTAATATAGGAAGTGTAGGGTAACTTCACTCAGCTCTGTCAAGGGTGGCCGAGAACCAAGAACCCATTATACCTCATACCAGTCTGGATCCCTCTGTATAACTCAGGAGCAAGGACAGTTTTGTGCTTGACGCTACCCTGGCCCTCTCCTTTGGCTGCTCTGCCTACTCCACACGCTCATGAGGATCTCATCCTAGACTTCTGGATCACTTGGCGACGTGCATTTACTGAGATTCTTTTCTTCTCTCTCTTCCCTTGACTTTTAGGTTATTTGGCCTTTGGGTTACTTTAGCTTTTCTAATTCTTAGTTTTCGAATCTTTGAAATGGTCCCAACTCCGAGATTATAGTCAATATTAAAGAAGATCATATAGATGCTGCTTAGAATAACATCTAGAGCATGATAAGCTTCCATTATGTGCCAGCAATGATGATGATGATAGGAGTGATGCTGATGAGGGTAAGGATCAGGCCGGTAGTTCCGATGGTGATGCTAACACTGATGACAATAGCTATGATAGTGATGGACATGAAGATGATGGCGCTGATAAGAGTGGCAGTGATGAATTTGATGGTGATGATGGTGGGTGTGAAGTTAATGATGGTAATGCTGGATGTCACGGTGCTCACGACGGACAAGAGGGTGATGGTGACACTGGTGATGATGGAGATGGTGAGAACTATGGTTTGAAAGTGTTATGGATGAATGTTTGAATGAATGAGTGATGAGAGTGATGGTGATGAGGGTGATGATGGTTTGAATGTAAAATGTACCCCTCCAGCTCACATTTGAACACTTGGTTCTTAGCTAGTACCACAGTTTTTGAAAGGTTATTAAAAATTTTTAAATGATACCTGGCAAGCATAGGGTAGGTAGCAGGGGCAGAGGCGTGGGCTTTATAGATTATGGTCCAGTTGACTACATCTGATTCCTTGTCTGTAAAGTTGTAATAAATGATCACTTCAGGCTTTTGCCACTGCGGAGCCATACTGCCAGGCCTTCTCTACCATAGCAGACTCCATACCTTCAAACTGTGAAACAAAAATAAGTCATTTTCCACAGCCATATATTTTTTTCACAGCCTATTTTAGTAAATGTTCAACCTCTCCTCTAGTCCACCATCCATCCACCAGAGCTAGTAAAAAAGGAAAAACTTATTAGGACATGGGGAAGTGGACCTGTTTAGAAATTGTTCTTTAGTAGCCAATCCCATCTGCGCTGTCAGGAAATCAACAGTTCAGTTCACAGGAGTCAGCAGCAGCTCAATCCATTCACAAACGCTTCATGAGTGTCCCAGCAGTCCATTTCAGTAGTGTTTGGATAGCAAACATGGATCAGCAGCAGTGGTATGACCTAGCAGAAACAGCCAGGCCTCAGAGCTGGAGTAACTGGTACCAGCAGGGACACCGGGAGCAATTCTCTGCTTCCTTGCTCTCAACAAAGCCAAGAATAGCGAAGACAAAGAAGTGAGACCAAGAAGAGTGGCAAGGCTAGCAATGCAGGCCTCATCACTGACCACTGGGTACTATTTATACTCCCTCCAAATGTCACGTATCTTCCCACAGGTCTTGCCTCACCACTGAATGGGAGTCTGTATCAGTTGACATCACTCAGCCAATTAGTCCAAGTCCATGGAAGTGGCAAGCAGCCACCAGAACACCACCAGAGGTTTCCGGTGTGTTTCTCTCTCTGGACTCACGACAAATGGAGCTCAGCCACACAATGTAAAGCGAACCAATGCGTGCATGGTTGGTGAAGAATCCTTCATCACGTGTCCTTGAAACCTTCCTTCATGTGTCTGCTTTAGCAAACCATCCTTTCACCTGTGTCTGCTTCAGAAAAACGTTCTTTGATATAACTGACTTTCCAAAGAAACCGTAAGGTTTCCACTTCGATTGTCCTTTAAGTTGTTGCTGACATAATCCTGACACACATGTGATGGTGATGGTGACAACAGTGACGGTGGTAAAGGCGACAACCACGTGACATCACCTTCCTTTAGAGTATTCGGTGGGAGGAGAACTTCACCTCTGCTTCGGACTGGCTTACAGATTGTTTCCCTTGAATAAGATTTCCTTGTCTGTGCTTCCATCTTCTGCCGCCAGTCCTTGATCTGATTCGTCTTCTTCTGCACCACCAACTTTCCCAGCATTCAGAGTAAAAGTCAGGGTCTTCGGGTCCTTCAGGCTAGAAAGCTTAGCGCTAATCCAACCCAGCGCATGTATAGCCTAAGTAAGAGGGCGCTCACCGGTCTTTTATTTAAGATCACTGTCTTCTTCGGCTCCTCTGGTTTTTTTTCATGTATCAGAAATAAACACCCAGCTTTCTTCTCCTGTTCATAAGGTGAGGCTGGATGCGGATGCGGACCAAAATGGCATGGTGCGTCAGTCCCTATATACCTGCCATCTCTTCACATAAAACTTTATTTCCACAAAGCTCTGTGACTTACACTGTTCCCATTGCCTACATGAAAATCAGCTTGTCACAACAGCAGTTCTGTAAACAAGTACCCCTTATCTCCTGCTGTCCTCTGCCAGGCTCTGGGCCCCTCCCGTGCTCACCGCCACCTGCTATGTGTCTCTTGGCTTATTGTCTGCACTCCCTATGGATTGGAGACATTATTGTGACAGCAGGAAATGTTTTCTGTTTTGTTCCACTGCTCTATCTCGTTTGCCTCAGATGCCGCCTGGCACATAGTAGTTATTGAAGAAATAACTGTTCATTTGATTTTTCAGTGGGGAAGTCAGTCTGTTGTTTATACAATGAATTTACAAGGCCTTGCAAGGCCTCTACATTCACAGAATGTAGAGCAAATTCGGTCGACTCCCACTACCACCCGTACCCTGACTTTATTCTGTTATTAGTTTATAAACAAGGCTTCAAGGCGAGAGAGGCATTCCATATGGCTGCCTGTGGCTTTTAAAGGAGAACTCAGGGCTTACTCTAGCACATGGCTGACCCATGACCCCTGGAGAAGCACAGTGAAGAAGCTCCACCCCCCTTCTGCTTAGCTATGGGCTTCTGGACAGTTCGTTATGCACAAGAGACGCGAGCACCAGAACAGATTGTTAGTGGGCCCACCTGTTTACTACAATCTGCAGAGCCATTATCCCATCCATCCCAACTTGGGACACATGCAGAGGAGAACATTGTTCAGTAAGAAAGGCTCCACTCCTATTGTATGGAATCAAAAGCTGTCTCTTTCATTTTTTTTTTTTTTNTTAAGATTGCAGGATAAATCAAGCCCACAGCTTTTTGTTTACCAAGAAACCACCTGTTTACCATTTGTAAAGGGACTTGATTTTGCCTCTGAGAAAGTCGGTGTGGAACTGCAGCGGTGTCTACTCTATGAAAGAGAAGTGGCCCAGAAATCACAGAAAAGAGAAAGGAGGAAGTTATGGGCTTTGGGGGAATTAGGTCTCCAGGAGACTCAGTGAGAATAATGGAAACGGTGATAAGCCAGGCCTTGCATTAAGCACACTGTTTGCTGTATGTATTAACCTAACAAAATGTCTGCAATTATTTGTATTTTATACATTAAGACACAGAGGCTCTGAGGTCATAAGGCTTGTCAGGGTCTACAAACCATAAACTTCAAGCCTAATTTTTTTTCCTAACATTGTTCCTTGGCAAATCTGTTGGACTCTCCTTCTAGGTATTTTTCTACAAACAACCTCGGTCAACTTTACTTTTGATAGTATCAGTGGGGTCCTGGGTCCCTTCCCAGACTCAGAAGAGAGATACAATCACTAAATCAGAAAGTGATGGACGTATCTGCTTCCTCCACATTCTCCTATCCACACCCAATATAGGAGACAGAAAGAACACCGCCTTCAGAATTGGATGTCACCACTGAGGTCAAGTCACTCCTGAGGCCTGCGAAGTTCCAATCAGTTGAATGAGTTTCCAGTCACTATGATGAAGGAGGATCCTTTTGTGGTATTAAGGAGCAAAGCACTCAAAAGATAAGAACTTGGCTCACACAGTGGCTATGGGCAGAATGCATAGCTAGGTGACCAGGGAGCCCTGCTGCAGGCTAATGTGAAGTACACGGCTACCAGGTCTAAGTGGAAGGTAACATCAGGCTATAACCCTGGCCGGCATCCTGGATGTAGAGAGGTTAGAGAGTAGAACAAAGAGAGGGGCCAGAGCTAGAGGCCACACAGAAACAGCAGACTGGCTGGGGAGAGGCCCGGCAGAGGCCTTGTTGGCAGGTAGCAGGCATCTATCTACAAGGTTGATGGCAGGAAGCACTCACTACCCTGAAGGCCTAAGCTCCCTTAGGAAAAGCAGCTCCACCCAGCATCCTCCTACTCCAGAATCACAGGTGCTATGAACTCAGAACCAGGACATTGAACTTTCCCTTGCTGGGGGGCATACAGGTGGCTGATCCACAATCAGCCTGAGGCTTCCCAAAGTCACAGGCCTCATCCGGGGAACAGCATCTTTCCACTGATCCGCATTCTTGGGTTGGACCGTTCCACATAATCTGATATTAAAACATCCCACATCTAGATAAGACAAGCTAAGGAAATACTCCTGTCTAAAGTGGTCCTTCCTTCTCAAAGTGGTAGTCACTAACAAGGTATGTGGTTTACAATGAGCATGCGCTAACACACAGATCCTCCTATGAGGTAGGAATGGGATGAGAGGAACACTGAATATTACCTGTGACCATGTCTAGGAGGTCACTTCACCTCTGTGTCACCCTCATCTCACCCTTGACTTTACAACGCTCTAGAAGCTGGAAGTCTTACTTTTGCCTTCTCCCTCCCAAACCAATACCACAGTTCCACTTGCATCCTGGGGACCCTCAAAGAGATGTCTTCTAGACCATGGTCCACCCAACTTGTCTCAAGGGATAGGCAGCTTGTTTCACACCTTTGCCCACAAAGCACAGAGTCACCATCCTTTGAAAACAAAGAGAATACGCCTACTAGTGAGTCAGAAGTATGGTTGCCACACCTAAGTTACTCTTTTAGGGAAAACTTTCTCTTCTGTATCAAGAAGCCACCAGTTAGTTACCTGTAAAGTGTGTTGAGAGGCCAGGCTAAAACAACACAGACGGTGCTGCCAAAAAGAAGAAAGGCCATCTGAATGATGATGTCAAAGGGATGAGTTATTATATCATCATCAGATGCTCATCCTAACTCTCTTGCCTGAGATGACTTTCTTTGACAACCAATGTCCCAGGGCAGGTTTAAAGAACATCTGAGAACCCATCTTGCAAATTTCTTCTACATCTTTTCAGGGCTGCTGCCTTGTCAGAGAGAGAATAGGGAAATGCCATCTTTTCTGCCAGCCCATCCTTAGAGAGAAGTGTGCCACATTAACGACAAGGCCACTTAGTCATCTCTCAGAGAAAATCTCCTGGCAATGGTAAAAAAAGACCCATGTACTCCCCACCTGCCTGTTCTGCGCTCTTGCTGTCTGCCAGGTTCTATCTTGAGCCTGTCGGTGGCCATTTCAGAATGAACTGTGGTGTAGAAATCCCTGGAAAGGCTGAGGGGAAAATCAGGAGGATGGTGTCAATCTGCTGGCCTAGGATAGAAGGAGCCAGAGCCTTTCACTGATTTGCTGAGTAACCTCATGGCATCGATTTTTAAACATTCGGAGTCACGGACCTGTGAGAAGTAGATAAAAGCTATAGACCCTCTATTTGTGGAGCAGAGCCTAAAGCCTTTAACTTATTGGCTCTCCCCAAACCCAAAACCTGTCTGATACCTACCTTATGGATCTCCAGAGGTCTACAGATAGATTTTTAATTTCAGTGTTAAAAGAATAGCTTCAGTGGGCTTATGAGTTCATATACCTGAAAAGAAGTACAGTCTAATTCCATAATCTCTAATTGGTTACAATTTCCCTATGGTCCACCCCATAAAAAACTTTCAGATGACTGGGGCCAGAGCTCCACTGATATAATGTTCTCCTAGCATGTACAAGGTCCTAAGTTTGATTTCCTAGAACCACACAAACTGGTCAAGGTGGCACATGCTTACAAGCCTAGCACTTAGAAGAGAAAGACAGGCCTTCCAACAAATCAAGATAATCCTGGCTACATAATGATTTTTGAGAGCAGTCTGGGCTACAAGAGACCATCATCTCAGAAAATAAAAATGACTGATGAGCTACCTTCTTAAGGGATACTACAAGTTCCATGGGACAATGATTTGGGGGGAAAATGAGAAAATAAGGCTTTGTGGCCATTCTTTCACACTTCCCATAAAGTTAGAGCCGTTCTTCTGGCCTCAAGATGTTTGAAAAATCTCTGGTCACAAGGTGCTCTCCACTGCTAATTTACCAGTACTTTAGATATGGCCTGGACAGAGAGATGAGCCAAGGATAGGTGGGTACCTCCATCAAGGGGCCTGTCACAAGCCATATTAGTTTCTTTCCTAGTTGCTGTATCTGACATGAAACTGTAAGACTCTGATGAGCCTTAGCTACTGGACACTCTCTAAGTGAACCATGTGGAGCTGGGGATCGATGCAAAAGCAAGAGGAGTTTATTGTTCCTGCGAGCTGGGGTCATCTTGCACCCGAAGGAGAGGTGGCAACCTCGGGTGACCTGTTTGGCCAGTTTTTATACAGTTTTCAGGGATAGAATAGAGCAACAGCCACTAGGCTCAAAGTAATTGGCAGAACAGTGTGATGTTTAAACTGATTGGTCCTTAGGGAATGAGGTCTGCAGGTGGCCAACAGTCAGTCTAGCCTGAGGAATGTGTCTATATGCTCTGGACTTCCCTTATCTGCAGGTGGCTGAAGACCACTCCCCACCCGTTGTCTTTCTGAGGAATGTAATCAGCCTTTCCCTTCCGGATGGGGGGGGGTGCCTATGAGATCCATGACCTTTCTCTTCTAGGAGGGCAGGGGTGCCTGGTGGAATTCTCCAAAGGTCCTGAGCTGACCTCTTCAAAACAAGTTAAGGAATAGAGAGCTTATTCAGGCTTACAGTTAAAGGGGGTTATAGTCCACTGTGGCAAGGATGGCAAAGAAGGAGAACTTTGAGTTGCCCTGTAACATTGCTTCATCTGTGGTCAGGGAAAAGATAGGAAGTGGGATTATGCTATAAAACCCACCCTCAGTGACCCACTTCTCCCCTTGGGACTCTGCCTCCTAAAGTTTCCACAGCCTTCCAAAAGAGAGCTACCAGCTAGAAACCAAGTGTTGAAACACTCAAGCCTCCAGGTGGACATTTCACATTAATGCCGTAGCACAAGCATGCCTTGAGTCTTGCCTGTATCTCAAGAGAATGAAGGTCTATAGTTAAGAACATTGTAAGCCACCAGCTCTTGACAGAAGTAGCTGCAAATGATATGGAGCAAAGTAAAAGAAGAAAACCCTTGTTGGAAAAGGGGGATGCTGACATCCTAGCTTTCACTTGCAAAGCTTTTAGGGAGCTGAGTCTTGCAAAGTTCCAGGGGCACGCTGGGAAGGCTCAAGGAAACAGCAGGCTGCTTTGAGACAGTGTGCATTCAGTGTCACACTGTGTTACTGGAATTGTTCTGCTAACTTGCTAAATCGCTATAATTAACACCAGGCTATTATCATTAATTATGACCTTCCCTCTCCTGATTGGCGGCTCGGTGCTTTCACCAAGTTTCAGAGAGCAGGAGCCCTCTGTCTCACAGGAAGTAGAGGAGCTACGCTGTTCTGGCTTTGGAGCAGTGGGTATGGCAGCATTTGGGGGCACTGCAAACTTTGTGTCCACAGAAAAGGCTTTCCCTGTCCGCTCATCCAGAGACAACAGTCGGACCACCTCCTTCTTCCTACACAGGCTGATCCAGGCTTTACAAAGGAGCAGGCTGAGACCGCGAGGGCAGATGAGATTCCAAAAGCAGGTTGGGGAAAAAAAAAAAAAGTCCTACCCTGCATTTACAGCTCTGTAAAACTTTTCCCATTATCAGGCTCCTGAGAGTCTTCACCTTTTCCAGGTTCAAATGAAACTCCAGCCTGCCTCTCATCATTTTACTTCTCTTAGTCTTAAATCTCCAGTTCCTGTAATTTTCATTCCCACCAATTTGGAGAAACAATGGAAATTCACTTCCTCAACCCAGATGTCACAGGAGTTTTAGGAGACAGGAAAGCCACGTTTGCTACACCCACCCACCCACCCCGATCCCTAGTTCTTTAACATTGGTGGAGGCTCGTGTCCACATCACCGCAACACCCCCGATCTGTCCATCAAACAGGGATTCTTCCTGAAACTCTCTAAGACATAATCATACCGAAGTTTGCCATGAAGCAGAAGAAACTGTGACAGATTATAAGTTGATACCCTTTCTTAATATCCCAAAGATAAACCTTGGCTTGGAGAAAAACACCTTCCAGAACTGTGGCAGTCCTACATAAAAGTGTGACAAAGAGGAGAAAAGAGCTGGCCAATAGACATATACCCTTGATCGGACAGGGGCCGAGGCAAGAAGAGTTCAAGTTCAATAACAGCCTGGGCTGTACAGTAAGATACTGTCTCAAAGCTCCAGGAAATGTGACTGAGTGGTATAGAACTTATATGTCCCATGCAGAGCCCTGAGACCGATTCCCTGCACGGCAAAGGAGAGAAGAAGGGGAGGAGAAAGGGAAGAAAAGGAAGACAGGAATAAGGGGGAAGGGAGGAGTGGGCAAGGGGAGGAGTGGGGCAAAGGGGAGGACTGAGATAGAGTGGAGGAGTGTGGCAAAGGAGAGTGGGGCACAGACAAAGAAAGAAACCAAGTAGAATATTTCAAATTACCTCCAACATGGTCTCCTCCTCTAAATTGTCTGTTTTACCTCACCTATCTGTTAAATACCTTCTCTCCTTTCTTTCATTTTTAAACATTTATTTAGTTCTCCCACATCTCTATGAGTGTTTCCCTGCAGGCCCGTATATGTACCATGTATGTACCTTGTGCCCACTGAAGTCTGAAGAGGGTGTTCAGAGCCCCTGGAACTGTGATGACAGACACTTACGTGGCACCCTATAGATGCCGGGAAGCAAACTCAAGTCCCGTGTTGGAGCGCCAAGCGGTCTTCATGGCGGAGCATTTCCTCGGTTCTACTAAACTCTCCAGTGCTCCTATTAAGGCGGCCTCTCCCACGAAGCTCCCTGAACTTCTCAAGTATCACTCCTGCTCTTTGCCGTGTGACTTTCACAAACTCGTGGAAAGGAGTTCCTGAGGTGGGTACCTGTACTGGCTAGTTCTGTATCAACTTGACACAGCTGGAGTTATCACAGAGAAAGGAGCTTCAGTTGGGGAAATGCCTCCACGAGATCCAGCTGCAAGGCATTTTCTCAATTAGTGGTCAAGGAGGTGAGGTCCCCTTGTGGGTGATGCCATCTCTGGGCTGGTAGTCTTGGTTCTANAAGAGAGCAGGCTGAGCAAGCCAGGGGAAGCAAGCCAGTAAAGAACATACCTCCATGGCTTCTGCATCAGCTCCTGCTNCCTGACCTGCTTGAGTTCCAGTCTTGACTTCCTTGGTGATGAACAGCAGTATGGAAGTGTAAACCGAATAAAACCTTTCCTCCCCAACTTGCTTCTTGGTCATGATGTTTTGTCCAGGAATAGAAACCCTGACTAAGACAGTACCCTAACTCGTCTGCCCCTGCATGCCTCAGAAGTGCCTAACATGAGACCAGATTCACAGGGGTGTTCGGTAGAAAACATCTGATTGAAGTTCATCCCTCTTTCAAATATGAAAACAGAGAAACCTAGTAATTAGAGCTCAAAGGGGTAAAGACTGGGTCCAGAATCACCTAGTCCTTCAAGACCAGCATGGAATTGTCATTTAAGCCAAAATTCCATTTGAATTCACTGCCTGATGATCTAGCTCATGTATCCTGGACCTCTCTAGTCACCCACACGTAAATTGGTCTTTGTCGTAGCCTCCTGGGCTCAGCCTATCCCCACCCCCACCCCACCCCAGTGGAGTGTAACCAATATTCTGCCTGCTTGCCTTAAGCATTTGGTTTCACCTCTCGTTTTGCCGCCTAATAAACTTCTCTCTGTTTAATTCTGTCTCGCGAATTTTTGTGACTCTGAAATCTAGCCAGGGGCTGGGTGACACTGTTCTTCTGTTCCATGTGACATCACCCAGGGTCACCACATAGCTTCGTTCCCCTGTTTGCTAACTTTATCAAGACAGCTGGAAGTCTGGACTTAATCAAAAGTGTCCCCCTGTCTAAAGCAATTATGTAAAGAAGCCAAGAGAGGGCTGGTGAGATGGCTCAGTGGGTAAGAGCACCCGACTGCTCTTCCGAAGGTCCGGAGTTCAAATCCCAGCGACCACATGGTGGCTCACAACCATCCGTAACAAGATCTGATGCCCTCTTCTGCAGTGTCTGAGGACAGCTACAGTGTACTTACATATAATAAATAAATAAATAAATAAATAAATAAATAAATAAATAAATAAAAAAGAAGCCAAGAGAACACTTCGTGGCCTTTTCTGACCTAGGTCCAGGTCATACAGGGTCACTTTTGCTATACAAACCACACAGCCACAGCCTAGGCCGATAATTCCAGGAGGGTAAGAAAGGAGAATTCACTGTCTCTCAATGGGAGGAATATCAAAAGAGTAGAGTCGACTTTCTAAACAGTAAATGACATTACTAAATCTTGGGACCCTTATGTAGACCCTGCTTCGATGTGTCCAGGATTGGCCCTGACGAGCTTCTACATTTCCGCCAACTCCCAAGTGATGCTGATATGGATATCACCATGTTATCAATTACATTTAAAATAAATAAGCTTTCTGCCAAGCTAACATGCCATATCTTCCATTGCCCCAAAATATCCTGGCTAACATGCCATATCTTCCATTGCACCAAAATATCCTGGCTAACATGCCATATCTTCCATTGCACCAAAATATTCTGTCTCTTACTTGTTTTTGTTGGTTGTCTTATTCTCTGGAAGCTTCATTTAATTTAAAGTTGAACTGGCCAATCTTTTCTCATCCCCACAGGAAGGGCTGCTATGTTCATAGATCTTTATTTCAAAAAACCACATCTTTCTATGTTTAGGTTTCACAGGGGAGTTGAGTTCCAAAATGGCTACAGGGGGAAACCTTTGGCAAACGAGGATGTCAGTTCAGGACATCAGAAAGCTTTCTGAGGGCTCTTCCTGACCAATATCCACTGAGTCCCAACAGAGAGCTGTGAGAAAGAAAACACAGGAGAGGTTTGACGGCAGCACCCGTGACTCAGGTGGCATCTGTGACGAAGCTAGTGACTAGCCAATAAATACTGATGCTGGGTTTCTGTTGATAAAATGTAGCTGTCATGGTTGAGCCTATGTATGAAGGGATGGGCTTGGGGACATTGAGCCTGTGGGACAATTTATTTATTTGTCTTATAAAAATGTGCCTTTTTGTTTTAGCTAATCACCAATGTTAATGCACCTTTCCTTGTTAGCATTTATTTGATGACTTGAGGAGTTAAGCAATCTGGAGCTGAGGCTGAGGGGATAGAGATCTCTAGGTGCAGCACGGCAGTTGGGCAGTCCTTCTCATGTGTTATCACTGGTCTCCTCATAAGACCCAAAATGTGAGCAGGCTTTGCCCTGTGTGAACTCCCAACGACTGCCACTCAGTTTCTGAACCACCCCCAACAACGCGGAGGCTCATGGGTAGCAGTGGTCTTGAAATCTATACTGCAATTTACCTGAAAGAAATCATTAAACCTTCCTTTCCGTGTGCCTAATTAGCTCTCGTGCACTCTAATTCCATGGCAGTCAAACCTAAGGTGTCTAAGAATTCCTATTAATTTCCCCCAAAGAGCTTCCTCTTACCCACAATTTTTGAGTCTCTTAACCCTCCATTCAAAAACCACTTAACAAAAAAAAAAAAAAGTGTTAAATGCAAGTTCTTACGATGGCTTCTTCATGATCAGAAAATCATTCTGATCATGCAGGCACACACTTGGAATGTAAGAACTCAGGAAGCAGAGGCTGGAGGATCTGTTATTCAAAGCCATCCTTGGCTACATAGCAAGTTGAGGCTAGCCTGAACAACATGAAACCCCATCTTAATAATCAATCCCAAAAAATAAATAAATAAATAAATAAATAAATAAATAAATAAGGGGAAATGGTAAGAGTGGGGAGTGGGGAAGAAAGGAGGCAACCATTTCTGTAGCCTTCCCGAAATCTGACTTCTGGCAACTTACTGTTGGAATAAAAGTAGATTTACATGCTATTTGCTTTGATTTGGGAGATTCTGCCAAATGAATTCCAAAGGACAGTCTCAATATAGCAAACGAATACAGAGTAGTTACAGCCAAATCAAAGATGGAGACATCCCTATCTCTAACCTGTCCGAAGCCAAAGATACCTTTGAATAGAAAATGAGTCTGGTGACCTCCTTTCTAAAAGTTCTCTCTCTCTCTCTCTCTCTCTCTCTCTCTCTCTCTCTCTCTCT
>NC_034607.1:38906637-38926658 GCF_900095145.1 Mus pahari
TCTCTCTCTCTCTCTCTCTCTCTCTCTCTCTCCTCTCTCTCTCTGTGTGTTTCATTAACATTTTAAAGCCTTGAGTGGAACTGAATGTTTCCAGAGCCCTTACAATGGCTTCTTTGCAGAGGGAAGAGAGAAAAACTGGAAGAAGATAATAGACTGAAAGTGGGCAGAGGCTGCTGGGAGGGGTGGGTAGAGAGAGGCCCCACTGATGGTTGGCTCTAGCTCTCCAAGTCCTGGAAGACCTAGGAGTCCTTTCGCCTCGTCATGACCTCACTTGTTGAAAGAAGAGAACAAACAGCTCCTGCCTGCCGACTGTGTTGAGAAAACAAGCTGATAAAACAAGACAGCAGGACACTTACAATGTGGTACAGAGAATGCTAGTGGGGGGAGGGGGCATGCATGTCCAGAAGATTCTAAACAAGTGATTCCAGGCTTTCAGCTGAGCACCAGCTTCCCTACAGGCCAGAGAAAAACAAGCTATTCCCTATCTTCTGTTGGGCATTGACTGTCACCAAGACCCCATGAGCCATGCCCTCGGACCCCGTGCATGTTGGTTTAGCTGTTTATGAAAATATTTCATTCCCAGGTAGTTAGGCTGTTAGGTCACTGGAAGAGGACTGTATATTACAGTTGGCTCTCAACCTAATCAAACAATCCTGAATGTATAGATTCCTAAGGATTTTGTCTTACAGTTGATTCTTAACCTAGGCAAACAAGGCTGAACATGTAGATCCCAAAGTGCCTTTGGTAGAAACCTGCATTTCTATAAACTAGCTAGGTCTTTCTGTCTTTCCTTCCTTCCTTCTGTCCTTCCTTCCTTCTTTTCTTCTTTTTTCTGTCTTTTCTCTTGTTTATTTATTTCTGCCTGAATGTACATATATGTGTAATACATATACATAGATACACATATGTATATGCATATGTATGTAGGTACACATGTATGCACGCACTACATCTCAGCCTAAGGCATCATTCCTCAGACACCCTCCACCTTCTTTTTTTAGAGTTTATCACTGACCTATAGTTTACCCAGTCTGGCCTGGCAGCATACTCTATAGATATTCCTGTCCCCACCCGCACCAGAGCTGGGATGAGAAGCATGAACCATGGCACTGGACCTGAACTCAGGCTCTCAAGCTTGAACAGCAAGCACTGTATGGCCCAAGCTACCTCCCTAGCCCCCTGTGGACTAGAAGACGGAGACTTCTCGCCCTGTAATGTCTTCTTCTATACACTTGGCATGCTATTTGTAAATCCTTGGTGGATAGAGAAGTATCTACTTCAAGAAAGCGAAAAATCAGTCAGGCAGACTCTAAGCATGCCTTGTCACCCTCTCATTTGACATCTTGAAAGGATGAAGGTAAAAGAAGCAAGCACCCTGGGGTAAGAGAAGACATTGGGTGGCAGTTGTCCATTTGTCATATTAGGAGGAATAAGCCTTAAGTGGTCACAATGTTGGGATTAACACTTAAGTACATTAGTGAGTTTCAGACCAAGTATTTCAGGCACACCTCCTATCCATTTGCCCCGTCATTATGGCCACAGACCATAGGAACTGGAAATGGCCTTTAGAGATCCCTCTACCACAACTCACTTTTAAACAGGCAAATCTAAGGCCCATAAAGAATGTCTTATGGTTCTGTGGAGAACCGTAAGAACTGTAAGAAGGGACTGAATGCTGATGCTGCCTGAGAAACAAGGGGTAGCATTTACATCCAAGGGCTATCAGTCCAGACTCCAGTTACCCAAGGTTGGTACCAAGCCATAAGAGGTAGAGGTTCCAATGGAACTGGACCTGAGAGAATAGGGGCAGAGAGCATTTGGGCACAGCCATACTGACATCCTGCTCTTCTCTATACAACAAGGTCAAGGGGAAGAGTGATCAAAACCTTGTCCTCTGAGCCCTTGCTCCAGGAAACTGCAGTTTCACGAGAGTTAACCTACTCCCTTCGCATGACTGCCTAGATATATCTATGTTCCTAAGTGAACTCTGGAGGTAGACTCTCTTACTGCCCTGCGAATATTTAGTCTCTTCTCCCAATCACCTCCCACAGGACTTTTTGCTGTCTTGCTGATGTTGGCTTTGGTCTCACATTTTTTTCTATGATGTGTGTTGAAGGAATAACATACCTGTTCCATGCAGGGACCCTCTGGATTTTACCGCCACGGTAATGTTAAGACTTAGGAAGGCTAGGGAGTTGAGTCAGTGTGGGGAAGCACTTGTCATGTAACCCTGAGGACCGGAGATCAGATCTCCAGAACATACATGAGAGTTGGGTAAACAGTGCACATGTCTGCAAGCCTAACGTGGCAATGGTAAAATGGAAGATGAAGACAGAGGAATCCCTGGAAGCCCACAGTCCAGATAGTATGGCACGTGCAATAGAAAAACACTAGAGATCTGTCTCAAAATAAGGTAGAAGGCAAGGACCCACAGCAGAGCTTGTCTTCTGATTTCCACAATGCATGCACGGGGAGGAATACCAGCACTCACACATATGAACCTATGCACACACAAAACTCAAACCAAAAATCAATCAACAGATAAGTGTTACTCATTCTGATGCACAGAACGAGAGAGACATAAAGCAGACTGAAGAGCCCTGACTTCTCAGAGTGGTGGCACCAGTCTTCCCATAGCACCAAGCAGCAACAAAACAAACAATATGCGAAACCACTGCTCAACATTACAAGTTTGACTATCTGAACGACACAACCATGTGAAAACCATGTGTCCCCACGCTCGCTCCCTCCGTTGGACGGTGAGGGACGACCTGGATGACCCTGGCCGTTGACCCTGCACAGACTCTATGCTGATAGCTTCACTTTCGCAGCTCGCTTGCTCTAGACAAGAGTAATTCCTGAGCAACCGTTGTCACCTCTTTCAACAACAAGAGAACGGAGGCTGAGCCGACCTGGAGGCTAAGAACTGCAGAGGCTGATCACGTGATTTGCAGGTGGCAGAAATGGGACTTGGAGCCAGCGGATCCTCACCAGCCAGGAGCCGGGTTTGCTGTAGACCACGTGGCCTCTGAACAAAGGTGCCCTCTGTCCTTCTTCACGTGCATCCTACCTCTCAGCAGATCTTTTTCTTTCTTCCTTTAAATGAGCACTCAGGAGGGAGAAATGACTTGTGAATCTTCAGAATGATGGAAGCGTCACAAGTCCATTTTGAAGAGCACAAGACATTTTTGAGTCATTCTATAGTTGACAAGACACAATCAAATCCATTGTGCCCACAACCCAGCTGGCCCTGCCTTATAAACTCCTCCAGCCCTGTTCCCTTCTAGGGCACAGGAGTGCCTTCCAGGAACCATTGCATCCCCCCAACACCCCATCCCCCAATTCATCTGTTTCAGGCCACTCCTAACATGCCATTGTTGTCCCTGCTACCTGAATGCTTTGGAGATTTTTCTCAGGCCATAAGCACTTCTACCCTTACCCTCCCGTAGCCCTGGAATTTCAGCTGCTTTCCATTCAGAAAAATTCTATTCCATTTATTGGCAGCCTCATGGGCCTTTTCACCGTCCTGCTCAGCTGCCTTCCTGATCAGGTATTTGAAGATAAGCCTGTCTGCTTCTGACCAGTGACCCTGCTCCTTGTTCACGCTGCTCCAAGTTCCTCTCTTGCAGACTCAGAATCATTTTATATGTTTGCAGGCTTCTGACTCCATTATTCTTCCCTTCTTATCAATGAAGATAATGGATTCAGAATGTCCTGGGAAACTATAAAAGGGGCATATAAATATTAGTTCTTTCTGTGCCTGTTATTGTCACTAACAACCCCCTGAGTTGGATTCACTATGGCAAAGCATTAACTCTTCACGCTGGGAAGGTTCTCACATGCATTCTCAGCTTTAAAGACACCAAGCACTGGGGATTATGTTCTCTGCAGGTCTGATTCTCTGGCATGCAGTCATGCCCATTAGAAGTAGATTATTGTGCAGCCGTCACCACAACCAGTGATACAAGTTTCTGTCCGTGACATCTGTGATGATAAGAATTTAGATGACTTGAATGGGTAGAACTTTTTAAATGCCACAAGCAGAATCGGAAGAACTTCATTTGCATGAGACCAAGCAGAAGGTTGAGTGCGGGGGTTCAGATCCCAGTTCAGTCTCTCGCAGATGAGTAGCCTCTGTGAAAGCAGCCTCCGCTTATTCCCCTTTTGATTTTATAGTCTCTTCTGAACTGAAATGGATTCCAAATTCAGGTATCCCATAAAAACCCTAAACCAAGTGCCTGGCTAATAACAGTCCTCCCATAAAATGCTGTGACTAATAATATTAATAATAAATAGAAGACTAGAAGGTATTGCAAACAGCTGAGACAACCATAAAAATTTTCAAACTCAAAGGAATGTCAAAGATCCAAAAGCTCTTCTTACATAGTAATAGTTCTTAAATATTAGTGCATGTAGTATGTAGATGTCCTGGTTTGCCTAGTCTAAGGCAAGGCCACCTCTCCCCTACAGCGACTCATAGTAGAGTAGAGTTTCTGTGCTTATCCTGGTGACTGTTGTTGAAGTCAGGGGGTAAAAGAGCAGCATGATGGCCATCGGCAGATGCTGGGAATCGGTGAGTCTAGAGAGCACGGGCCCCAGTTCCATCAGAAGCAGTAAGATCTCCCGGCATGTGGTGACCTCCTTAAACCTCTGGGAGATGATAAACTGGTGGCACTGCTCCTTCCAAGGGCTGTTGCTGGGGACATAATGCTAAACCAAAGTTAAGCTTCATAATCATGTTCAGCTCTTAAAAGTATCAATAACAGAGCCAGAAGACCAACAAGAAGCCTAGCAGCAAGACTTCTAATCCAGGGCAGTTTCCTTCTCTTTCAGAGAAATAAGATTTACAAATCGAGGTGAAATGGTGGTATTGATGTTTCATTCCTACTCCTAAGCATCTTTTGCAATGCAGTATTTTATTTGACTCCAGACTCCCTTTCAATTATCAAACATCTTGCTTTTATGTTGGGGAGAAAATGCCAATGTCTGTGGGGAATAGTGGTTCTCTCTCTCTCTCTCTCTCTCTCTCTCTCTCTCTCTCTCTCTCTCTCTCTCTCTCTCTCTCTCTCTCTCCCTCCCTCCCTCCCTCCCTCCCTCTCTCTCCATGCACTTACATACTTACACTTCTTCAATCTTCATTATATGTACTGAGGCAGGTACCCAATGTACCTCTACAGAAATATATATATACCCTTCCATTTGCATTGATGATGAAACCTTGACATGTCCTACCCTGTGTTCAGACAAAATAGCAGGTGCCATCATTACCCATAATTCATTTTTGAATCAGGTCTTAAAACTTCATATAGCTTTATGCCTGGAGAATGGCAAGACTTCAGTATGGAAGCTCTTGATGTAGACACAAGGGCCACTGGTTAATACTAATTTTCCTAGATGATTTAACGCCTTAATTAGCTCTAGACATTATTTCTTTGGATGGCCTCCTCATTGGCATTTTGCACTGAGATGGGTGACATCAGAAAGTAGCCCACTCTGGAGGGAATAAGGATTCCATTAGAAAATCTTTTTTCATTCTGAAAGACACCAGAAGTGAACAAGGGTTAAAAGACAAGGCTCTCCTTTAAAAAGGAATGGGCTGTGAATTGCAACTTATTAGGACTGAACGGCTTGGCAAGGGGACAAGAATTGAGAATGGAAGCAGGAATGGGTAGCTTCCAGGACCCTCGTGTGGCTGTGAGCTAGTTATACCACAGCCGGGCTCTGCTCTATCCTGATGTCTTCTTCAGGGACATACTGCGCAACTGATTAAATAATGTAGAAAAGAATCCGTGGGCTTTGTAAATGAGTGTTGCTCCATTGGCTATCGTTTCTTATTTTATTCTTTCTCCATAATATTTGCATTTTAATAGTCTTTTTAGTAGCTTAATTCAGGGCATCCCTCACCATCTCAAGTCACCAATTAATTGTGAAACTCAGTCTGGTCAATTACCAGCTCATCAGCTGGCCACCATTTCTCCTAAGCTATTTTTCTTTTGACCAACCGAGTGCTTGAAAAGAAAGGCCTTTGGGGGGGAGGGGTGCCGTGTTGACCCAGGTTCTCGGGGACTAGAGAAACAACATTGGCCCTGGTTTTGGGTCTGCCTCCTTTTCTGCCCTTTCATGAATATCTGGAGCAATTTGTTTTGGCACCGGAATGTTCCAGCAAGGGTACCTATATCTTAAAGTAAGGGATACTTACTAAATATTCCTATATGCTTCATAAACCATTCTGAGCAAGGAGAGGGTAAAGGAAGTGTTGGGGAAGCAGGAAGATGTAGAGAGCTAGGACAGGGACAATGGGCTCATGGGCTCTTCTTCCCAATACATTTAAGGGCAGGCAAGCTTCCTACTATGGACCTATGTGGAGCTCTCTTTATTTTGTATTTTGAGACAGCATTCTACTAAAATGTTCAGGCTGACCTCAAACTCAGTCTGTAGCACAGGCAGGCCTTGAATTTGCAATCCTCCTACCTAGGCCTCCAGAGTCGCTAGGATTACATGCCTGAGCCACAAGTCCTGCCTTCCAAACTCTCCAAAGCTCTTATGAAGCATGGGGGCCACAAGTTCTTACACAGTTAGGCTAACAAGATCTTTCTAGGCAGGGGCTTATAGTTCTTGGGGTGCACAAAAAAGTATATGGGTGCCTGTGGAGAAGGATGGTATAATACAGAAAACGAGTCTTGGAGAGCTTGAAACATCATATAAACACATAAAGAACTTTCCCCAAACTCAAGAGGGAAAAATGGAAATTTTAACCTCCAAGAAGAGAAGAAGAAATGCCTTCACACAGCACAGAAGGGGAATGATCTGGGTGTTGTCATGGACCGAATCCTGTTGCCCCAATTCATCAGTTTAAGGCCTAATCCTCTGTGCGAGTATATGTGGAGATAAGACCACCAGAGTCATAATTAAGGTGAAGTGAGTGTGTCATTAGTGTCTTTGTAAGAAGACATGCCAGCGATATTTGTGGGACGAGAGAAAGGCAGGTAAGGACACCATGCTAAGGCAGGCATCTGTAAAACAAGGACAGAGGCGTAAGGAGAAATAAACCCTGCAGACAAATTAATCTTGGACTCTCAGCATCAAGAGTTATAAGGAAATAAGTATCTGTTGCTTACACCAGCCATTCTGTCACATTTTATGATGCTAGCTCTGCCAAGCTAATGCACATGCTCTCTAGGGAACACACTTGTTTACCCCCAAGCTATCGTGTAAAGAATAAAAACCAGATGTAGGTATCAACATGCGACCATTGTTACATCATATAGATAGGTTTCTGTAAGTTTTATGTCAACGTGCAGAAAATATTTGGAAGAGCAATCCATAATGAATTAATAGTAGCAATGTCTAGAAAAAAAAGGAGGAGGAGCCTAGAGGATATTCTAGACAATGGGAAACTTAAGTCGAAATAAGCATAGACAGAGAACTAGTGACCTTTATAGTTTGGAGGGCTGGGGGAAGAGCTGTCAGTATGAGGACAGGATTTCAGTACAGAATCCATATGAGTGGAGCTTCACATGATGGTAGGAAGGGCAATCCAGGCACTGAGAAGGCAGAGACGGGTGGACGGCTGGAGTTCAGTGTCAGCCAGCCTAGCTTACTTGCTGAATTCGAGCCCACTGATTCTTAGTCTTAAAAATAAAATGAAAAATAAAAATTTAAAAAGACAGACCATGCCGGAGGTAGAAGACTCAAGGAGGTCAAGTCGGGTGTGTAAATTTGTAACCAAGAGAAACGGAGAAAGAAAGGGGAAGAAGACGAACCAAGATAGACCCAACGGAAGGCTAAGAACTTAGGGGAAAATAAGACTGAAGAATGGGAAAGAGGGAGGCAAGGCTAGGAACAGAGGAAAAGTGGGAGAGGAAGGGGAGGAAAAATAAGGACTGGACAGAGGAAGAAAGAAAACAGAACTCCCACTTTCTTTTTTTTTAATTATTGACTATTTTCTTTATTTACATTTCAAATGTTACCCTCTTTCCCGGTTGCCCACCCCCCAGAAACTTCCTATCCCATCCTCCCTCCCCCTGCTTCTATGAGGGTGTTCCTCTACCCACCCACCCATCCACCCACCCACCCACTCCCACCTCTCCACTCTCAGTTCCCCTATACGGGGGCATCTATTGAGCCTTCATAGGACCAAGGGCCTCTCCTCCTATTGATGCATGACAAGGCCATCCTCTTCTACCTATGCAGCTGGAGCCATGTGTACTCGTTGGTGATAGCTTAGCCCCTGAGAGCTCTTGGGGACTGGTTGGTTGATATTGTTGTTCTTCCTGTGGGGTTGCAACCCCCTTCAACTCCTTCAGTCCCTTCTCTAGCTCCTCTATTGGGGACCCCGCACTCAGTCCAATGGTTGGCTGTGAGCATCCGTCTCTGTATTTGTAAGGCTCTGGCAGGGCCTCGCAGGAGACAACCTATCAGGCTCCGGTCAGCATGCATGTCTTGGCATCCACAATAGTGTCTGGGTTTGGAAACTGTATGTAGGATGAATCCCCAGGTGGGACAGTCTCTGGGTGGCTTTCCCTTCAGTCTCTGCTCTACACTTGGTCTCCATATTTGCTTCTGTGAGTATTTTGTTCTCCTTCTAAGAAGGACCGAAGCACCCACACTTTAGTCTTCCTTCTTCTTGAGCTTCATGTGGTCTGTGAATTGTATCTTGGTTATTTGAGCACCCTCTTTCTACATTGTAAGTTCTCCAGCACAGTCTCAGAGACTTCCTCCCCATCACCGTCCCCAGGCCCAAAGGACCACATTTCTCACTATCAGGAGGACTGCTCGGGAACATAAGGTAGTTTTCGCCACGAGGCTATCTCTGTTCCTCCCACCAGATCTCAGGGTTGGAAAGAGGGATAGGCCACACATCTGACCAAAAGAAGCAAGAGTTTCCTTGAAACTGATCAAATGCAATTAAATCAGAGTATCCAACCCATGCACCTCTGATTAACCTTAATCTAAAGAGAAATGATTGGTGATTAAGAATTAGATGAGGTGACTAATTATATCAAGAATCTGCTTTCGAAGAAATCTCTTTCAGCACCAGAGAGAATGCTGATAAAAACAATCATGGCTGTAATGGTCCCTTTTAAGGAGAATAATTAACCTGTAATAACAATTTTGGCCTCGACTTAAGCCCTGTAAAATAATCCTTTTTCATTAACTTCCAGTTCAATTAGCATCAATAATGAGCGCTCACTTAGACGTAACCACAGCCCCAAGCTCCCTGATGGCTGAGGCTGTGGTGACTCAGCTTCCAGCAGACAGGCCTTCAGGACCTTCTGCCCAGGGAGCTGAAAGTCTTCCAGATGGGAAGCTCTGGGCATTCCCATTGCAGGGGTATGAAGGATTTGATCTTCTGAAAGTAACACACTGCAGAGGCTGGTGAAGAAACGGCGCAGCGAGTAAAGGCGCTTGCCGCCCAGGGATCTAAACCTGATGACCGGAGTTCAATTCCCAGGACCCTGGAAGGAATGGAAACATCAGCGCCACAAAGTTGTCCTTTGACCTATGGGTGTGCATGCACAAGTGTACACACACACACACACACACACACACACACACGGGGGGGGGGGATTGACACTGAGGAAGAAAAGAATGGGAGAGAACAGTGGGGAGGAGTCACCTCTGCCATCTCACGGTCAGTTACTCAAAATGTTTCACACCCAGAAGTCTGTGTCCCAGAAGGACCAAGAAATTTCTCCTATTTTTCAGTTCAGACAAATTTATAGTTCAGATCCTTACTATGACCATTTTAAATGAAAAGGGAGCCCCAGGAAAGCATGAGCCAGAAGGGACCAGAGTCCAGGTATAAAACCTTTTCTCCTTTTTTTTTTTTTTTTTTTTTTTTGCCAACACACCAACACAGCCTTTGTCGGGTCTACTTCGAGAGAGCTGCTCTAGGGCTGAAAGGTCTAAACCGATGGATTTTCAACTTGTTAGGATTGCACATTCTTAGGCCCCACCCCAGGTCTACTGAGCCAGGAGCTCTGGGGATGGAGCCCAGCCAGAGCTTATTTTAACAAGTCCTCTTGGCAAGTCCGGTGCATGCTCATATTTGAATCTGAATGAAGTCTATTATTTCTTCTGAGAACTGATTTATTTTGTCACTCTTCCGAGAGGCAGGCCTAACCAAGGGGCCACCAGTGGGAATGCACTGAGCGAAGGGTACTTTCTGCTTTCTTAAAAAGGGACACAGGAGTAACAGTGATAACAGTTACTCCTTTTTACCCTCTGCAAGTGGCCCTGAGGGAAGGCGACCAGAGTTTCTGTAGTCATCTGCAGCCCTGGGGGAGTCACCACCCCTGAGGAAGAAGGGAGACACGTGACTCTAGATATGTGGCCTTGTCATGTGCTTCTGAATCAAGTCACATGACCTCCAACGGCAGAGCTGAAATGGTACCTGCTTATTACACAGCTGCTTTCAGTCGGGTCCGTTGCATGCAGCCCAACGCTCTATAATAGATAGTGATTCAGATGTGATGGCCATAAAGCCAGCAACCATGATGCTCTTAGCCATAACCCCAGTGCTGTAGTGGCCGCTTCCTGTGTGTCAGTTCACCTCACCGTTACAGCTGGCCTTGCTTACACAACAACCTACATCGCCACTATTAGCAACATCCCTCTATAAGGCTGATCTGACCTGAGCACGTTGAAGACCCACCAGGGCCAGGCAAATTTCTTGGCCTGTCCAGATTCGAAAGCCTTGGAAAGCATAGGCAGATGTACCCTGAGCATAAGCAGGGTAAGCCAACTCACACTTTCACTCACCAACCAGAGGAGGTGACGAACGTCAAGGGAACAGTCTTGGTGGCGCACCACATGAGGGGTATCGGGGATATAGACTGTATAGCAGGGAGCCTTGGACACATGAGAGCTATAGATGATGCTATAAACATATAGTGGACCATGGCAGAAGGGCAGGGCCACACAGCGAGGCACACTTGCCTTTATGCCAAGAATCTACTAACTTCAGTGAAAGGTCGTTCCTTATTCTTTTTTCTTGCTGATTTTTTTTTTCCTCCTTGGCCTTAGTGTCTACGTAGGCAAAAACTAAGACACACTTTTATTTTCACAGAAAGGGGTTTTCAAAACACCCATCTGAAAATAATTTTTCCTAGCACCTACTGTGGTGCCTTGAGCACTGTAGGTATTTTGTCCAACAATTTTGCTCTGCAGTCAAAATGAAATCCGGGAGCGAGAGCCACAGTCGTGCGAGTGGACGATTATGCCCTCAACGGAGACTCAGGAAAGGTCAACTGAGAGGCCACAGAACATGTTGAGAAAAGGAAGACTGGACACTCACTGCTTCATGCTCCATCCGCCTCAAGACAGAGGAATGTTATGAGAAGAAGGGCCATTCTGCTCAGGGAGAAGGGACAGGAAGTAAAAGAGATGCCAAAAAGGGCAGAGGGACAGGAGGAATGGGGGATGATGGGAAAGGAGACAAACAGGAAAACAGCTAGATCCTCATGCCACTCTCCCTTGGGGAGGGGAGGTGGTCAAGGGCCTGTTTAAAAAGAAAAATCCCATCCAATGGAGATGAGAAGGCAATGCCAATGTAGAACAAGAAAGAGATCCTCAGGTCTAGGACCAAAATTCTGGATTAGCCAATGGCTGGTCACAGAATCTGGTCAAGCCCCTGAACACCTCAGAGCCTCGTATGTGAGACAGATGAAAATACCTACCCACTGCCCCTGGGAGAGTTATACAAAAATGCCTGTAAAGAGGCTGGCGTGCCACAGACGTTCAGGGAATGCCAGTGCCTCGTGCCCCTTCCTCTTCAGCCTCTGGAAACATTATCTTACTTTGTAAAGACACATCTGATGCTCTGGGTGCTGATGAATGTTTAAGGGTATCAAGGCACATACACCAATGCCTTCTTTTTGAAGCAAAGGTAATTCAGCTACCAAGTCCTACACTCATCATCTCTGTGATCTTTCATTAAGTCACAGGGGAAGCTTGGTGCCATGGAAGGAGACCTGGCCTGCAGCTGATCCTTCTACCAGGTTTGGAAGCCCTACTTCCTGTCATCTCCCAAGCAGCTCCTCTCTTGTTGGGAATCAGCTCTTTACTTAAGAAAAGCTGCAAATCAAACAACAGGGCTATCCAGGGAACTGAGGATTTAGCTCTTTAAACACTTCCTCCTATAAATATAAATGGTTGCTTTTCTCCAGAGGAAGCCCTGGCGTTCTGATCTACACAGCACTGCTGAGGAGGCTAAGGAGATCTTCCTGTCTTCTGGTGAACGTTGCTGATCACCTAATCCCTTCTCTGCCAATCCTCTGATCTGACAGAAATAGAGGTTATTGTGTCCCTCAGTTTACAAAGAAGGGAAGAGGGAGTGGATCAGAGGGAAGAACAGAGAACTCACCAGGGAGACACAGAGGAGGGGGAAAGAAAGAATTGCTTTTAATGCAGTTGCAATAATCCATAATTCAGCAAGCTTTTCATTTCTCTTATCTTCTAAAAAACACAAAATTAAGTTCTAAGTAAAGTGCATAATTTATGAGAAGTCTCTGTGTTGATGACTCCCGAATCCCCAGGCCTCCCCGACTTCTGACGCTTCCCACAGCCGGTCTCACATCCTCTGCAAGATGTGCTGCCCAGAGTCTGCTAGGCTACCCACCCGGCTAGGCTGCCGGCTCAATTCTCTACTGGCAATGGAGCCCAACACATCCCCCAAACTTCTTCCCTGCTGAGATTCTCCTTTCCATTGTTATTCTAGAAACCCTTGGATTCTTGCTCCTCTGCCTCTGATATTATGGTCTATGAAGGGTTGCTGGGGTTTAGTCTGTGGCTGTACTGCAATGCTAAATTCTATACCTGAAGGTCTAGGCCTGCGAGGGGCTTCTCATGTTTACAAACTTCTGTTCCTTGATTTGAAACTACTCGTTAAATCAAATTGGCTACAGCCAATTTGGAGGGATTAGCAGTTGGTGGGTTAGGTGGGGCCTAGATGGGGGCAGGGGAGCATGAAGGGAGAGGAACCATGTGCATTTGGCCAGGAGAAACAGCAAGTATCTGGGGTACAGCGCTGGGGAGGTAGCCAGGCCTGTAGTTAGAAGAGCAGATTAGGGATAACCCTGAGCAATTGTCAAAGCCAAATAAAATAACCATAGATTGAGTCTCGTTTATTTGTTAGCTAGTTGGGAATAAGCTTAAAGGCTTCCTTCATAGATCCCCTTTCCTCTCTTACCCCATTTTAATCTACTCCTGTAAAGCTCTTCCCACTTCAACCCCAGCATCCTGACCCTGGTATGTCCACATCTGAACCACAGACCATCACCAGCTCCCTCTTCCTAAAACCCTGCTCGCATAGGGTCATAGGGTTGCTAAAGGCTGCCTATTTCCAGCTATGAGGAGATTAAAGGCTCCCTGCTTCTTTTCTGGGGTCATGACCTCATCTTGTGCATCTAAAGTATTTAACACAAAAACCTCTTCTACCCTCACAGAGGATGCAGGAGAGCATGGAGCTCATTGCAGATGCTCTAACAGGTCTATGTGATTCATGTGATTCATCCAACCTGGACTGACAGCCTCTACCTACACACCCCCCACACCCAAACACCCATACACACACATGCACACACACACTCATTCTCTCTCTCTCTCTCTCTCTCTCTCTCTCTCTCTCTCTCTCTCACACACACACACACACACACACACACACATGCACACACACTACACACACACTCTCACACACACTACACACACACTCTCACACACATGCACAAACACACTCATACACACACTCTCTTTCTCACACACATGCACATACTTTCTCTCTCTCACACACACATGCACACACTCATACACACACTTTCTCACACACACATGCACAAACATACTCATACACACATTCTCTCTTTCTCTCTCTTTCTCTCTCACACACACATGCACATACACTCTCTCTCACACACACACATGCACACACACACTCATATACACACTCTCTCTCACACACACACACATGCACACACTCATACACACACTCATGCACACACTCATACACACACACTCTCACACACACACATGCACACACGCTCATACACACTCTTTTTCTCTCTCACACACACACATGCACACACACTCATACACACACTCTCTCTCTCACATACACACACACATGCACACACATACACACATACACACATACACACATACATTATGTTCCATACTCCCCAAGATGAACCCTATCCTCCAACCATCCAAACTCTATTCATCCTCCTGGCACCAAGCCTCTGCTTCTTGCATCAGCATCTTCTCCCCACTTACTGGTCTTTGCCCTGGGACACATAGCCCCGAGTCTACACTACAAAAGTCAATTAAATTTCAACTGAACTACTTTTAGCTAAAGCAGGTATGTGATGCTCATGATGTTTTGACTTCACAGTGCAGTCTTATTGGATTTTCCCAATAGACCTCCCAACATCCCTACACTTCACTGGGACTCAGAACCGAAAGGAGAAGCATGAAGCTGATGTCAGGATTGAACTTCCAACTTCTGACGTCAACTCCCATGTTCTATATTAGACGCTAAGTTCTTCAGAGCTAGAGTTCACACTCTGCTGTTTTTTACCCTTTAGAGCTTGTTATGATTTGAGTGCACAATCTCTCCTATAGGCTTATGTGTCAAGCACTAATTCTTCCAGTTCCTGATGCTATTTGTGGGCATGGTAGAAGGAGTATGGTCTGACTTAAAAATAGGTCACTCAATCCATACTGCTGAAGGTGGTAATTGGTTGTATTGGTCAGGGTTCTTCAAAAAACAAAACTCACAAAATGAATATATATTACAGAGGGGGATTCATAAGACTGGCTGAGAAGACTGGGCCTAGGTAACCCAACAGAGGCTATCCACGTGAGAAGAGGTGGGAACTCAGCAGCTACTTGATTTGACCTGGAAGCTGACCTTCACCATCCCCAACCCAGCACTGAAAGCCTGGGCCATTCCTAGAGAGATGCCGGTTTTGGGTTCAAAGAAGCCGAGTCTTCATTGTCAGCAAAGGACATTGGCAGCAGAAACGTTGGGCAGACACAAGTGACTAGTAAGAAGCAAAGGAGGCAGCCAATCAGTCATTTCCTGGGACCTAGGAATACACCCCTACACCCCTCAGGCAATCCTTCCTAGAAATGCCCTCACTCATAGGCACGCGTCTCTTAGCTGATTCCAGATGCTGCCAAGGTGCCAAAAAGATTGACCTCCATGTTAACATCTGCTCTGCCTTCTTTCTCTTCTTTTTAGTTTCCTTCTCCTTCTTCCCTCCTTCCCCTCTCTACATCCCTCGCTTAGCCTCTCTCCTTCTGTCTCTCTGTCTCTCTCCCCCTCTGCTGTTTCTGTTCTCTCTCTCTCTCTCTCTCTCTCTCTCTCTCTCTCTCTCTCTCTCTTCCTCCCACCTCCACTGCCCCCCTCTCTGTTTCCCATCAATCAGAGCAGCTTCTACCATGGTAATGATCTGCAACTTCTGAAAGCATGAGCTTTTAGCTTAATTTTCTCTGGTATCAATAAAACAGACTAACACAGAACTTCACGAAATTCTCAGCATCAGGCTGGAGAGATGGCTCAGCAGTGAGGAGCATTTGTAGAGCTAAGTCCCCGTGCAGAGGACTCAGTGTCTGTCCCCAGCACCCACATGGTGGCTCAAAGCATTCTGAAACTACAGCTCCCTCTTGTAGCCTCCACAGGCACTGTACACATGTGGTACATACATACATGTAGGCAAAGCACTCAAACACACAATAAAATAAATAAATTTTTATAAAAAATGATAATGTTCTTAACAAGTCTTAACGGTTATATGTTGAATGGAAAATTGGAGCTAAGGAAGGGGTCAATGAGCCATTAAGATGTAAGCGAGCAAATCTGTAAGACATATACTGGGTTCACTGGGGCACGGGTTGTTCAAGCAGCCTTTTGTACACACCGTGTTTACATCTGTCTTCCATTTACTCTCTCTCTCATTGATTCAGCAAATACTGAATGCCTCTAGAATCCGTCACACAGAGATGGGTAGATCAGCTACTTCCTGACCTTCAGTCCTGACACTCCTAGAAAGAAACCTTATCCCTGTAAGAAAGAAGAGCATATGTATATACATATGCTTATGTATATACATAGGCATATAGTTATTTATTGACCAGCCAATAATTGCTTGATCAATTGCCTCTGTCCACATGCCCAGTGTCTGACAAGTTGTAAATATGAGAATAGAAAAGTGGAACATAGCGGCTGGAGCTGATTTACTATATATCCAGAAAAGCCTCTCCTGTTGGGGAGACAGGTTTTTAAATATTTTCCCTCCTGCCATAGTCTGTGAGGTATAGTAGAAGTAAAGATTGCTTATCATAACTTATTATTTACCAATTACATGAGAATCAGAGGCGGGTCTCATGCCTCACCACCGATCTGTGAAATTTTAACTGATCTGATCTGGGGGACAGTATCTTGCCAATGATGTTATCGCATCTGTCCAGGAACTAGGTTAGAATCACAGGATGCCGATATGAAATGGAAAGAGATTAGAATTCACTTATTTGATAAGACACACACCAAGACGGGGGACACTTGGGCGATTTTCCCAGGTTCAAACAGGACAGCATGGCACATCCTCCAAGAAAAGCCTGATTCCCAAATTCCTAGGACAGAGCCCCTCTGCTTCCACTGCTGCCAGTCAGCGGACATAGCCTCTGACTTCACAATTAATTATTGAGGTATGAAGCATTTTTCTGCTATGAAGGTGAAGGGCTATCTTAAGAGCTAAGAAATGCTCTTCACAGTTTCAGCACTTTTGATGTTAATGAAGCATGACCTGCTGCTTCCATACGGAATCCTGAAGTGACAATGTTAACAGGTGATCTAACAACTTTTAACTGAGTCTCTTGTTTCTTTTCAATGAGATAAACTCTAATCTCAGAGATGATTCGATCCTGGCAGGTTATAAGGAAAAGGAGCCACAAAACAAAGAAACACACTTCTATTAACAACAGTTAGGAGACAGAAGACACACAAGAACATATTCAGTGCTTTAAGAAATTCCCCACAGTGGACTCTGGAGCTGGGTACCCAGTCCAGAACTAACTACAGATTCTTTTCAAATGCAAATTAACCCTGTCCCCTTTCAGAATTACATGGATTAAGTCACAGTTACAATTCCTTAAAAAAAAAAAAAAGTCAGGCTCAGACTGAAGCTGCTGATTTTAATGCCAATTAAACAGCAGGCTGAATAGAGCAAGACACTGGGAGCTAAAGCATCAGAGCTCTGTCGGGACGTACACAGTTGAAACAACTTAACGCTCCCTCTGTTTTAGCAACAGAATGCCTTTAGGAAAATGAGGATAAGTAATACAAGCACACACACACCTTAAAGAACTTTGTATTGAATCAAGAGAGAGGACATAATGATTGTGAGCCGATCTCTGGGAGTCTCCGGACCACGTTACTCAGATACGAGAAACGCAAACACGATTTTGATACTTTCTTGATGTAATCAACTGTTCTCATAATTGTTCACCACTTCTGTTCTGTCCTCATGTCTCACGTTTCTCTTTTTTTCCCATTTTCCTGTTCTCTGCAAGTGTAAACATCAGTATGTGTGGTGATCCTTAAAAGGCCTCGTGGTTCTCACAGGCTAGAGTCTTCATGCAGATGAGGTTTAAGTCAGAATTATGCTTCTTGCCTAAATCTTTAAGAACATAAGTAATGTCTGGGCACCCTAGCTGTCATGATAAGCTATTTGACATTTATTGTTCTGAGGAAAGGAAAGGTCACATGTATCAAGTCTGCATTTCTGCTTCGTGACATTTTTTTTCGTCCTATACTCTTCCAAATTATAGTAGTGAGGCTCATACCAGGAAAGGGGTTAGGGGAGAAGGAGGAGAAAAAGAGGGTGAACAGGAGGAAGGGTTGGGGAGGAAAATCTTTACTCAACGCCTTTCTCACCTCACCTGCCCACCATGACACAGGCATGCTTAATACCTTCTGAGCTATTCCCAGTGGCTGCTTTTGTCTAGCAGAAGAGTGGGTACCAGGACCCTGGAGCATAAAGGGAAGGCAGCACTCATGGAAAAGAAGAATCTGCATGGCTTCATGATCGATGTAGCATGACCTGTGGTCAGACTTCATGGAACAGACGGAAGCCCTCTGGCCCCCACCCTTCCTTTCTGCATGGCTCTCTGCACACGCGTCTTCCTGACTCAGAGAAGGTAGTCATGGTTTTCACTGAAGTCTCCCTGCCTGTGGTCTGGCACATTTGTACACTTAAGATCAAATCAGGATATGCAGAATAACTGCCTTGAGTCATTTTAAGGGTCCTAATGTTGGAGAAAGGACTGCACTTGTGAGTGGAATGCAACCCAGGTAAGAGCAAGGACATCGAGATTCTACTTAAGACCGAAACAGGTTGAGTGCAAACACTCCATTCTACACTTACTGTGACCCTGAGCCTTAGGGGCTTTATGTTGGAAATCAGAAGTGATCTCAAAACCAACCTTACAACATAACAGTATGGATTAAAATGAAGAACTCTGTCTAGCTGCTATGCTTACTATGAAGTGACGAGGGAGTGGGATTTAGCTGTTATTAGACACCTTCCCAATTACTCCGTGCAGCAGTCACAGGAAATAGAAGAACTCCATTTTGATGAAAGAGTCCAGAAACAAATGGACCTAGATGGAATGGTGCCCAAAAGCTCGGTGAGATTCTTCAATAAGCCAGACATGGTGTCACAGATCTGAAAACGCCGTGCTCAGGAGACTGGGGCAGAAGGAACTCAAGTTTGAAGTTAATGTGAGCTCCTTGAGAAGACAATGCTCCCCCCACCCCCCAAAACAACAGAGTATAAGGACACATATGTGCTATGTGTATGGAGTGCCATTATGAAACCTATTGCTTTATATGTTAACAAAAACACATTCTATAATCTCTGTGCTAAATGCTTTTGCTACATAATTATCCCTTTCTGTCTAACACCTGCCTGTCCTTCCTTGTAGTTTTCACCCTCCTGATGTTAACATGAGGAGTCCCATCTGCCTCTAACACACTTTGCGTCATTCTGACCAACTATTCGACTAAAAACGCAGCCTTTCTGTTGCTTCTGAAATACATGATTCCGCAACACCCCTTGATAAGGAAGCTTCTCCACCTTTCTTAATAAACACTCTTGCCAGTAGTAGGAGTAATTCTGTTCCACTGTGTGATTGTGAACTTTGCCGAAACTAAAATGTTATCCCTTTTTTGTCTTCCTTCATCCTCTTCCTCCTCCTTCTGGGAAACCTATTTGCTTTCAATAATTAAACAACTGTCAAAATCAAGCAAATAGTTCCTATATCTATATAAACCTTGAATTCCCTCCTGTCTCAACTCTGTCCCACACAGCCAAGTGCATACCAGAAAATCTCATCTTCGCCAGATGCCCCCAGTAACTGTAATCATGCCAACCACTGCACCTTCAAAGCACATCCTCTTTCCAATCGCCTTCTTCATCACCAATACGGCAGACTTCAAGGAAACCATGTGAAAGTCTTAGACTTGAATTCCTTCCTCCTGTCTCTCCTGTAGGGAGTTATCACATCCATCTGCGTTGTCTTCACTTCTGAGATAGTACAACAGACTCTCAGGGCTCTCACCTAGCACCAGCTCTCCCGGGGATTTGGAAGTATGTTTCCTGAGGAGTTTTCAGCTTGCACTCAACATGCTCTTTCCCAACTCCAGACCTAAATACTTTCTTTTTTCTTTTTTTTTTCTTCATAATAAATGTAAATGATAGACTAAATAAGCCATCCTCACATATAATTCAAAATATTTGGTACAGCACAGTTTCTCAGAACCCCAATACTCCATAGCTTTCTCAGCCCCTGAATAGTTCTACTTTCTTAAACACACACATGGAGGGAGTGAGGGAGGGAGGGAGGGAGAGACAGAGACAGAGACAGAGACAGAGACAGACCGACAGAGAGACAGAGAGTCAGAGAGAGACAGAGAGACAGAGACAGACAGACAGATACACACACACACACACACACACACA
>NC_034607.1:38927358-38936789 GCF_900095145.1 Mus pahari
CCAGTCAGAATGGCTAAGATCAAAAATTCAGGTGACAGCAGATGCTGGCGAGGATGTGGAGAAAGAGGAACATTCCTCCATTGCTGGTGGGATTGCAAGCTGGTACAAGCACTCTGGAATCAGTTTGGTGGTTCCTCAGAAAGTTGGACATAGTACTACTGGACGATCCAGCAATACCTCTCCTGGGCATATACCCAGAAGATGTTCCAACTTGTAATAAGGACACATGCTCTACCATGTTCACAGCAGCCTTATTTATAATAGCTAGAAGCTGGAAAGAACCTAGATGTCCCTCAACAGAGGAATGGATACAGAAAATGTGGTACATTTATACAATGGAGTACTACTATTCAGCTATTAAAAACAGTGAATTTATGAAATTCTTAGGCAAATGGATGGATCTGAAGGATATCGTCCAAGACTCTTCTCAAATCACCTACTCCTGGGGTTGTTTTGCTAACTCAACTTCTGTCTCAGTCCCCAAAGAATTCCATCATTCTCAAAGATACCCTTTGACCTGATTCCTTGCCTAGGTGTAAACTTACTGTTTATAAAATTACAGGGCTATAATTTCCTGCCTTGGAGGAACAGACCACTATGGACATGCAAGAAGCAATTCTGTCTGCATTTGGTAGAATGGGTTTTGGTATCTGAAGGTACAGAACCACTCTGTCCTCCATCACCCTGGTGGTAACCAACCTTTTGAGGCTTTCACTAAACCATGAGAGCCAGCTTCACCGTACCTTTGGCTTTTGAAAGAAAGATGTAATTTGTTCGAGATATTTAGTATTGCCCTCTGTCCGCCTTTCTCCTTAACTCATCTGGGAAACCACCCTGGGAGGAAGAGATCTTTACTCAACATGATAACTGCTCAGTTAAACTGACCTAATGAATAAGTATTTTCTCAGGAAATATTCCAAAAGCTATAGACATCCATAAAATCTAGAGAAGGATAAAAGAGAAAGAAAGCTCCATATAACCATATAGGGGGCCCCATGAACCCTTTGGCTGAATACTATTAATTCCTGCATCCATGGATGAGATGCTATAGTGTGGGCAAAGAGAATGGGGTGGGTGAGAAGAGAGGGGGAAGGCAGGGTGAACACAAGGAAGGACAGAAGGAGGGAAGGAAGGGAGGGAGGGAGAGAGAGAGGGAGGGAACCTACCAGTGAACTAGGGGCTGAACACTTTCTATCACAGCTCACACAAAGTTGGTGTGGTGACATGAATGAAAATGGTCCCCATCAGCTCATAGGGAGTGGCATTATTTGAAAAGATTAGAAGGTGAGACCTTGTTGGTGTGGGTGTGGCCTTGTTGGAGAAAGTGTGCCACTAGGGGCAGGCTTTGAGGTTTTAGAAGCTCAAGCCAGGCCTAGTGGCTCTCTCTCTCCCTGCTGTCTGTGGATCCAGATGTAGAACTCTCAGCTACCTCTCCAGCACCATGCCTGCCTGTGTGCCACCATGCCTCCCTAGATGATGATAATGGACTAAACCTTTGAACCTGTAGGCCAATCCTTGATAAATAACTTCCTCGTAAAAGTTGCTATGGTCATGGTGTCGTTTCATAGAAACCCTAACTAAGACAGTCAGGGAAGTCTGGAGTACTCAATAGCCAGCACACATATCTCACCACACCTGGGGCATTTGTTAAAGACTTTCAAATGTAAGTCTAAACTAACCAGAAACAGAGGCTTAAGTAAACTCCCTTGTAAGCGCTTGATGATGATCTTTGCTAGATTTAGATTGATGGGCAAGTAAATAAACTGTCAAAAATACTTCAACAGTCTTTAAAGTAAAGGCAGAAAAATTCCAGCACTCAACAATATAATATTCATAATGAACAAGACCAATACCAAACTATCAGATCTTTAATGACAGGAAATGCAACCTACAACCAAATGAAAGAAGATCAATATGAAGTGACATAGAAATGTAGAACTGATCTAATTAAGAGAAGGAACTTGAAAATAGCTATGATAAATATATTCAAGGATATAGAGCAAAACATAGACACAATGAGGGAAGAAATAAAAATTAAACATCTAGATCTATAAATAAAGTATCTCAAGTATTGGATGGATCGACTTAGTCAGCTGATCAAATACTCCCAAACATAAGTGGATTAGCTTTAAGGCTCACAGAAAAAGCTACCAAAACAGGAGAGAGAGGGGACTGGGAAAACGATCTCAGGCCCTTTGTGTAATGTAGCAACGTATTACACATAATTATAATTAGATCCCTAAAAGGTAGAAATAGGAAAAATAGAGGACGTTCCAAACGTGAGTTTGAAATTGTGTTTCACACTTCCAATCCCAGCTGCTCGGGAGGCTGAGGCAGGCAAATCACGAATCCAAAGCCTCGCTTGGAATGCAAAGGAGCTCAAGGTAATTGAATAACTCCGAGAGCCTATCTCAACCCAAAAGTATAGTGGATAGGGGCCTGGGGGTATAGCTCAGAAGAGAATGCTTGCTCAGAGCCCCCCCCCCAGACTCAACCCCCAGGATTTACAAAAGAAATATTGATTTATTTCCCAATGTAATGAAAAGCAAACTCTCCAGACCCAAGACCCTCAACAAAAGCACCGAGCCACACTATTTATTCACCAACTTCTTGAAATACCATGAAAGAGAAATCCTAAGGGAACCAGAGGGTGCAGGAGACATAGCAGGAAATACGGGTTAAGGGAGTCTCTGAGTCCTCATCAGAAGCTACGGACAAAGAATAGCAATAGAGGAGAAACGCTGAAGTGCCCTTGGCCCAAGCACATCCAGTGAAGAACGAACGGTACCAGAAAGGAAAGAACATCAAAGGCACTCAGAAAACAAAAGCCAAGAAGATTTAAACGAGGACTAGCACAACATTAAATATTAAAAAAAAAAAAAAAAAGCAGAAGGAAAATAGTGTAGATGGAAGCTCTCAACAAAGCAGTATGTAGCCAAAGTGGCACGAACCCACCTGAACTCCATTTATCCTGAGTTTTGCAACTGAAAACTGCAGGACAGCATATGACCAGCAACTGTGGGGGTCTGAAATGTAAATAAAGCAAGGAACACTGGAGAAGAGAATGAAGCTCAGGACAGGCTACCTCGGAGGAGGTAAGTCTTCTTTTCATCTCTTTTCCTTGTGTCTGTGATCCAAATGCAGACTCCTGAAAGCTATAACGGTGAAAGCATGGAGTTAAGACACTCAGGGGTATCCTTCTTTCTGCCTAGGAGACTGACCCAAGACAGTGAAAAGAAACCTCCATTTCTTGGTGTCTGTGTGTGTGTGTGTGTGTGTGTGTGTGTGTGTGTGTGTGTTTTCCCTCCTCTCTATAATTTTATAAATAGTGAGTTCTGATCAGGGTCAGCATGGCAGAGAAGTCAAAAGTTAAGACTGCAACAGAAATAAGCCAGGGGTCCCTCCTGGCCAAGGATCCTGGATAGAGAATCCCTGTTGTCTCTCCTCAAAGGCCAAGGGCAACCTCCGCAGTGTAACACAGTCAAGGCACTGGCTTTAAGGGGAATTCTTGATAATTCTAGTAAATGTGCTAATTCCAAATGGACTGGCCTCTGACTTCATTTTCCTCTGAATGACAACTCTATTGACAGACTCAAAGAGGAGTCTCGTAGGATGACCCCGAGGTCCTAACCAAACTCCAAGTCTCAGAGCGAATGACACAACATTTTAAATCCCTGGGATACATTCAAGCCTGGTGGTAATACAACCACTTTGAAAACAAGTCTGCAGAGCTGTTTTTATGAAATAGAACATATATTTGCCACATGCTCCAGCAACTCTACAATGACTGAAAAGAACTGACAGCATACAGCCACAAAATCACTTGTACAGAAAAGATTCTTTACAGTTGTATCCACGAGAGTTCCAGACAGGATATGTCCATCAAGTGATGACCAGGATAAGCCTACCACTGTACACTCACACAGTGGAATACTATTCAGTTATAAAAAAGAAACAAGACACGAATTCATAGAAAGGCATATAATAAGATGAATCTTAAAAGTGAGAGACGATGAACTCCACAGACATGTACGTATGCCCCATCAACAGGAACCTCTAGAATACACTAAACTACTGATACAGAAACCAAATCTGGACAGAAAACAAAGATGTGTGGTGGTTGCTGGAGCGCTCTCCAGAGCTCAGAGGACTCTGGGAGAGCCACGGAGGCTTCGAGGGTAATGGAGTGGCAGAAAGGGAGTCTGTAAAGCCCACATTCGCTCCAAAACAGCTAAGGAGAGGAAGAAATCAAAAATCAAATCACAAGTTCCTTAGAGCAGAAAGCATGTGAGTCCCCTTGCAAAAGCAGGTGTAGGGAGGAAGGGGTTGATCTGGAAGAAATTAGGGAGAGGAATAGGGGTAAATATGATCAAAATACATATTACGAAATTCCCAAATAAAAAACTATTTTAGAAACTGGCCCAGCAAGGATTTTTAACCTTAAGGATCAAAAAACGTTATAGGTCCTAATTAGGATGGTGAGTGTGTGTGTGTGTGTGTGTGTGTGTGTGTGTGTGTGTGTGTGGTGTGTATGTGTGGTGTGTATGTATGTGTGGTGTGTCCAGAACATGACCCCGGCCTGTGTGTGTGTGTGTGTGTGTGTGTGTGTGTGTGTGTGTGTGTGGTGTATGTGTGGTGTGTATGTGTGGTGTGTATGTATGTGTGGTGTGTCCAGAACATGACCCAGGCCTGTTGTCCTGCCTTGTCTCTTGTTCTCCCGTCTCTCGATCTCTTCACTCTTGTCTCTCTGCTTGAAATGTTAGTGATATTTCTACCCAATGTTTTCTATCCCCTCTACAATATTCCTTATTTTTAAAAAAACAGACTTGGCTATAAGACCAAAAAATTTTTTAAATCATATATTGACTGAATGGTTTGTTTTATTTGTTAATGTTCTAACTAAGTATGAGAGTCTCATTAAATGTTATTTTATTTATAAGCGAAATTATTTATTGAAATTGTTACAGGACTTACATGATCTTTACCTGTTGCCCTTATCTCCACGGGCTAATGTCTTCCCTTGTAAAGGTTTCTCTTTCCTACTTCAGGAAGCACCTCTGAAATGTACATCCTGGCCATCAAGGGAAAAATACAATCAAGAGTTGGAGAGAGGACTAACATTTGTTTGATACAATGGGGTACATGGGTACAGGCTTGGCATTATGAAATTCTCACAATAATCTTGACGGTGCTATTATTTTTTCTCACTTTACAGATAAAGACTAAAGCATTGAGAGAGGAAAATAAATAGCCTTGGTCCAGTAAATGATAAAGCAGACCCTCAACCCCAGATCCGTGGTCTATTCTATATTTTATTTGTGATAGATTGTTTTATGTCTGAGTCTCCTGCAGAGACAACACCTTGGGTGGAGGAATAAATAACATATTCTTGACAGGAACACAACACAGCAATAAAAAAGAACATTGTGACCAGATGGGGAAGTGTATTTCTGTAATACCAGCACTCAGGAGGCTGAGGCTGGAAAATCAAGTTAAAGGTCAACCTGGGGGCTGGAGAGATGGCTCAGTGGTTAAGAGCACTGACTGCTCTTCTAGAGGTCCTGAGTTCAATTTCCAGAATCCACATGGTAGCTCCCAACCTTCTGCAATGGGGTCTGACCCCTGATTTGTCTGAAGATAGCTACAGTGTACTCATGTGCATAACATAAATAATGGAAGATATTTTTGGCAATACAGGTGAATCTCACAAAATTCATATTTAGTAAAATAAGTAGGTATAAAGAAAGACATAAGGCATCTTAGATTCTTTTCCTGTTATGATAAGATGCTCTGACAAACGTAACTTCATAGGGAAAGGGTTCATTTTTACCCACACCGCTAGGTACAGTCCATTGAGAGGAAGTTGAGGCAGCAGGAGTTTGAGCCAGCTGTCTACACCACATCCCCAATCAGGAAGCAGAGAGCAATGAACGCATGCTCAGTTCACTTTCTCCATTTTGTACAGTCCAAGAGACCCTGCCCTGGCAATGATTCTGTCCACAGCTAAGATGGGACTCATCACATCAATTAATGTAATCTAGAAAATCTCTCACACACATGCCCAGAGGACCATCTCCCCAGGTGAGTCTAGAGTCTGCGACTAAACACTACCCATCATTAATGGCATGAGTCCATCTGCATAAATTTCAAGAATAGTCCCAACCAGTTGGTCACTTATGGGTCCAAAAGAAATGGTTACTTTGGGTGGAGAGTAGATATGAGTTGGAACAGGATTTGAGAGAACTTTCTTGATGCTAGAAAGCCTTTGTCTTTATCAGAGCAGTGATTCACACATTGATTACCAAGCTCTACACAAGATTTATACTCTCAGTGAACTTTCTGGCATCCCTATGTCTAAAAGGATAGCTCTTATTTATAGGAAGAGTCTTGCAACTCACTATCACACATGGGGGGGGGCATCATTTTGAGAAACCCTGGAAAGGGGACACGGAAGCTCTGCAAGGATGGCAAGCTGATGGCTGAACCCAAACCTGACTCAAAGTCTGTCCCTTGTACAGCTGTTCCTAATGCCATGGCATGGTTGAAACAAAGATTGGCCAAAGTAGGAACAACAACAACAAAAATGTGTGTGTGTGTGTGTGTGTGGTGTGTGTGTGTGTGTGTGTGTGTGTGTGTGTGTGTGTGTGTGTGTGTGTGTGTGTGATAATAGCCCAGTCTGAAGCTTTCCATACAGGTCATCTCATTCAATGTAAAGAATGACCCCGTGAGGTAGAGGAGACCTCTTAACACCTTCCCATAGGACCAACAGGCCTAAGGAAAATACCCAAGATTTCAAATTTAGTAGCATTTGAATACGATAACAGACTCCAGGTCCTCTGGCTTCTACTGAAGAATTCTCTTCACCACAGAATGCTGACTTAAATTATGTAGGCTGATAATGTGGAAAGGTCTACAACAGAGCCCTGGCCGTGCATCCCTTCATGAATCCATGTTCTAATGGAAACTGAAGGGGGAAAAGGGAAAGGAAAGGAAGACCTGGTGTATTAAATTACCCTTCTAGTTTCCCCTGGCTAGCTGCCTGCATTCCTTAAGCTCGCCCACATTTTCCTGTCTTCTGAGCTCACACTAGTTTCATGCATCTCCGTTAGCCTTTACTCTATGGGATTCCAGCCACCTACATCCATGCACCTGCTGTGACTTAGCCAGGAAGGCAGAGTACAGGGCAAAGACTTAATTAGCCAAATGTTCAGGGGGATCTATCCCAGGGGAGCTCTGCTGTCCTGCGATCTCATGCTTTCTAAAATATGCACATTATATCACCCAGTGAATCTGATAAAAAAAAAAAAAATTCCCTGGGCGAGGACCCACGCTTAGAACAACTAGCTGGAAAAGTCATTTTAAAAGTTCTGAAGGGGGGAAAATAAAAAACAAGTAGTTTTGAGAAATCCAGCTCACCAAAGTTCCTGAGGGATTCAACCCACCCCCTCGGCACCTCATCAGCAAGCCAACATTCGACTTCCACCTCTTATCTGTATCAGTGATTTTCCTCATTGTAACAAAAGCAACTTAAAGAAGCGGGTAGGAACTGTAGCTCACAGTTCGAGGGTATGGCCCATCTGAGCAGGGAAATCAGGGCAACGGAAGCTTGGGACAATGATTACATTGCAACCACAGTCAGAAGTAGAGAGATGAATGATGAGACCCATCTTCTCCTTTTTATTCATCCTTACCAAGGGACCCCACTCTTTATTCCAAAACAGAGATCATATCCATTTGCATCTTTTGAAGGTGATGAGTCAGCCATGAAAACCATGACCTGTCATATGTCACATGGCTATTGAATAGCCTTTTTAAAGCTGTAATGCTTTCCTGAGGAAGCCTACCTGAGTCCCTTCAAGGTTTAGATTCTCTTGACGTGCTCAGGTCTAGTAACCTGGTGCTTAGTAGCTTGGTAACTCTGGGAACTTGGTTCTTTACATCTCCCTCCATGCTCTCAACAGTGGGAACGATGAGGCAGGCGATGAAAAGGATGAGGATAACTCCAGCTAAAAAACAGATCCCTAAGCCAGGTATCCTTCACACCTCTGGACAAGACAAGGCATGAGTTGGACAAGGGACTCTAAATTAAGAGACATTTGCCATTGGGAAACTGCTGTCCTGTGTGGTCTTGGTCTTGCTTATCCCTGGGACTACTTTGATGCATTCCTGAGTTAAGGTTAAGTCTCTTCTGTAGGACAAATACTCAGATTGTAAATCTATAATCACCTGAATCCAAGGTTAAAAGACCCCTAGAAGCACATGTTGTTGCAAATGAGATACATCCCATCCTTTGATCTTCCCCGTCTTCTAATAGGACAGAGCTTTAGTGAGACAACAGGAATTAGCTCTATGACCACTCTTCTCTGGTTCTTTGACTCTCTTGGGGGTCACAGATATGTTGCAGGAGAACCTACAGTGTCACTGTCATTACCTGGGTCATCAGACACGGCCACACATAGGGATTAAACAGCTCCAAGTGGCACCGTTCAGACACATAAAAATGCAAGTGGATCCCTCAGAGTTGTAGATTACCAGATGCTGGAGTTACACTGCTAGGGGAAAACTTAGTGATGCATATTGATGGGGCTCTATAATCCATCAGCCACGAGGCTAAGGATTCATATGTACCATCCAATGCAATCTCTAAAACAATAACCTGAACTGTCACTACCTATGCGTAGCATCACATAGAACCATCATAATTTCCCTACTCTTATAATGATGAAAGTGAATTTCTGATTTTAAGGACCTTTTTCAAGTAATGGCTACTGCCCACCAAACATTGAGTACATGGCCTTCTGACAAGCATAATACGCTGGTCTACATGTCTTACTGGTTTATAATGTGCATTTTGTCATGGTTCCTTGACTTGAAGACAAAAAGCATGGATCCAGGCAGCATCTATTACAGTAACCTAACATCTTGTAACCTCTCACCATGTAAGGTTCCCAGGTGTACTGCTTTGTACATATGTGACCTCGAAAGTGTGCTATCAAACATCTGGATTCCAGTTACTCCATTCACAAAATAGAGCAGCTGGTTGCTCTACTTATTATCCAATGAATAAAAATAATAACAACTGTGAACATGATTTATGAATGTAAAGTCTCATACCACTAGAACAGAATATTAAAAACAGTTGTAGAGGAAGAGGGACTGTCCTTTACCAGGCTGGACAAATGCCATAAAGTGAGGTCACCTGTCAGTAACCTTTAAACGTGGTAAAGCACTGGGAATTTCAGTAATGCAATTGTCACTCTTTTCCTATACCTGCAGGCCAGTCACTCCTGCCTTCAACAGACCAGCAGCTTTATAAACATACTCACTGTTAAAGATAACTCACGCCGGACATGGTGGTGCACGCCTTTAATCCCAGCACTCGGGAGGCAGAGGCAGGCGGATTTCTGAGTTTGAGGCCAGCCTGGTCTACA
>NC_034607.1:38937549-39007516 GCF_900095145.1 Mus pahari
AAAAAAAAAAAATTCCCAATTTTAAAGATACTCAAGTAATTCTTTTTGTCCCCTGGAGACACCAGTGCTCGACTCTCAGGAATGAGATCCTAAAAGTTCACGACTCCTGTGCCCAGCCCTCCCGCCCATTATGGGTTCCTCAACATTAGAACTCATTAATTACAGATGATGTGGCTTGTCTGGCCCATAGCTCACCTGACTCCCTGCTTGCTCCCTCTGAGTTCCATTCCATAGTCTGAATGGAACCCACTCTGAAATATATAGAAGAGTATCTATATAAAATACTCTTAAAATAAAGAGTAAAATAAGATTCTTTGATATCTAACCTGGAGTTTTCTTCGGGAAGCCCGTCCTATTACTTTTAAAGGATACACTAAATAACTCCCGCTCCTCACTGACAGTCACTCTCTTCAGAGATTTGTAGATTGTAACCATGGCTTTCCCTTCATTGCCATTTAGCTCGGTCATATATATTTAATTCTTTTCATCTTCCATCATAAATCAGTCCCTTCAGCTCTTCTCTGGACTGGCTCCAATTCTCCCAATTCACCTCCAATAACTGATATCTCTTCTGGGAGCTCCAATTTCCTTATATCTTCCTTTACTCTCTCTCTCTCTCTCTCTCTCTCTCTCTCTCTCTCTCTCTCTCTCTCTCTCTCCCTTCAGAGATGAAATGAGAAGGGATGGACAGATATGGGAGGTCAAAGGTCATTGTATCCATCTACTTTAAATTACCCAAGTTTCTCTGCAGTACATATAAAGTCCCAAGCTGTGTGTCTTCTTTCCCGTGGGCTTTCTGGGAAATGGACCCTCCTATCCCACAGCATTCCCTAGACCTCCGACCGGGAGGTTATAGAAGCAGATCGCAAAGCACCTACAAACCAGGTTGTAAGCCAGAGCTGTGGGCGATGTGCTAACAGCAGGCAGACCTCTTTGGGGGCTTTCTCAGCAACTGCCCCTCTAAATGGGTTCTCCCAGGAAGTGTTTGGGGGTTTGAAGCACCTTTATGAATTCACAGTAATCCACAAAGAAAAATCACAAGCATGCCATTCATTACAAAGGCTCTCAAACATCCTTTTGTCTTCTCAGGCAGCCCAAACCACAAACAACACCATGGTTTAGCTTTGTCCCTACTGCGTGCATCTCTATTCCCTGGATAGGGTTCTTCTCAAGTTTAGGAAACTCTCTTCATTCAGTCTATGACCAATGGGCTCCTGAAGGCCACTGACTACAAGGGGCAGCAGAACATGTCCCTACACATAGACCATTAGCCCTATTGGTCCCCACTTGACAGGGCCATAAGTCCCTTGATCATTAAGAATGAAACTGAGTTTGTCCATTTTCCTTGTGTTTAATGGAGTAGCCTATGTCACAAAAGAGAAAACATCCTATTCTATAAGAGGCTATATGAAAAAGAACAAACTCATCCCCTGCCCCAACATAAGAAGTAGAAAAAGAATCAACCCCAGTGGCAGAATGAAAGCCAGTATTTCCATACAAAGAAATGAATGGAGCCACAGTGATGCATGCTGCCCCCAACATGGAATATGGTGTGTTACAACAGGATGTGCCCACTCCGTGGAAAGGTCTGTGGTGGATCCTGTATCTGAGGGATGATGGGGAGGCAGTCAGGCAAGAGGCCAATCTTATGTGCCTAGCTGCCTAACCACAGACAGCATTTGCCCTCAAAAACAAGAGAGCCCATCTTGTACAAGTATGGCAACCATGGGGCCTGAAGTGCTCTTCAACAAGCTGTCTGTCTCTCTGGAGGTCACAGAGAGCTCATCCAGTTACGCTTAGTGTCTTATTTGATCCCATCAATAACCATTTGATCCCAATCCTGTTGAAAAAAAAAAAATGCCTGGCCAAAATTTCTAGCCTTTTAATGGCAGAATCCTGGCTCTTTCTGAAGCCAGCATTTCTATGTGTGTCAAATGATGCATAAGGATTGGCCCTGCTGCCAAACGGACCAAGCTCCTCAGGGAGGACTTGGGAAGCTCACTGCCTCCCTGCATCCAGGAGCAGAACAGCTCTTGGGAGACAGTCCTTTCTCCATGAAGTTCCCCCCGAGCACAGTTTGATTTCTGCACACAGGGCTTAACTACAGTAGTATGTTCTTCGAATGCAGTCTATGACTCAGAGAATATCCACTGATAGTTTCTTAGCAGCCTGTCTATAGTTGGTAAGTTTGGGGCTGGAAAATTATCCCCTTTGCCATCAACATGTGACAACAGTTGATACAGACTGCTGGGGCATATGGTCATATCACAAGAGGTGATGAGGAAGCCCCAGCAGTGCTCAAAGACATGAACGTGGAAGAAAATGTGTCTTTCCAGAGAAGTCATTTTACATCCAACACAGAAGCACTGAACGCTAAAAGAGAAGGTTTCATGTATAAACCGCAGGAGCCATAATACTGTTCCAGCCCAGCTGTTCTTTACAAAAGTGTCCTTAGTGAGACAACAGTTTCATTGTTTTGTGTCATTTATTTCACTGAAGGCACTGCCAAGCTCATCAGACCCTGCCTTTCACTAGGCACAATACAAATTCCAGCACTGATCATAAGGGGCTTGTTTGAAGTGGCACCAATGTCACCAATGCCCGTGCTGAAATACAGATCCACATTCTGTTTCCCTGGAGGGCTACATGCCAGTACAGTTTCTGTGCAATGAGAGAGGAGTCTCAGCTTCTCGGTAGCTCTGCTACAGGCGAGCACTGAGTGTGTGTGTGTGTGTGTGTGTGTGTGTGTGTGTGTGTGTGAACATGTGTAATCATGGGAGAAGCTGTACCTCTACAATGGACCCTATTCAATGCTTCTCATCCAATTAATACTAAACATTAGTAACCAGTGAAGCATAAGAACTTCATCTATTTCTGATGATGAGAACGTAGAAAAGAAGCTAGGTTAGTTCAATGAAATCAGTGTGCTCTTCTTTTTAAAAGCATGATTTCTCTTTCTGTGTTTTTTTTTTTTCTCATTCATTTACATTGCATATTTAATTCATTCACAAGTCCTTCCCCTCCTGGTCTTCTGAGAGAAACATTCATTCAAAACCACCTGGCTTGCCATTCAAAAGACACTACTGCAGAGTTAGAAGTAAATGCTTGCACATACAGCCCTAATGCAGTGAATTTTGGAAGAAATGGGGAAGTAAATGAAAGAGAAACCTCACTCCAGGAGCCTCCTCCGGCAGTGAGAGCCTGCCAGAGCTCTCATCCAGAGCAGCTGCTACACACATGCAAGCTAAGACTCCCAGGGCAAACAAAGGGGGAGGCAGGAAAGACAACTATCTTGCTTCTCCCCCAAAGCAACCCGTTCTCTACAACTCTCCTGTCCCTTGTTCCTTAGTTCCTCTGGGACTTTCCTGGGACATCTGAGAACGGCGAGAGTCTGAGTTGTGTAAACAGGCTGGGAGTGGGAGTCCAGTGTGGCAAAATGAATAATTAAGGAAAAGAGAACCTCTGGGCTAGCCAGCACTGGGGAGGGGGGACAGAGACAGGCAGTTGGCTGAGACTCAGTATAAAGGGGGAATTCTATATTCTCTGGGAAATCCTACCACATTCTCCAAATAAGTGGTAGTCTAGAAGAGGAACAAGAGTCAGGAAAAAAAAAAAAGAGCAATAGTTTGAGGTCCCATAACTTTGGAACTCAGGCGTTATAGGGGCGTTCCAGCCGTTCTCAGAGCTCAGGAAGGAGGGCATCCAATTATGATCCAATTGGATCATGTGTAAGTCAGTGGAGGAAGGCATTCTTCCAACACTGGGAAACTTTTCTTCCAACTTGGTTGCTAAAGAGAGAGAGGAAAAAAAGGGTTCTATTGGGAAGTCACTATGTTTAAGGACATAAAAAGAAACTACAGGTCTAAGTTCAAGTACGATGAAAGGGGGGCTAGAAGAATACGAGTTAGTTAGCAGTGGCTACATGTCGGTATAACTAAAAATGCACATCCCAATACACTCTGGTGGGAGCTGCTCACCGGTCCCGAAGATCTGGAAGAGAAGGCGGGGCTGGGAGGCTCGGATCGCACTGGATAGCCTTCCCTCCCTGCCCACTTCCGATGCCTTCTTCTCAGGCATCAGGCGGATCCTCAGCCGCCCTTCACCGTGGAGAATCCACCAGCTGAACAGCTCGCTGAGGTTGAACTGGAGTATCCCCACAGCCGCTGCCTCCTCTGGGGGACCAATGCAGCCTTCAAGGATCGTCTCCTCGCCCAGCTCGAGCACCAGCTGTTTGGCACGCCTGAGCTTGCGCACCGAGCCACCCTTCAGCACCCTGGACAGCGTCGGACCCGCCTCGGGACTCGGAGAACTGGCTCCCTCTGGCCAGGAGATTCCAGGCAGTGGCCCCAGCAGCCTGAGCAGAGGATCACAATCCAGGGCCAGTGATCCCCGCGCCTCCAGACCTCCAGCCTCGGGCTCTGAGGGGGACGGTGGCTGCGGCAGCAGCAGGTCTCGGGCATAGACGCGGAAGAGCGAGGGCACAACGAAGTCCACTGCCAGACTCTTCCTCTGCAGGCGCGAATAACTGAGCGGCTCCCGGGGCTGCAGAGGCGGCCCTGAGGCTGGGGAACCCGAGCGCTGGTCGGTTGCAGCTCCGGAGTACGAGGCTGCTGCCAAAAGCAGCGGAGGCAGCAGCCACAGGAACCCAAAAGCTCCCATCCCGCCGAAGGGCGAGTTTACACTAGCCTCCCTTCCCTTCCTGGTCCAGCCTCGCCCTTCACTCTCCCCCAAACAGGAAAGGGCTCCAAATAGTCCTTGGTCCTGAAAGGCTCCTTCCACTAGATCTCAGGGACTGTGTGTACACTATAGAGAGCCCTTTTCCCCAAGCTACAAGGAGGCGAGAAGGGTTTCTCAGCAAAACGGAAGACAAAGTCAGGGGGGAGTTCGGAGACAGTGAAACACCCTGGGCTCAACAGCTGGATCCTGCGCCTCTCGCCGTGCTGCGCCCCATTTGTAGAGGCCTTTGCTCAGGGACCAAATGGTTAAGGGAGGTGGCAATTAGGTACCGTTCAAGGAGCCCTCGGCGGCGACCAGAGCTCTCCTCTTAGCTTCCAATCTTCTGCAACTTTCCAGCCTGCGAACCGCGGCTCGGAGTCGGTCACTGTCTTGCCCACGTCCTCCGCTCCTGTCACCTCCTCTGCGCTCCTTCCCAGGTCTAGGCAAGGACCACCGGAGGGGGCTGCTTTCTAGCGCCCCCTCAAGTGACCTCCGCTGCAGGAAGTCTTCGGATTGATCACCCTGCCCGCTGAACTTCTGGGCGTGAACGCGAGCTCTGCGTTGCGGAGAGGAGGCTCCCGCTGCCTCCACGCGCGCAAGTTTGCAGCGTCCTTGCTGTCACCGACGTCTTGGTTCCTCGGAGTTCACTCCCAAGCACCCGGGCGGCCCCGACCGCTGCCGCCTAGTAAAAACATTCCGGGCAGAGGAGCCTGCAATGTAGCCAGCCCCCTCCTCACCTACCAGCAGCGCCCGCGGTTTTGTTGACTGACCAGGGGGCGGACCGAAAGCGTCTTACTGCCCTCGAGAACCTCTGGACAGAAGCAGCGGGAGGTGCCAGTTGCCACCGCTGCTGCCGCCCCCAGAGTCGCTGGCTCGCATCTGCCTGGGCGCCCGCCACTTGCAGCTGGCAGTGCCGCGAGCGCGCGCCGAAAGGAGGCGGGGCCTCCGCGGGGGGCGGGGCTCCTGAGCAAACTCAGCGCAACCGCCCAGCCCACGCAGCAGGCCCCGCCCCCTCCCAAGCCCGCCAGCCAATGCCGCTGCGAGATCTGCTCCTATGCAAATCTGGAGAGGCCTCGGTATTCATTGAGAAAAGCACCAAGCCCGCCCCGCCTCCCGCTGCTGATGCCTGTTCCTTCCTCCAGCTTGTCTGCCCTATTTCTCCGCTCTGCGAACAAGAGAGTATTTTGGATAAATGGGAAAACTGGAAGCGATCGTTGCAACCAAGCACTCTCTCTAATTATACATTTAACAGATTAAATGTGTCCGACTTCAGAGGAGCAGATTCCAGAATAAAACTGGAGGCAGGGGTAGGCATGGCCCTGCAAGATTCAAGAGCCTGGGAGCCTTAAAAGGGAACCTTCTCCGACACTCCTGTTATTTGAAAGCATTCCCGAGAGCCTGAGTTGTGCTTTGGCCTCAGCCGGCATTTGGTTTTCTCATAATGGTGTCTGCACAGGTTTCCAGACAGAAGCTGGGGATGAAACTCAGAGCCTTCTGTAAGACAGGCAAACGCTCTACCGCTGAGCAACCACCCCACCGCGAAACTATTTGCGTATTCATTTTTTTAATTTTGGCCTTTTTGAAATAAGACCTCATTTTGTAGCCAAGGCTGGGCTTGAACTCACTACACTGCCTAGACTGACCAGGTACTCTTGGAAATCCTGCTCCAGCTTTTCAAGTGCTGGGATTACAAGCACAAACCACCACACATAAGACAGATATTTTTCATTTCAGTTCTGGATCATATATGCTCACGTGAGACTTCCAAGCCCACCCTCCAGTCTGCTACTCTGCCCTAACCATCCATGAATAGCAGGCCAGAGGCTATGGATGTGATTCTGTGGAAGATGTTTGTGTGGGGCGGTGGCTCACACACTCAAGGCCTTTTATTTATTCACTTACTTAAAATGCTAGGTTCTACCTCCAGTCTCCCTTCCTTTCAGATAATGGCTGTGTGTCACCAGAAGCCCAGATTGGTGTAATGTTTAGTTCACACAAATTTCTCAGTCCCTTCTCTCCAAGGCTGTCTCACTCGCGCTGGCTCTCCCGGTGTCCCAGTACATTGTCCAGTGGACTCTCCCTCACCCGGCTCTAAGAGACGCAGTATCTTGCTCACTGCCCACATGGGAGGACAGCCACGTGGAGCCCCTGCTCCTTCAGGGCCAGGGTCTCCCATAACTGTGCTGTCATGATGACTAGTGAAGCCCGAAAGACAAAACCAACCAACCAACCAACCAACACTACGTCTCAGTGAACATCTGGCTTCCAGCCGTATATGTGAAATTCTTATATGTTGCCACCTTAATTGTTTAAGGGATAAGATATGACATAAGGAGAATAAAAAAAAAGTTCCTATCTTGAGGAAGGAAGAAGACCATGGAGTTAATTATTTTCATAGTATGTTTGGGTTCTCATCAATTTCTCTGGTGTGCAAACTCTCAAAAAAATATCTTTTCTATCTGAAACATGAAAAGGATCAAAACACTAGCCCCCTTCACACCCCTGTTCCACTTCTTTCCTGTCTGTATAACTCTTGTTCAAAGGGAATTGACTCTTAATCTGTCAAGGACTGTGACTAGGCCTCTGAAACCAGTGGCCACTAGGCGGCAGCAGAGACTAGAAACTCAACCTGGATGAGCCATCAAGGTTCTGAACTCCCTGGCTCGGGCCCTTAACTTGCTTTTGTATCTCATGGACACAGGGGGTCTCAATTAACTCTCATGCCTTATTAACTCTCTCACCTCTCCCAAGGAGAAACAGGCGCCTTTCCCTGTAGGTTAAATTATACTAACTCAAAAATGTCCACATTCCCTATTTGCTTGGTAATTTTTTGGCTATTGATAATTTATCAGACACCAAGCACCTGCGTCTATAAGCATGTATGTGTGTGCATGTGCGTCTCGCATCACACAAGGAGCCTTTTGGGAGGACATAGCAATAATTACTGATATTTCCATGGCAGGAGTAATAGTTAAGGTTCAGAGAGGCAAAATAAATTGCCCAAGGTCAAACAGCAAATAAATAACAATGTCAGAATTCAAGCTAGTGATTCTTTTTCTTAAAAAAAAAAACAAACCATACATCCCATTGAGACAAATTAGGCCTTCTCATCAGGACAACTATAATTTTGACGTTGTTATCCTATGCCATCACCATGGAGAGGTGAGGTTACAGGGAAGTGGAATTTAGAAGAAACAGGGGAAACAGAGACAGAATATGTGAGCGCTGAAAGCTAACATGCCTTGTGTACACAGTGTGAGCCCAGTAAGTTTCAAAATAATTCTCAGTTAGTATTGAGGATAATGGTGTAGAGAGTATGGCTTGGTGGTGTAGACCTTGCTTAGAATGCACAAGATCGGAGGTTCAATTCTCAACGCTGAAAAGATATTCTCGATAATACTATACTGTGGGGGATGGGGTTATAGGTCTCTATTTACAGAGGGCAAATAAAAGCTGAATTAGAGTCACTCCTCATTGGTTCTATTCTGGTGTCAAGATTTATCACCTGAGTTGACCTAGATATCTGAGTCCAGGGTCTTCATTAATAATGTAGGTAAGTGGGGAGGGATTCACTGATGGACAGATGTGTGGGCAGAGGAAATGAAGAAGCTGAAAGGGCAAGGACAGGTGACACAGGAGGGGGAGGATGGCAGAGAGGACAGGTTTAGATACTATTAGATCTGAAGAGGTGATCAAAGATGTTGGGTTGCTGGGGTCACCTTGCACACAACTCCGGTGGTTAAGTAAAGAAGATCATTTTCATGGAATTCCCAATTTTTCTATACAAAGAAATGGACAACTCAGTCAGGGTAAGCTTTGAGGTATCTATAAGGAAGGAAATTAACTGCAGCATTTTAGATCCAGGTGGTATAATTTAAGTAAACCTATCTCACGAGTCTAAAATCTGGCTGGGACTTATAGACCTTGGACACCCATTTAGTCAATGAACATTTCCTGAGTACCTAATGTATGCAGGATGCTGCCTGCATTGTGCCATGTCACTTTGAAGAAGATCCATCGAGTCCCTCATCCCTAGATGCTCACATTCCCATGGGGAGAGAATACAATAAGGCCATGCGATGAAGGACAGTTTGGTGTGTGGGTTGGGATATTGCAATAGATCTAGCTAACTGGCTAGAGAAGTGGTCTCTGACAGGATGTCTTCGTCTGTTGGATGGGATAATCTCCCAGAGATTGTGGAGGAGGAAGGTCTCAGGAAGTCAAGTCTGTGAGAAGAGAACATGCTGGCACAACCAAAAGGCAGAATGAGACCAGTAGGGTTAGAAAACAGTAAATGAAAGACATGGCCTGGAAGGGTGAGCCACGGTCCACTTCCTGGAGGGTTTCAGAGAACACGGTCATAAAGAAAGCTGACTTCTGACTGCTGTTGGAGGACACTGAGAAGTTGAATTGCTGAGTAATTAAATAAAGATGTAAGAGTCGGAGGGAGACTTGGGAAGAAAAGGGAGGCTGAGGTGGGGGTGAATATGGTCAAAATTCATTATAGACATATATGAAATTGTCAAAGAATAAACCTTTAAAATAAAGAATCGGGGCCCTGAGGACATCTCCAAATAAAGCAAGCGAACTGTGTTCAGGAAAGCTGGAGTAAACAGTTCTCCTCTTTAGAGGTGGTAGGACCTTGAGAAGCCTTGATTTAGCTGGGCTCCTAGCAAATTAGGAAAGGGGATGGCGTGGTCTTTAATACGCCGGTCAAGAAGTCCATGAGGAAGTCTTCAAATGACCCAACAGTCTCATCCTATACCAAGCACAAGGGTTGGCAGATGCTAGAAGACTAAGTTTCCAAAGGAAGGAGAAATAAGATCAACGTAATACTGAATGGAAGGGGGAGGGCAAAGATTTATCTAAAAGTATGTCTTAGCCCATAGACAATCCTCTACCCTACTTCTGTAGCTTGCTATTGCTGGCATATAAGCGATCATCTAATATCCATTATGGTCAATGGTAAGAAACATCATTAAGTATCAATGTAATCAATATTTACTAAGCATCTACTCTGTACTTGTCTTGGCATGGTGTGCAGAGGAACGGTACTTTGGCAAATAAAAGTTCAGGTTCTAGGGCTGAGATGGCTCAGTTAGTCAAGTGCCTCCATGCAGGCTTAATGACCTGACTCTAGGACCCCAGAAGTCAGGTAAAGTGTTATGCCCCTGTAGCCACAGCCCCAAGAAAGTGGGCACAGAAAGAAGCCAGGGACTTTATAGCTAGCCGATCTACCGAATTTGTGAGCTCCAGCTTTAGTGAGAGATTGTATCTCAAGAAACTAAGTAGAAAGTAGTCAAGGGAGATGCCTATGTTGATTTCTGGCCTCTAGACACATGCACACATGAACACAAACAATTCTAGTTCCCTACTATTGTAGGACCAACCAAAAACTTAAATTTAAATTACCAGAACATTAAGTTCAATCCATGCCTATTCCACAACTAAACAGAAATCATAAACAATACAAAACATGGGAGGAAAATACTAAAATCCTCACCACCTGGAATGAAACTCACCCTTTCATCGGAGATGACTTTAATAGGATTTGATCCTCCCCCACAAACACCTAAATCTCAGTAGCTGAAAAACAATGAAATACATTTATCTTACAGTCCCTGTTTACCCCTTGTGCTCTGGGACTATGTGACTCATCAGTCACACAGGAATCCAGGCTGATGGGGCAGCCACTACTATACAGCTGTGGAGGGTCTTGTACCAACAAGCAAATACTCCAGCCCATAAATAATGTATGTCTTTTACACACACACACACACACACACACACACACACACACACCCCTAACCTATATGAAGCAGCCTATGTGAAGAGTCAGAAATAGCTAGCTAGCAAATACCCTTACTGACCCCCTTAGAAAGGTAAGACTTGAAAGATGTATGCAGAAGACTAATATAGACTAAAAGGAGGTCCATGGGCCAGAGCCGTCTGGAGAAGAAAAATGCCCTTAATTAATTCACTGTGAATCCACAGCCAATCTGAAGAGCCCAACCACCATTGCAGAGTGCTGCTTCTCAAATACGCTTGCTGTCTTGCCCGCGTCACTGTGGCGTCGCCTCTCCCACGGTAGCACATAAGAGATGACACAGGCAAAGAGAAAGCTTTTTCCAAATACCAGAGGAGGGAGCAGCACTCCCCTGGAAACTACAAACAACCCTACATCTACAGAAGAGAAGAGAAACAAGGAGATAAAAGCAAATAGCAGTCGCTGTGCCTCTCACAATAATCCCGGTGTTCTCAGAAGCCCAACACATTAGGGAAGAAGGGCACGAGCTATTACTGTAACTCCCGAACGCCGGCTTCATCACTTTCTCCTATCCTGATGTGCTTTTGCCTCCTTAAAATCTCTGTTTTGGTTGAGGAAGATGAAAGAGAAACCTTTGGGGATAATTTGGTTCTCGACGCAACTTTCTTGAGAGTCTTTCAGAGAGCCCCCAAACCGATACACAGCATCCTTCTATTTACCGCTCCGCTCTCTGAGAAAGGTGAGGGCCCTGGCCTAGGACTTTCAGGGTCAGCCAGAAGGCTCTGGAGCCCTGAAGCTTGCTTGTGACTCCATGATGGATCCGCAGACTGTAAGCAAGTCGATCTCCAGGCAATAGACTAAATCCAGTGGACCTGCTCTAGCTGTCCTAGCAACGAAATAAAGTTCCTACTGCCCAGTCTGATCTGATCCGTCATTCCACATCCCTGCTGTGCCTGCTTGGCTTTCTTACCCAGACCCTGGATGATTGGCAGCCCTTGACTAATAGCAGATTAGCGTTAGAAACCAATCATGGTTCTACTTTGGAAAATTTGAAATTAGATGCTCATGATCAACTGGCTATCTTACGACCCCCTTTCTCACTCTGAGTTCAACCTCTAGTACTATGAGCAGACCCTATTTCGTCTTGCTGTGATCGTGACATACTTCTTTGCGTCGGGTAGAGGGAGGAGTGCACAGATGTGTGTGCGTGAGTCCACCTGGGCAAATGCACACGTGTGGAGACAGAGGCTGCCTTGATCGTTCTACAGTTTGGTTTTTGAGGCAGGGTCTCTCCTTAAGTCTGGAGCTGGGCTGCCAGCTCCAGAAATCTGCCTGTCCCAACATCGCCAGTGCATGTCTTTTATACATAGCTTTTCTGTGGGTTCTGGGCACCTAAACACTGGTCTTCATGCTTGTGTGGCAAACACATCTCAGTTCTGGCTCCTAAATTCCCCCAAAGAAAATATCTTACCCTTTTTTTAATGAGACCCCCACTCCAGGCGTAATTCTTCCTGAGACCTATTGTGCATTGTCTGGTTTCCTTAATCGATCCTGTGCTCTGAACACACGGAATCCTAGTCCTCACTCTTAGAAATACGCATGAAATGCTTCTCTTTTCTTCCTTTTCTTTTTTTGACTGTGTTCATAGCTGGTGGCAGGCATCCCTAATTACTGTGCCACCATCATGGCTGGTGAGAGCAGAGGCTCACAACAGGGTCCAACTCAGTCTAGAGTGAAGAGTTAGAGTATCCCCTCCATCTTTAATTTGGGAACCACAGACAGTGAGGGCTTACACATGACTCATTTAAACAGTAGAGTGGCTGCATGCTCCCTGTCTTGAGAACTGATACTTTCCATCAGACCTGGGACCTCTTAATGAACACCTCACTTTCTAGACAAACATAGGATGGGTTTTAAAGACCCTTGGCTAAATCAAACCAAGACAAGCTAGCCCTTTCTCTGTCGCTGGTCCTTCCTGGATCATTCTCAATGTAGATGGTCTTGTCCATTCTCAGGGATAGTCCTGTCCGTCCAATAATGGCAGAGATTTCGTGTCCCCTGCTTTCATATCATGTGAATTTTCCTAGTCTTGGGGAAACCTATGTCCATAGTAAATATCTTTACAGAGGTCACCCATCTGGATATAGCCTGATAGGATATCTGTGTATACAGAAGCACACGGTAAACAAAAGAATGAGTTTGAGTGCTACAGTGTTTGTATTGTATAGATATTTCTAAGCTATATAGAAAATAAAATTAAAGCAAGGTTGACACAAGGCATTCAGGATGTAGGGTTATAATATCGGTTATAATACAGGAGATAATCCTGAAAGCAAGAGAGCAATAGAACAATACAATACTATTTCAGGAATTTCAGCCTTACTCTTTCCAAGTTCCAAACCCCAATGTGACATCTCCTAGTGGCTTAGCAATCCCAGAATGGCCCTGTCAACCAGTCCCTAACCCACAAAGCAAAATCTCAAACCGTTCACTAATCCAGACTGTCTGGCCATAGAGACACTAGGAAACTTGGCAGCCTTGCTCATTGTTTGGAAAAGCAAATGTCCATTAGTTAACCAGGTTTTTTGAAAACAGCCCACAGTCCCTTTTCTGCAACACTGTATCTTGCCTTCCCGTGCTGACTAAGGCTAACCAGAATCAACAAAGCCACAGGCAAAAATGTAGTTTCTGAAGTTGGCCTTAAAGTGTGTCTTGGATCATTTGTTCTGAAGAAGCCTCCTAGTGTTCTGTTAAGATCTACAAGAAGCTCTCCGGAAGGACCATATGGCCCAGTGGCAAGAGGTCCTGCCATCAGTCAGCCACACTTGTCGGATATGTAACTAAGCCCCCATGTGAGCTGGATCTCACTGATGTGATCAAGCCTTCTGATGTCGGTGGTTCCAGAAGAGGCCCTGAGCTAGAACTAGTTAGTTAGGCCAGTTGTTTGCCTCGGGTGACTGAGAGATAACTAACAGGTGCCTATTGTTATGTTAGACAGCATCACTTCTGACAGATTTGTTCCGCAGTTGAGGATCACACTCTCACTCCCTGTGTTCCTCTGCTTCTTTTATTCTGAGCCAGTCATGGCAGGCCAATCCATGGAGCTCCAAAATCAACTAAGCTAGTCTCCATCACTATAGGCTATACAGCCAAAGAAAGGGTCCCCCTAGAGATGGAGCCACTGTCCATTAGTCCTTCCCGAAGAAGCTCCGGGGAAGAGAGAACCCTGGGAAGAAGCCTTTTCAACTTTATATTTTATAGAATTTGTTCTCCGATTATATAAAAGTGATAGATATTAACTGCAAGGAATTTGGAAAATTCATAAATATATTTAAAGAGCAACATAAATAACCCACACACTCACCACCCAAAACTAATGACTTAAAATTTTGCCATATATCCTTCCAGTATTGTTTTAAATTGGTGTAATTTGGCTCATGCAAAGTTATGTCGTGTGCTATTTTTTAAACTTACCATTATATTGTGAACATTTTCCCATATCACAGAACATTCTAAGGATTTATGATTTTTAATGACTCCGTAGAATTACAACATATAGATGCACTACCATTTGTTTAACCAATCTCTATTCTGGAGCATGTGGGGATGTGGGGTGTTTGCAAATCTTAGCTGTTATGTATAATGCTTCAACAAATACACATGTACATCAGTCTTTGTCCATGACTCGGATTAATCTATCAGCCACAAATCTGTTTGTATTTCAATTCACTTTTTTTTTTTTTTTTTTTTTTCTTATTTTTTTAGAAACACAGAGTTTATTTTTTAAAGAATGCAGTGGTGGGCATNATGTACATCAGTCTTTGTCCATGACTCGGATTAATCTATCAGCCACAAATCTGTTTGTTTTTTTTTTTTTTTTTTTTTTTTTTTTTTTTTTTTTTTTTTTTTTAGAAACCCTGAGTTTATTTTTTAAAGAATGCAGTGGTGGGCATAGACTTGAAATACTATCAAAGGTTCCGTAGTGGAAAGTACATCTTTCCCCCAGCAGGGTTCTCTAGTCTTCCAAGTTTGTTTTCTCAGAGGTGATAATTTTTGCCCATTCAGAAATGCTCATGCAGAACTCCGCTATGCAAGGATAACCACAGAGGTTATCCTTGCATAGCAGATGCAAGGATAGGTTGGCAGTCTGCAAAGTGTGGACTTCAGACGCCTGGGGACTGCGGTCTTTGTGATCCTTTTAGGGAATCCACAAGGGTCGAAATTGTTTTCACAATGATATCAATGCGCCGATCACCTACTCTGTGTTTATTCTCCCTAAGACACACAGGGGAGCTTTTCGCTATATGCTGATATCATCAACCCGACAGCTAGTGGGATGCATGTTCATGTATCTTTAAGTTTTCTTCTAGACCTTCCTAAAATAATCTTTGCATCTTGATAACTTTAAAGAGTACAAGAGTTTTTGAGGCTTTAATGTTTGGTATTTGTTGGTAGAGCCCTTCACACACACACACACACACACACACACACACGATATGCAAATGCACACAGTCTGCTACACATATCTGTCACTTTTCTAAGTATGACAACATAACTTTGTGACTGCTTAATCTCAGCACTCACAAAGCACCCTGACTGACTCTTAAGTGGCTGCATTTCATCTCAATTTATGGTTGTTCCAGCTGTATCCAACCAGCACTATTGACAATGTGGGCTTTTATGTTGTTGGTGGTGGTGGTTTGGTTTGGGTTTTTTTTTTTTTTGACATTTTGCTGTCATCACTATTATACATCAGTACGTGTGTCCTTGGAAGAAGTCATCTCACACCCACCACACTGTGATCTCTGAAGTCTAGTCCTAGCCCCGCTGGACTTCAGGTTCCTCTCCTCACGGGAGACTGAGTGGTTTCCTGCTCTGGAAAAGTCTGCCATGTCATCTTTTCTGGAAAGTCCCAGCTTGTGTACTGACTTCTTTATCTTCGTTTGTTTGATTAATAGATCTTTATATATTAAGGAAATTAGCACATTTTTCTCTTTACATTTGGTTATTTTATCTTACCATGCAAAAGTGTTTGTAACTGAAATAAACAATAATTTCTTTTCAATATGTATGTGTATGTATAATATATATATATATACACAAACATATATATTACATATGGTCATAAGATACCTTAAATTTTATCCTATATTTTCTTCTAGCGTTTTCATGGATTTTTATTTCTTTGCATTTTTTAATCCACTGGAACTTTTGCTAAAGAATTAAACTATAATCCAATTTCAACTTTGAATTTGAGGCAGTATCTTGCTAGTTTAGCTATGTTGTTCAGGTTGACCTTGAGCTTGAATTAATCATCCTCCCACCTCCTGAGCAGCCGAGACTATACACATGCCCCACCAGACCGGTCTCAACTTTACTTCTAAACATTGTGTTCATGCATGGAACTTACTGTCACAATGCATGACATTGAACAAAAAAAAAATTAATAATTTCCTGGAAAGACGAGGAGATGGCTCAGTGAGTAAAGTCCTCGCTTTGGAAACTTGAGGACCTGAGTTTAAATCCCCAGGGAGAGCCCTGCACAGCCACATCCGTCTCTAACTCCAGAAGGATGAGAGACAAGAGGATACTACAGAGTCATTTGCCAGCCGGTGTACACTGTTGCCCAAACAGCAAGCACCTGCGCAAAGAAAGAGAGCCCATGTCAAAAAAAAAAAAAAAAAAAGAGAGATGGAAAGAGAGAGAGAGAGAGAGAGAGAGAGAGAGAGAGAGAGAGAGAGAGAAATGTGGCCAGTGAGAGAAAACATCTCATTTCTACCCTCCAGATGCACACACTCTGATAAGGAACACCATGTTTCTTTTAACATAGTTTTGCACATTTGGACCCCTGTGGATTCCCCTATTCAATGGCACAGATCCACCTGCATGTCCCTCCCCAGCCTCACAAGTTTAACAAGAGTCCTTTAGAATATGTGCGAGGCTATTCCTCCCCCCCCCCCCCCGCGATCAATCTCCTCAGAGTTTCCCCACCTAGTCTTTATCCTTTAATTCTGCCATACGAGTTTCAGAAGTAACTCCACTAGCTCCGACAAAGCATTGATTGAGATCACTTAAAATGTACACATTAACACGGAGTTCAGTCCTCTTCACAGCACTGAGTCTTTCTGCCGAAGAACACAGAAAGCGCTTCCATACACACACACACACACACACACACAATGTTCTCAAGTAACATTTAATAACTTATTCATATGAACCTTGAGCATTTCTTATAAAGCTTATATTATTTCGTTTGCTACTGTAAATGAGATTTTTCCTGTCAAATACATTTTATTTTATAAGTGGTTATTCATATTATATATCTGAGTGCTATTGATTTTCCTATATTAATTTCATACCATCTTCACTTTTGGAAACACTCATTGCTTGTAACCGTTTCACCGTGGATCGTCTTGGATTTCCCAAGTGCACAACTATATCACCAGCGAAAAGTAATCATGCTCCTCTCTGATTTCTAGACCCCCCCTTCCAACCTCTTATCAAATCTAATAGGCCAGCTCCTCCTAAAAAGATTCTAGTGAGGGGACCGGGATTGTAAGGCCTTGTGTTGTTCCAATTTGTGACAGGGGTCTTAGAACCCTGTCGTTGCCTAACAATTCGCCTTGGGAATTTGCCTTGGGAAATATGCCTTTTAGTTGAACTACATCTTACATTTCTAAGCTCCAGGCTTCCATCAACAGGTTAGCTCTCCCAATCAGTATTTATGCCTGGTCCTCCCCTTGTCAGGCAGGACAAACGGGCATTTCAAATAGAAGGCATGAGATTGTTACTAACAAACAGGTGGTAAGCAGCAACATTAGTTTTTTGTTTTTGTTTTTTTTAAAAACATTTCTCTTTAAAGGAGTTTTTTTAAAGGATATAAATTTCAACAGAAGGCTATGGGGTCTGACTGATTTCCAGAAACCATCTTGGGAAAGGAGAGAATGTCGTAAAAGCCTTTAACCCCCAGCCTGTTTGTTCCCTGCTCCTATGTCAGAGCTCTTTCTCCCTGAGCCCTTAAGCCCACGCCTGTCTCTGCCTCTCAGAGCACAGCTGAGCCCAGGGACACTTCAGACACTTCCAGTCCTGACACATGGCGTCTATACTGACCCCGAGGTCACCAGAGCTCACCACAGGGCTGCCCAGAGAGCACTTGAGCAGTCATGATGCTGGCTTGGAGCTTTAGAATAGCTGGCACCAGAGACCCAGTGATGCTTATGCAGTGCAATGGTTGGGAAGCAGGAGGATGCTGAGGTGGACCAAGATTGTCCGACCCTTCTTCCTTGGCTCTTCACTGGCTTGCAGCTGCATGGCGAGGGCACTGTGAAATCTTGTTTCAGTTCTGATGTTATGAGATGCATCCCACTTAGTCATTGTGATGCTTAGCATTGCCAAGCTGAGAGACGGACCAGTAGGGGGATCATTTGGATTATTTTTATTAATACAGGAAGACCCAATCCAAAGTATGGGTGGGGCCCTAATGAGCAGGAGATCCTGAACTGTGTAAAAATGGAGAAAATGAATTGAGTCCTAGCAAGCCGTCCTTGGTCTCTGCTTCTTGGCGGGACATAACGCAAGCAGCTACTTCAAGTTCCTGCTGCCTTGGCTCATACACTATGCTGGACTTCATCTTTGAACTATGGACCGAAATAAACTCTGTCTTCCTTAAGTTGTTCCTCTGCAAGCATCTTATTATAAGAGTAAGAAAATAACCAAGATACTTCTCATTGAGCCTGACACTAGAAGTTACCTTGATAAATATGCCTTTTAATGGAACTACAACATTCACATTGCTAAGTTTCCTATTTCCATTCTGTGTATGTTTGCCATGCAGCTCTCATGCTATGGCCTGCACCTACCTGCCTTGCCATGCAGGGATCTCCAAAGGAAGACAAAGGTTTATTTCTTTGGATCAGGTGAACAACTCTTTAATCACCAGGCTGTCACTGGAACTTCTTAAATGTGCTGATATACAAACACCTAAGGAAACGAACAGTACTAAACCTCCTCTGCTTGGAATCTTTAAAGGTGCATTTTTGTGACCGTGGGATAGCACTGATTGGCCCTGTGTATACTGTAGAAGATATTCTGAAGTAAATAGATAATACACACAAGTAGAGCCTAGAATTAGGAGACCTTGGAAACTTCTTGGCCAAACCAGACAGAATCTCCTGGGATAGGACCTGGAAGCCTAAGGACAAGATCTTGCCACCCATGAAGGGCAGTGCTATAACAACTCTGGACTCCCTTACCACGGGCAAGTCTACCTCCCGTCTGGCAGAACTTGGGAAGCCTGTGGGTGACAACACCCAACTGCCAACATGTCAGCATGAAGGCCACCAGGAGCCAAGATGGCGTCTGCTTCCCCGGCGCTGCTCACTGGTTCTTTCTCCGGTGAGAGACAGCGGGTTGTCCTTGTCTCATCTCTCTCCTGTTTCTACTTCTGCTTCCCTGATCCACACGCCTAACCCTGTGATCAGGCCATTCTCCCAAGCCCACAGAGTACAGTTGCAGATAAATGAGCCTGTCTGCAAGTTGTCCACTGTTCCCTACTGAGCAAGGCGCTTAGAACAGAGGGCTGGGGACCCAGGAGACCTGCGTGCATGCAGCCTCCTGCTGTGGAGTCAAGGGTGGGCAAAGGGAAAACCACAGAAATGCTTGAAAATTGCCCTTTAAGCCAAAGAGAGAAGCAGCCCGGCCCATTAAGGAATGGTCTCTTGGAAACGCTCCCACTGCCCTGCCCGCCAGGGCCTGTAGAGGATCAGCTAATGAACCTTCAGCACTACCGCAGTCCCTTGCCTGTAAGTCACATAAGTCACATCCCATCAAGGAGAGTTTGCGGAGAAGCAAGCACACTGGTGGCAAGCCGAGGGATCCCAGCCTGGTGAGTTCAGCTGCTGCCTCTAGCAGCTTGACACAATGTAGGAGGCCCCTTTGAGGGAAGCCGAGTGTTTCTCCAGTCTGTCTCTGTTGCCTCTACAGTCAGGATTTTCAAAGCCTGGAGGAAGCAAGAGGTTTCCCTCTTTTACAGGAAACACTAGGATCCCTCCATGGAGTTAGACTTCTGGCTACTTAGGAACACCTCAGAAGTGAGCTACCCACCTGACTTAACCATGGCAAATTTAAGCAAAATGTAGGATCAGTGTTGCTAGGAAAGGGGGAACTGAGACAGGCTACATTGAGATCAGCATGCCACCTGCCACCACAGCCAATCTGCAGAGATTAGAAGCCCCGCTTTATCCTGGCATCATCTAGCAAAGGTGGGCGACACAAAGCTGTAAGATTTATATGGCCAAGAAAGGGCAGGGCCATCCAAAAGATCATCTACAGAATGGCCTAATTCTCTGAGGACTTTTCCCTGGCTTGTAGCCTACTTCTGTACTTGGGAAAGCCTTTTTCTTTCTTAACGAGCTATCTATTTCTATTCCACGCTTAACTTAAAAAAAACATGACTCTGTCTTGTACTGTCCTCCTGGAGGCTGCCAGGAGTTTTACCTAGCCTATATTAAAAAAAAAAAAATCTAATAAAACTGTCCTCTGACTTCCTTCCCAGTCCCTTCCTAAACTCTTTTATTAATGAGACGAAGAAGCCCAGAAGGGAACTTCAGTTTCCCAGGTAACAGTTACAACTCAAACCTGAGCTACTCACCTTCTTAAACTGAGGTGGTCTTACACTAAAAATAACTCATGGGTAGAGTTGGAAGAGGGGCCTTATTTAGCATCCACAGGAAGGTCAGGCCATCCTCTGTGCCTGCAACAGTCCTACTGTGCACACACAACTTGACATGTCTGTACAATGGCAACTGGGGCAAAGAAAGCATCCTGTCACTAGGCCTCCAGTGTTATGATGAGTGATGTTCTTAAATGTACACATCACTTCACAGGACTCTTCCAGTTCATCACCACCACCATCACCATCAGCACCACCATTACCACCACCATCATCAAATGTGTTTGCATATATGTCTGTATACCACGTGGATGCCTGGTATCTGTGTAGGACTGGACTTATAGGGAGTTATGAACCAACATGTGGGTGCTGGAAATGGAAACCTGGCCCTGTGCAAGACGGCCTGCTACTCCTAACCGCTGAGCCATCATTTTAGCCTCTTCAGAGGATTTCTGACAAGCTTACTGTGAGCTGGGGAAAATCTTAGGAGATATCCTTTTGCCTTCTAAAACTACAAGCTGTTGTTTATTTAGCGTTATTACTATCAACTATTTGGTTAACTTATGGCGTTGTTGTGATTACCAGTGGCCTCTAGTTTTGAACTTCTACTGATTAAAATTCAGTGTGAATTTTTATATTCCCTGTGCTAATACACCTTTCTAAGAACATTTCATTTGTTGTGTGCTGCCTCTGAACTGGTACCCCTTGGACTGAACACCTGGAACCTTCTTGTCAAAGAGAGCATAATAAAATTATTGGGCTATTTCAAGACCTCGCGGCACTGCTTTTGCATAAATAGACCGCTTTGATGGGCTCAGTTTAGGTCAAATGCTACAAGTTGATTGTCGTGTCTGGCTTTATGTTTCTCAAATTATTCTTCTTCTTTTTTTTTTTTCCTCTTAAGTCTCCTCTATCAGCTCCTGACCGAGGCGACAAGCAGCCCGTGGAAGTATGTCTCTCACCCATGTGGACTTCAATAAAAACACATTGAAGGGCTGTAAGAGCTGAGAAGGAGACTGGAAAGGAAGGCGGTGGCCCAGGCCCTTAGCACATAGGCACAGTAGCAACCTCCTGATCTGGGCACACACAAGGCCCTGCTGGGAATTCAGAAGGAGGCCTGCTGCCTGCAAACACTTACACTGCCGAACTACCCTTTTCTTCCTTTTCAAATGTTGAAAACCATTTTAAACAAACAAAAAAAAGAAAGAAAGAAAGGAAAAAAGAAAAAGAAAGAAAGAGAGAAATTAAATAAGTGAAGTGATACTTAATACCTCATAAGTTGTGGTAATGACTTTATCTTGGCGAGCCAAGAAGGAAGCAAGGTAGAGACGGCTGTAAAGTTTAGCTCAGCTCAACGAACCCTAAAGCAGTGGGAGAGAATGGAGTAAGGGTGAGTTTTCTGTGCTTCAAGACAACAAGGGCATTCAAAGCTGCCTGTGACACAGAAAGGAGAGATGCAGATGCCATCAGGGGGAGAGGACCAGCGTCACTTTGATCCTGGGGGGACTAGGAAGGAACCATGAGCTGATGTGACCTATTTGACCACTCAGCAGAAACTTAGCACTGACCGTGCTCCAGAGGACGGTGGGACGGGTGCTGGGAATCAGGGTGTTTCCTCGCTCATTCTGACATTAAGAAGCGTGATGGGAGACAATGCCTCGCCAGCTGAATTGTCTGCACGGATCAGCTGGCGAGAGGATCTTGCTGGAAAGCAGATTCTAATTCAGCAGGTCTGTGGTTAGCCTGACATCCTCCATTTCCAGTGAGCTACAGGTCATGTGTTGATTGCAGGTCAGATGTTGAGCATCAGGGACCAAACAAACCCATCAAACACCAAGTGTACTAGTACATGTGAAGGCAATGGCTAGCCCTGAGATTGACTACATAGTATGTATGTATGTATGTATGTATGTATGTATGTATTATTATTATTATTATTATTATTATTATTATTATTATTATTATTATCTTTCTATTAGCAGCCCAGTTTGTTTGGCATCAGGGTTATCTCAGCTAGGAACCATTTAATTCCACATGACCACTGGGACAGGAGTAGGCAAACCATAATTCTAGCAAAAGAGATGTAGGTAGAACTTCCTGCCAAGGCACCCCTTCCTATTTGATGTAGCAAAATCTCTGATGAAATCTCTGGTCTTTGACTTGGCATTTATAGTTTTCCCCCTTTTCTCTGTCTGAAGTCTGACTCTGATTTTTAGAGGGGTTGAAACCTTGCCATGACCTTTTCAAGTTTTGTTTTGTTTGCTTTAATCATTGTGATGGTTTTAACTTTCAACTTGACTCAATCTAGAATCATCTGGGAAGGGAGTCTCAATGAGGAATCTCACCTAGGTTGGCCTAGAGACATCACTGTGATTACAGCAATTGAAATAGAAAGACTCATCTACTGTGGGCGGTACCATTCCCTAGGCAGGAATAGAGCTGAGTACTAGCAAGCATGTATGCATTGATTCACTGCTCTCTGCTCTTGACTGAGGATGTACTGTGACTAGCTGCTTCCAAGTCTTCCTGTCTTTCCTTCTCTATACTCAAGGGCTGAATCCAGGAAATGTGTAAGTCACATAAACACTTTCTCTCCTCTGTTGCTCTTATGGGTGGATTTTTGTCACAGCAAAGGAAACCAGACTAAGGCAATTAGTATATTAATTATACACAGTGACAGGCTTCATCATGTTTTCATACATGCATAGGATGTGTTTTGATCATATTCAACATCAACAACACCATTACCCTCTTTTGTCCCTTCCCTCCCCCACTGGCCCCTCCTTCACAGTCCTCCTTCTACTTTCTTGCCTTTTGTTTCTTCATTTGTTTTATGGTAAAGCAATTAGTTTAATTAGGGTTACTTACAGGGAAAGGAGTGAGGAGCTATTTATGGCTGACCACTGGGGGGAAAATGTCTCTTCTTTCCCTTAGCCCAGCAACCATCAACTGTCCATACATCCTCAGGGAGAGTAGAGGCCTCATGAGTCCCCCTCCTGCCTAGCAACCACTCACTGCTGTAAGTTCTTACCATGGCTCAGAAAACAGGACTCACACGCTGGAGTTGGAGGAAATGAACCTGGGTCCTCCCTGCCCCATGGACTGTGCTGACCCTTTTAGTTTTGCTGTTACCTGGTATTTCCATTTGGGTTTCTCCAGAAATAGCCCCAAGACAAGAATTAAACTGCAGATAGGTTTCTTGGGAGAGATTCCTAGGAAGCAGCAGTGGGAGGATGGGAAGTGACACAGGAAAGGAAAGGATGCAAGCCAGTGTGTCATCAAGCCAATTACCACCTCGGGAGACTATGGTTTCATCTCGGAGCCAGAGAGCACAGAATCAGACCACTGAGGGGGGAGGAGGCTGCAGTGTGGGTATGTAGTTACAAAATCCCAACCATACTTGGGGAGCTCTGATTCTGCGGCACACTACTTCTTCAGCATTTTAGCTGGCCCCATCTAACCCCTCCACCACAAAAATCCGCCCCCCCCCGAAATCCCACCAGGGTTACAACTGGGAGGACTTGCACTAGAACTACATAAATCAGCAGGGTTTCGATAGTAACAGTGTCTGCTACCCACCCGGGGAAAACTCATTCCAGGCCTAGTCAAACACAATCCCAGCTGAAATCCACACTGGGAAGATTCTGATTTTAAATGAGGTTCTCACCCCATCACATTAACAGAGAGAAATACTTGACACTAACCTGAATGTCTGCAACTGAAAACTCCAAGGCATTCTCTTAAGAGACAGAGTTTTTTGTTTTGTTTTTGTTTTTTGTTTTTTTCCAGCCAAGTTGAAAAACACTACCCAGGCAGCCCCCCTCTCTGTCAATACAGGAAGCAGCCAGTGGGCCTTCCTCCAATGTGGGGATTTTGACATAACACCCAGAGCTTATAAATATGTTACTCACACAGAATATTTTCCCACTTACTCTAGATATTATTTTTTCAGTTCTTGGGAAAATCAAAGAGACTTTCAATGAGTTCAGGAAAAAGCATTCTCCAGGTAGAGAAAACTCCCATCCTTCTGAATGATTAACCACCTTCTGAATGACCTAGAAGATGAAATAGGGAGAGAACTCCTCAGAAGGGCACACGGTACTGAGCGGAGACAAGGCAGACGTGGCAGGGAAGATTAAAAGAATGAGTTCATAAAGTTCGTAAGTGTAGAAAACTGAAGAAAGAGCCCTAAGATCAGCTCTATTCTTGTCCAAGCCCTTGACTGACCTTGGCGGAGGAAAGGAAGTGAACGTGGAAAGAGAAAAGACCCAAGACTTGGACTCCTCTCTGCTGTCTATGTCCTCACCCTGAACAGGGGTGGCAGCAGTCACAACAGCACACACTGGAGACCAAGCAAGCCCAGCATCTCAAAGGTCACAACTTTCAAAGAGAAACTAAGAGCAAGTGCGGCCAGTGTAGAGGACCAGAGAGCATCAATTCTGCCTCAGCTGACCCAGGGAATGAGCTTTGGAGAGGCAGAAAAATAGTGAGCAAGAGTCATGGAGTCTCGGGAATTGAGCAAGCTTTCAATTTAAAGGATCTGGAAAAGTTTTACACTCTTAAATATTTCCGAATTAAGTTCTAACATAGCCAAAGGTCATGTAATTAAATAAATGCACTTGCCACACGAGAGAAAACAACCTGTTCCCTTTGCGTTATACACAGCACAGTAATGAGGCAGTCACTCTCAAAGCCCTGATGCAATCCCCCCGGCACTAATTTTTCCATTTCTTTCTCAGGTATTGGTCAGTCTGCTTCACCCTTGAAAGTCTCCTTTTTGTTATAACAGGAGATGCATCCACCTTTACCATACCTATGGACTGTTGCCCAAGTCAAAGTAAAGACTATCATAAATGAGGAACTGTGTAAGCAGAAAATACAGGTAAAGTAAAACCATATTATTAGCATTAATAATATATTTAGCACCGTTATTAATTATATTACTATCAATAATTATTATTAAGACTAATAAGCTGTGATTATTAGCATTACCACTGCCCCTTAGTGTGTTTCATTTTTGGTTTATATAGCATGGGTCTTATTTATTGGTATGATTTTGTATAATACAGTGTATAAATATGATAGACTATGTATGTATAGACTATTCATAAACTTTGTTCGCAATGTATTGTCTGTGTGTACTGACTACTGTTATCAATATCACGATCACCACCACCAGCACTACCATCACCTCCATTATCACCACCACTCAGTTACCCTCACCCTCACCATTATCCTTATAACTGCAGTGATCATTGCCGCCCTCACTACCATCACAGTCAGCATCATTCCCATCGCCCCCACAGTCATGTTCATCAGCACCATTAGACTATCACCAAACGTGGTTCGTTTAATTTATTTTACGCAATATGTGTCTCTGTAAATGCATGTGAATGTGACAGAGACCAGACAATGGTATCAGATCCCTGGGGGATACGGTCACAGGCAGTTCTGACATGGCTGTAGAGAACTGAACTCTGGTCCTTTGGAAGAGCAACAAGCACTCTTAACTGCTGAGCCATACCTGTAGTTCCCAGTCCATTTCAAATTATAAATGCCCCTGCATCAAAAAACATTCTCTTCCCTGGTTCATGGGCATTTGGCTGCTATGTTTCCTCTTTGAATCTTTGAACCAACATTCAACATTAAAAACAACAGAGGGAGGCTTTTCCTGATACCCTGGGAGAATTTTCTCCAGAAGGTGATGATGAATGAATCCAATATTACTTTTAAGAGGTTCCCATCTCTTGCATGCTGTCTCTACTTTGGCCTTTCTTCTTGTCAACAGCATTCATCTTGGAGTTTTCTCCTACAAGCCTTGGGATATGCACATCTTAAACTTTTCTCAACAGAGCAGGTATAGAGCAGATTTTTCATGAGCCTATAGCCTGGCAGATAAATCGGGTGTATCTTCTCACTTTCTTCCAAAGACTCATAGCACCACAGAACTAGGGTTCTGGGAAAGCCGGGAGCAATCTAGGGAGTGCTTTCATCTTGAAGACTGGGGTGTCAGGCACAGGAACACAGAGCCTGTGAGACAATGAGTAGCAAGAATAGGAGCCCGAGTCTGCAGGGTGCTCAGCATCACATCCTTTCTGCTCCTCTCTTTTGTGGAGTTAGATGGCACTGCCAAAAACAGCTGGAGGTGGAGGACAGTCATTTCCTGCAGTGTATAAAGATGAAGCCAGGCATAGTGGGAGATGAGCTGGGGTGAAGCTGAGACAAACAGGGAGAGGGACCCCAGCACCACAGGGACCCCAGCATCACAGAGGACCCCAGCATCACAGAGGATAGCATAATGTAAGGCAAAGGGGGAGGGGCAAGCATGACCAAGATGGGAGCTGACACCCACAGGGACATCTAGATAGCCTGACAATTACTCAGAAGGCAAACTCATGGGACTTACTAGTCCCTCACGTCCGGTAAGTCCAGCCTGGACCTGAAGGGACCAGGGTTGAAAGCCAGCCGGACCTACATTCTCAAACACAAGGGGGTTGGTTCAGATTTCAGGTGCTATTTTGAACAGTCCCTCGTGAACATTCTGAAGGGTTTAGTTTAATCAAAGAATAAATCCAGACTGGAAACCATACCCTAGGGATAAATATTCCCCAAATATTTAATTTAAAAAAACTGGAAAAAAAAAGCCCCATAAAATTTCTCTCAAGCTCTGATCACTGACAAGATTGACCAGGGACTGGGAAGCACTAAGAAAAACAAAAGATACAAGTCTTAAATAGAAAAAGCAGAAATCAAGCAAGCAAAACCAACAACATTTCTTCTGTTTGTTCCATGACTAAGGTACACTTGTAAAAATTATTCTTGGGGCCAAGGAGATGTTTCCGTGGGAAAGGACTTACTGTAAAAGCATGGAGACCTGAGTTGGGATCCCCAGCACCCACATAAAAGTCTCTGTAATGGGGAAGGAGAACGGGTGGATTCCAAAAACTCACTCGCCAACTAATGTAGCCAATGAGCACTCAAGGTTTAGTCACAAGTTCCATCTCAAAATAATAATAATAATAATAATAGTAATAGTAATAATAGTTGTTGTTGTTGTGTTTTATAAAAAGGAGAGAAGCCAGGGATATGTGTGTAGGAGGCACCTTATGATGTGGGGGAAGGAGGTACCTCTGAGGGCCCATGCTGAGGCATCCCTTCCCCCTGGGGTACCAGTCACATGACTATATAGCATAGAACAGAGTTTATTTAGGGAATAGGGAGGGGAGTTGGAGTAGAGACAGAGAAAGGCAGAGAGAAGAGAGAGAGAGAGAGAGAGAGAGAGAGAGAGAGAGAGAGAGAGAGAGAAGGAATAGAGGAGTAGAGGCCAGCCATGAACACATGGAGGGGGGAGGGGCAAGAGCAAGAGACAGAAGAGGGGGGCAAGCAGCCCCTTTTATAGTGAGCCAGAAACACCTGGCTATTGCCAGGTAACTGTGGGGCGGGGCCTAGACAAAATGCCAACAACAATAATAACAACAGCAGTAGCAGCAGGCAAGTTGGAGGGGTCAGAGGACCACTAACATTATTCTCTGGCTCCCACACTCACATGGCACATGGCCAGGCACCCAGAGGCTCATGTACATAAACACATACACACACACACACACACACACACACACACACACAAATTTGTAAATAATATATTCAAAGTAAGTCCTCTCCTTCTGAGGCAAAGACATAAATTGTCAGAAGGTTTTTTTTTTTTTCCACAGATGCTAATCTTAGGACTCCATTACATTTGTAGATTGAAATCCTGACCCCTAAACTAGGATATTGGGTAGGGACCCTCTGACAGGGTGACTGTAGACCCTTAGCTAATGGATTAGCATCTATCCAACAGCAGCTCCACAGGGCTCCTTTACTAACCAACCCTTCAGGAGGTGAGATTACAGTACAGAGCTGGCTGACCATACAGCCAATGTCAAATTTACCATCGATGGTTTCGGATACCTCAACATCTAAGCCACACAGTCTCTGGTGTCCTTCATGCATGGACCGTAACACCTGCTTTTTGGCCTCCCTTGACAAAAAAGTGACAAGTGACCTCTTGCCTCTGTTAGGGTGACAAAGGCGGTTCAGCAGCACATTCAGCATCTGCAAAGAACCGCATCTGGTGTTTAAAGACAACAGAATAGGCTAGGAAATGGGTGTGGCATCCAGAGCTGTAGCAAGAAGGGGTGGGAAGCAGGCACCAACCCACACGATTACCATCCGTGCTCAAGATTAGATGCCAGTCTCGCTCTCAATAGGCAAGTGACCTGCCACTAAGTTACAACCCCAGCACTTCTTCTACCTTTTATTTTGAGACAGGGTTTCACTTAGTTGCCCAGCCTTGAGTTTATTTTATAATCCCAAGCAGGCAATGAGATTCTGCCTAAGGCCCCCAAATAGCAGCAATTATAGGCCCGTACCATTGCCTTCAGCTAAGGACGGGTTTAGAGGTGCATAAAAGATGGAGGAATTGGAGCTTGTTTGCAGTCAGAGTCTCAAGAGGTCTCTCAAGTGCAGCCTGTCCTGTCATTCACAGATTCAGCATTTGCATATTCTCCTATTTACTGAAATTTGTGCCCCAGATCCAAACTCTCTGAGCTCTGGGGTCCTTCACAGTCACAGTAAAGAGGGTTTGTGCACATTTGGGCATATTCCACCTCTGTGGTTCGGCTCCAATACCAGTGCCTTTTGGCAGTGTATTTAGTACCATGTTTCTCACACTTCAGTGCCTTGGTTGGTGATTCCGCTCTTTAAAGCAGCTCCTACACAGTGTTGAAGAGCCGTGAGTCAGGAAGGCGTGGTGTGCCTTTCAAAGGAAACCGTGTGTCAGAGAGGTGCCATTCAAGCCTGAGTGACAGAGTTGTTTGCTGTGAGTTTGATGTTAATGAATCAACACTTCATAAATGCCAGGTCTAAACCAAAAACACACACAAAATATGTACTAAGAGTGGAGATGCCGTGTGGCCCAAGGCCTGCAGGAACCCAACCCTGGGTTTCCCCGGGGAGCAAAGTTTCAGTCTTTGCAAACATTACTTTCCTGACTGTACAGAACATGGCTTCCATGAGGAATGAGACCTCACTGTACTTGAAACAGCATCATTTTATTTCAATACATACATTTCACCAACAGGGGAGCCTGATTCTCCTGAGACTGAGACTTGCCCAAGGCACCATACTTAGCAAGTGTCAGGGCCAGGCCTCGAACACCAGTGTTCTGACCCTTGTTCCCCTCATACTTTTACTCTGGAATGTAGCCGATGTATTAACAGCAGAAATACTAATGGCCTTCAGGCCAGATCTCAGAAACCTACAGGCAGCTCTAACACACATTGAAAGATAATCAGGCCAAGTCTTGCTATACCTTCCTGGGCTCCTGACCATCAAATAAAGAGCCACAATCTTGCCTGGGTCCTCCTGAACTTGGCTTTATATAAGCTTTATCAGTGTCCCACAGCAGCATCTGAAGTGAGATGGCAGCAGGCCCAGGAGAAGCCCAGTGTCTTAACATTCCCAAGGCAGTGGTGCCTGGAAGCCCTGGCTTGTGCGAAAGCAGCTTGGTTGTGTCCGTGTTTGACATTCCTTCTAGTAGCCCCAGCTCTCCCCGCCTGTCTCCAAGACTTGCTGTGCTTTTTAGAAAGACTGAGCTGATTCGTAGGGGGGAACCAAATAAAAATGTATGGTGTCTGGAGAACTAAACCATGAAGAGGGGTGGTACCCTCCTGGGAGAGAAGACGGGGAGGACGGAGGGAAGAAGGGAAGGAGGGAGGGTCAGACAGACTGACAGACTGAGAAACAGACCACATCTTACTCTACCAGATGATATCTTTGGATTATTGGATGTCTGTCCAGTATTCAACAGATACACTAGAAAAAGTAAGCTCAGCTATTGAATGGAGTATACTGTATCTGTATGTGTGGGCATGCATATATGCATGTCTATCTGTGTGTGCCTCTGTGTGTGTATGTGTGTGTGTGTGTGTGTGTGTGTGTGTGTGTGTGTGTGCATGCGCGTGCACACACACGCGTGCGCAGGCATGTGTACCTACGCATACATACATGTTGGACAAGTAGGGTTAAGAAGGAACCAAACCATTGAAAGAAAGAAGAAAAATGCCTTCACCCTACCCAGCCACTGGTAAACTAATTATCTCCATGAGAACTCTTTCAAATCTTCCAAATTGCAAGAAAATCCTTTGACATGACGTCCCTTACAGAGAGAAAAGTCAACAGAAAAGGTTAGTTAGAGGAGGCCGGAAGCAGGCCCAAGCTAACTGAGAAGATCTGTGCGCCCCCAACTCCTCCCTGCAAGGACTTCTGCTCTCTGTAGACACTTAGGGACCCCTCAGCCTGTTCTGAGTCACCTTCTTATAGTATTAAAAGGTGTCCACTACTTAAAGCCCCACCTGGCTAGCTAATACATGTCCTCATCAGTGTAGAGATACTGGGTGTTGTAGCATTTAAAGAAATCCCGCCTCTCACTGAGAGGCTACTGATTATTAACAGCTGCCGGGAAAGGGGGTTAGTTTTACCAAAGCTGTGCTCCCTGGTGGCTTGAACATGTTACACTACATAGCCACACACCCAACAGTTATTGAACGAGATGGATTTTTTTTGCTTTCTTTTGTTTTGGTTTTGGTTTTGAAAACAGGCTTTCCTCTAGTAGTCCTGAAGCTCATTCTGTAGACCAGGCTGGCCTGAAACTCAGAAATCTCCCTATCTCTATTCCCTAAGAGTGTGTGTGTGTGTGTGTGTGTGTGTGTGTGTGTGTGTGTGTGTGTGAGAGAGAGAGAGAGACAGAGACAGAGACAGAGACAGAGACAGAGAGACAGAGAGAGACTGACTTTGATCTTCTATTCAGACACTGTTCAGACACTGCCTTTCCTGTGATGGCGATAATGGGAAGAGGTACTTTGTCACCTATGGGGTCCCTATACTGTGGCTGTCTACAAATGGCAGCCCACTCACCCACCACATACTTTTGCAAATGTCTTACTGGGCATGGCTATGCTAATGTCAAGAGTTGCTATGGACTCCCACATGCTGCAACAGCAGAGGTCACTTACAGGACTAGATGGCCAGCAAAGTGGAGAATATCTCCTGCCTCTCCTTCACAGGACAGTGCCCAACCTCTACTACTACCACTGGAATCTGAAGCCTAGCCTGATGGTTCTGTTCTCCTTGTGTGCCATACAAAGCTAGATCGTCCTCCAGAGGAGAGCTCTCCACCCTCCTTCAGTAGCTCCCCACCCTCCTCCAACATCAAGCTTCCTACCCACCTACAGCAGATGGCTTCCTGCCCTCCTGCAGGAGATGGCTTCCTACTTTCCTACAATTGACAGCTCCCCACCCCCATCTAGCAGACAGCTTCTGGGCTTCTGTAACCAAGCATAGTGGTTTACTCGGGGCTCTCTATTGGTCAAGATGGAGACCCTTCCTTTCTCAGTCTCTATTTACATTCTGAAAAGGATGGTAGCCACACAGGCTCCGTGATGATCTGCCTTCTGGGGTGGGTTATAGGTTTCTTAACGGCCACCCTCAGCCTTGTCCTCACTATAGAAATCTCTGAGTTCTTAAACTCGATAATTTAACTTTGCTGTAACTTGTACTTATTCAGCCATCGGTTCCCCTTTACAGAAAGCCTATCTAGTGCGGTTTGCTTGGCCTATTAATCAATGTATAGCCCCCAGCCAACTGGGCAGGGTAGCAAGGAAATGCAGACGAGAAGGAAAAGAGTTTCAACTCAATTTGGCTGGTATTAGAATCAATGATTGTTGTAGCTAAAAAGGAGCTGCAGAGCAATTCCTTTATTTGACAGATGAGTGGGCACAGTCCCAGAGTGCTTACAGAACTTGCCTAAGGTCAAAAACACCAAGGACTAGTGGGGTTTAAATCAGAACTCAGGAGTCCTGACTCCAGGATCCTGCTATTTTCTTTCCATATGACTAACTCCTTTAGGGCTACAGAAGACAAGCATTGAGTGCCTTAAATCGTAAGGAGAGCAAGTGGGTCTTTTCTAACCCATAGCCATCCTGTATTCCAGGAATCCCCTTCCTCTAGCCTCCCATCTCCACTCTCTGTGATTCCAGAGTCAGGCCCAGGGTGGTCAAGAAAAAGGACTAATATGTATATTATGTTTTAAATGCATATGTTTCCTACAAGTACTGCCATTTTAAGTCTCTAGAGCCTTTAGGAAGTGGGGCCTGGCTTTGAAGATGCAGGGCACCAAGGAATGAGCTTTGGAAGGTTATTCATACTTCTGGCTCCTGACCAGCTCTCTGCTTCCTGGCCATGTGAGGAGCCTTGGCCACAGCTCCCCTCTGCCATGACCTCTGACACCCAGTTCCCACTATGATGGACAGAAATCCCTCTGAAACTGGGAGCCCCCAAATTCTTCTGAAGTGGAAACTTAAGGGTTCTCAGAAAGTCAGTGAGATGGTGTTTTGCTGGGGGCAAACCTGGGAAGGAGTGTTTCATTCCAGTGGACCTAGGTGTCAAAGGCTAAGGCAGACTTGTGAAGGAACGTTTCGCTGAAGCAGACACAGGAGAGAGGGTGTTCTGCAAAAGCAAGCACGTGAAAGGACACGTGGTGGATTCTTTGCTAACAACATGCATGTATTGTCTGCCTTACACGGTGTAATTGAGCTGCATTTGTTGGAACTCCATAGAGAGAAATGTACAAAAAAACAAACAAACAAAAAAAAAAACAAAAACAAAAAACCAACCCTTCTGATGGTATGTTGCAGTTTCTTGTCACTTCAGTGGACTCAGGCTGATTGGCAGAGTGATGTCAACTGAGACAGATGCACATGCTGAGGCAAGACCTGTGCTGAGGCAGGAACTGTGGAGGACACATGATTGTTGGGAGGGTATAGATAGGACTGAACAGACAGTGGCAGGGGCTAAGCTTGGCTTGCTTATAGAGCTAGCTGTGCAACGCTTGTGGGTCTCATGTCTTTGATGATCTTCCCTTCCTTGAGAGGCACAGCCGAGAACGTCTCCTGGTGGCCCTGTTGGTTCCTCCCACTGTCTCATGCTGAGGCTGAGACCCAGCTGTCACTGCGAGGTCATGTCACTGCTGTTGCTAACCTGACACTACCAAACAGGACAGCTGGTGTATCTGTGACGTGTTTTTGAGTGGACTGAGCTGCTGCTGCCTGATAGCCTTGTGAACTGAACTGCCCGTTTCCAGACAAAACAGATGGGAGTTGCTCCAAAGAACTTTTCTAAACAGGTCCACTTCCCCCTTATCCTTTCTTTCCCACTATCTCTGATGGGAGGTGGGCTACAAGGGAGGTTAAGGCATATAAGAACCATCATTAAAATAGGATTTGAAGAAATGTAAGTTACATTTTTCCTTCCTTAAGTTGCTTTTCACCACAAATGATTCACCACAAATGATGAGAAAAAAAATGACCAGCAGAGTGTATATACTTACTACAATTTATTGAACCCTTGTTCTAAGCGCTATGAGGACTGCTTCTCCACTGATCCTGGATTTAACTCTTACAACTGCAACACAATTGATACCATCAACTATTTCCACTGAAATAGGAACTGGGAACTGGGGCTTTTCAGAGCCACCCAAGTGTCCATTTGGTAGAATTTGGATCACAAACCAAAACTTGCATCTTTTACCCAGCACCCCTCCTGCCTCCCACGAATGGAAACTGCATTTACCCCGGTCTACAGCATCACACACAGTCTATTCTTTCGTGGAGGTGGCTGTCCTCTATCAAACACCCTTGTGCTTTCACGGTCAGTCAAGCCATCAGCAAAGACTGACAATGGACTCCTTCGCTCTCTTGCCTTCAATGGCTTGCCTCTTCAAAAACCTCACAGGTCTTGCCAGCTCTGGCTTGCCATGCAGGGATCACTTGATCCCCTTCGGATTCCTGCTATGTTGAGGGTTGAGTTGATGCCATCTTCCCTACCCCCTTCCACAGGCACTTGCCCTAACCTGTAGAAAGAAACAGGCCTGGACCCTGAATTCACTTCTCCTAATACTGGGCTGTTTTATGGGCACAATATGAATGATGCTGGAACACAAAGAAAATATATAGCTCTGCCCTCCTTGGAGTTTATGACCTTGTAGAAAGACAAATGCACTCACAAATCACTGGGAAAATAATGTGGGACCTAAAGCACACTGTGAAGCCTGGGACTAGAGCACTGGTTCAACTTAGTGAGGCTAGGGAATGTTCCAGAAGGAAAAATATTTGAGCTGAGTATTTTAGGATCAGTAAGACCGTTTTAAACTAAGGGAGGGAAGGATGTCTACAGCCCACTGAAGGTGGAAAATTTTCTTGAACCTACTTATGAGGTAAGGCCGGAGTCCTTTACTCATATAGTAGCAACCATGCAGAGGGCGGTTGCTCCTTCAGTGTCTTGTGTCATGGAAGTGGTATCTCAGTATTCACAAGCCCCTATGTAAGTAGCAGAGCCCCACTGTGCAGAACATGGATGCTCAGAGAAGCTGAATTCCTTGTCCAATTCCATGAAGACCGGAAATAATAGAGGGGTTAGAAGTGCCAGTCATGGCTCACAAGCCTGAACTCTGGGTCTCCGCCTGTATTTCTGCCCTACTGATTCTCAGGCTGACCTTTCCAAAATCTGGGTCCAATACACCGCAGGAGAGCTTTGAGTCCAGACCCTGTGTCTGCGCCTCCCTTTGAGCCCAAGAGCTGGGGCCCAGAGGAGTCAGTCTGAAGGCTGGATTCAAGATGGGAAACCCGGGTCTTCTTGGCATGAAAGCCAGATGTTGGGGCTTAAGTCCTGTGGCCATTAAGCAGTGGGCTTTTCCTTACAGACCGTAGGGGTGCTGGTCACAGTCAGGACAATCTTCCTAAATCAAGCCCTGCGTTTCCTTGTTTCTAGTCTCATGTCTGAGCAGGGTACAATTCCGGAAGACAGTGAGTCACCTTCATCAGGTTCCCAACACTGGAGAGATTTAAAGACATGGCAGCTGAAAGGCAAAATATGGCCACCATTGCTAACCCTGTGGCCTAAGATAAAACCTTACCTTTAAAAGAATCCTCGTTTTCTCATCTATGGAGTGGGCCAAGGATGCCCTACAGACACTACAAAAGCCCCTCTCCAAGAGTTAACTCAGATCACATGTGCAGACCACAGACCAGATCAGGGCTTCAGCTCTTCTCCCCCTCACCAGAGAGGGCCTCACTTATACCTCAGCTCCTTTGCTTGCAGTGAACTATCAAACATAACCCCTTCTTGTCTATTTGACGTAGAATCTCCTAGGAAGAAAGATAGTGTCTTTCTCATCTACCTTTGTATATCTAAGACCCAACAGACAGTGAACTCATAAGTCTATATGCTTCGTGGAGCCCAGAAATCCCACACGAATTTCATTAATTCATCCTTTTCTCCACTGGCCTTCCACCCTTCCTTTCCACTCACCGATGCAGCAAATGTTGGTTGAATTCACAGTTCGTGAGTGTCATCCCACTCCACGCACTGTGGGGAGACGAGGCATGGAAGGTCCTCATCACCCTCTAGTCCCATAGAATCCTGGAATAGGTCTGAAGGCAGTAAGAGCAGCATACTGTAAGGACTGTCTATACTGTCCAAAGCTCTCCGTGGGCTTAAAGGGATGAGAAAGTTCTGGGCTTGCAGCAGCAGCCTCACAGAGCACGTGAGCTTTGAAGAGGATTACGCTAACCCGAGTGTAAAATCTACCCGCATTACTTCCAAGCATGTGATGCAGTTTGCCTCTGTGTCTGCTCTTCTCTGCATATTCCCTATTTGTCCACCCTCTCTGTTACCAGCTCATTGCCCAGTCAGAAGGAGTAGATCCAATGAATAGGTAAAACAAGGCACAGGATCCTGGCAGGATGCTGTCATATTCCTAAAGTGGCTTTCCTTGGCGCGCAGACAAGCCTCCGGCAGTGAAATATGGTGGGAAAGGGGAACGAGTCACAAGGTACAATATCGTATGTTTACAGACTTCCAAGGACATCTCCTTCAGCGACGCTCTGAGAAGACACTCTTGTAGACAGAGAATCCTGAAAGGGTATGCGCTTTGATGGCCTGCCCCATGTGGCCTTAGAGCTTTGGTTGGTTCTTATGGGAGGAGATAACAGATGGGAAATGGGGGAGAGGGAGAAGGAGGAAGGCATTCCAATGAGGGGAGAAGAAAACCAGGAAGGGCAAGGTCTTGGTGATAGCAATGTTCAAAACAAAATAACTCCTCTCCCTCAGGGTTCTCACCCTTCCTGATGGCGCAGCTCTTGAACACAGTCCCTCACGTTGTGATGACTCCCAACCATAACATTACTTCTGTTGCTACTTCCTAACTGTAATTTTGTTACTGTTATGAATCATAATGTAAATATTTTTAGAGATGGAGGTTTGCCAGAGGCTCTCAACCCACAGGCTGAGAACCACTGCCTTATATGATAGACTCTTGTTTTGGCAGGGGCTCAGAAAATTCAAGAGAGTCCAGAGAGAGACTATCAAATGACAAATATTGGCTTTCCTGAAAGGAGACTCGCCATTCAGAACAAATATGTTTATTCCTTTGGAAGCTGAAAAACAGAATATATCAATGGGGCACTGAAAGGTATTTGCAGAACTGCCACCTTGACATTTAAAACAAGAATGAGTGTGACCCAGCCAGGACAGCACAGGGGAGCAAGGCCTGGAGGCAAAAAGCGTGACCATGCATACCTGTTAACACGACTCTTGTAATGAGCTCCCAAAGACAGTGGACAGACACATGTCTTATTCCTCAAAAGGCCTCATTAAACATCAAACAGAATTGGAGGCAGCCATTAGCAGATCTGAGGGTTGAACAAGGGGAAAAGGAAATTGTTTGGGAAGGAATTGTAAGAGACAACAGGTGAAACGGCAGCTGGGGTGCAGGTAACATTGGCCCAGAGAATCATAACCTCGGGCAGAGCTGGGGAATGGGGCAGGTACAGTGGAAGCTGGAGTCAGAGAACAGAACAAAAATGAGAGCTGTGTCTGCGGCACCTCCACCTTCACACGCACATAGCTGGTTCTGAGCCATTGGCCCCATGCAGAGGAAAAAGAGGGTTCTTGCTCAGATGAGTTAAAACAAATGGCCGGATTGGGGAGAAGGCTCAGCAGTGTAGCGCTTGCTTGGAAAGTGGGAAAAACGGAGACGGATCCTCAGAACTGGCGTGGAGAGTGACAAGAATGGTGGTGTGTGCATGTAATCCTAGTGCCACTGAGCTGGAGCCAGGTGGATCCTGGGGCATGCTGGGAAGCCATCCTAGCTTGCTTTCTGAGCTCCAAGTCAGTGAGAGACCCTGCCTCAAATAAGCATATTATACGATTCCTAAGGAATGACTCAAGGTTGACCTCTAGCCTACACACACACACATACACACACACACACACACACACACACAATCCAGGAACAATGCGAGTCATTATTGTTATGACTTGTTTCCCCAGGTAAAACCACCTTCTAGATCTTGGTCAGCCTTCAAGACAAGAACTCCTGGCCTTCATGTCTGAAGAAAAGTTGTCAGTCAAAAAACTTTCCCCAGCCTCAACCAAAAAAAAAGCAAAGCAAACACACAAACGAAAAAGAACAAGCAAAGCACAGCACTGAGCAAAAGCATATGATTAAAACTAAAAGGCAAAACAAATATGTCTCTGGCAGAATTACAAAAAAAGATGCACCTTCAGCTGCCATTTTGTTTTATTTTGGTATGTGTGGGGTTGGTTTGGCTTTGGACACAGGGTTTCCAATATATAGCTCACACCAGTTTCTAATTCATTATCCTCATGCCCCAGTCTCCTCAGTGCTGAGATTATAAGCAAATAGATCACATCTGGGTCGGGCTGCCACTTTCCAGATATCAGAAAACAATACAGATCTCTCGAAATCCAAAATGTAATTTCCCTAAAGTAAAAATTAATAAATATAAAACACTAGAAAAATAATGCAAGGGCTGCTTTGAGAATCAGAAGGAAGGAGATACATATTATGAGGAAAAGATACATAGCAGGCAATTCAGAAAGTCTAGATTCAGACTGGGGTTACAGCGAGGTCCTATTTCATGCCTGGTGCTGAAGAGGTTACTTTGAAAGGAAGAGGTCCTAAGAGAGAAACATAGTGTTAAAAACCACAAAGAAACGCTCTCATATCTAGAGTCAGAAGACCTAGATACAAACTAACAAAACTGCTGGGCAGGTGAGTACGTGTGAATCACTTACACGAGAGGAATAATTTAGGTTGACAGTATCTCATCTCCTCACCATGACTGCAGGCTAGAATATGATCAAAGGATGTCTCAAAGGCTGAGAAAAGCCCGTTAGCAACTAGGACCAAGCCACTGATTAACCAAATGAGGAAGAATGAGAAAATGCTCGTACTGATAAATCCAACTGGGTGTCACGTATCTGTCTTCGAACCTTACTTTAGGATAGACTTCAAGAAAATGAGAGCTGGGGCCAGAGGTTGCTGTGAGGTGTAGGAAATGATGTCAGAAGTCCTGGGGTGTCCGCTGTGAAGCAGACCCCACAAGGAGAGGACGGTGGGTCAGAAGACTCTACGAGAAGCCGTGGAGTGGGAGGAAGGAGTGAAGAAGGGCAGGGTGAGGCTCAGGGCCTGAGAACACTTTAAGAATGTCAAAAGCATGGTGAGTATGGGGGTGAAGAAAGGAAGCCCTCGGACTCCCCAAGGGAGGAAGAAGAGCTCTCAAACCTGAAGCAGCTGGCGCAGCAAAGGACAGAAGATGGTCACCCTTGAGGAAGAGATGAAATGCATCCTGAACAATAAAGAGAGCGAGTGGTAAAGGGAGAAAGAGGAAAGATAGCAGTTTCTTCCCCTAACATGAAAAATGTAGAGCTATTCATCACCAGAGGGTGGGCGGCGCTGAGAAAAGGACAGATTCGAGAAAGGTGACCTCAAAACGTGAGATCCTCAAAAGAAATGACATTTCTGAACAATTAGTGGAATTTTAAAAAGCATCATCTATTTAACGATTTTTTTCTTAATATGTCTATGTGCATGTATGTGCGCGGTCTATGTGTGTCTATTAATATGTCTATGTACATGTATGTGCACAGTCTATGTGTGTCTGGTATGTGTGCACATGTGTGTGCAGGTATGTCCACTTACGCACACGTGCAAAAAAACAAAGAAGGACATCAAGTGGTCTGTCTGGTCGCTCTGCCCTATTCTCTTGAGACAGGGCTTTTCACTTAAGCTGGAACTAGACTGACAGCCACCCAGTCCCAGTGATCATCCTCTCTCCTCCCACAGTAGCACCGAGGGCTGGAGGCATGGCCAGCCACTCACAGCTGCTTCTGTTGGGATCCGAACTCATGTTTGCACACTAAGCTCTCTTACCCTGGAGATATGGCTCAAACCTGAATAATTTCTTTTGATCTGCAGGGGAAAACAAATGAATGGCAACAACCATAGGGAACATATATCATTGGAGCATCATAGTTAATTGGCCGCAATAAACAGCCCCTCCTCTTGATAACATAGAATCTTTGTGTTGGTTCCACATTTAGAACAACTTAGAGTCAAAGCAAAGAAAGAAAGAAAGAAAGAAAGAAAGAAAGAAAGAAAGAAAGAAAGAAAGAAAGAAAGAAAGAAACTTAACTGTAGTTTCTAAATAGGATGTAAAATCTCCCACCCCCACCAATACAAAAGTTGGGTTCAATGCTCTCATTTCTCAGAGAGACAAGAGGTTTGTCTTTACAGCTATAGGACAGAGCGGAATTTAGTGCTATCCTGAGATACAAAGTGCTAAGTAAAACATCAAAGCAACAGGAACTCGGAAGTGCTGACATCATTCTTTAGAAGAAGGAAAAGGAGAGGACAGAAAGGGAGCTGTGATCAGAGGACGTCAGATGATCCCGTCCTGGGCTAGAATGGAAGCGAGCATCACTTGACACGTGCTAGGCAGCAGGCTAAGGGCACAAGAAGTCAGAAGCAATTGTTTCTGGGGAGGAGGGTTCAGGTGAGGATGGGAAGGACAGGGGGTCAGAATGAGGTGAATCCACTATAGACAGTGTGTGTGTATGTGTGTGTGTGTGTGTGTGTGTGTGTGTGTGTGTGTGCGCGTGCATGTGTGTGTGATATTTTTATAAATTATATTAAAAGTTAAAATATTATTTCTAAAAATATTCTTTAAAAATCTTAAAATACATAACCCATGAAATTGCAGTATATGTCTTATTTCTTTATTTTTTTTTAAAGATTTATTTATTTATTATATGTAAGTACACTGTAGCTGTCTTCAGACACTCCAGAAGAGGGAGTCAGATCTTGTTACGGATGGTTATGAGCTACCATGTGGTTGCTGGGATTTGAACTCCAGAACTTCGGAAGAGCAGTCGGGTGCTCTTACCCACTGAGTTATCTCACCAGCCCCATATGTCTTATTTCTTGCTAAAGAACAATCTAATTCATAGATGATACAGCACAGGCCTTAAGAGCATTTTTTATTTATGTGTCTGTGTCTGATCATGTGTAATGTGGGTCCAGTGCCTTGCTAATGGTCAGGTATGAGCTGCCTTGTGGGTGCTGAGAGTCTCTGGAAAGAGCAGCTACTGTTCTTAACCACTGAGCCAACCCTCCTGCCCAAGATCATTGATTTATACACATATACAGGTGCACACACACACGTCCATGCACATGTGGACACTCAAACACAAAGACACACATATACTCACACACACGCACACACACACACACACACACACACACACACACACTCCACCCTGTCCTTTACCAGTAATCTGTCAACATATCCTTTCTTAAAATAGAGATAACCTTTTATAAAAGGTTCAAATTCAACAAGATCAGCAATGTTATATTTTTATCTAACTGTGGGTTATCTTCCAGTCCCAATGTCTTTTATGGGATTATTCTAAGAAATAAAAAAAGTATCTACTCAGTCCGAGACATAACATTGAATTATTTTTGTTTTGGTCTTGTTTAATTGAAAGCAGTTTTCAGTCTTTGTCAGTTTTGTCATTCAAGGAGTTGATTTTTCTGAAGAACACAGGGTATTTGTCTCCTAGGATTTTTTTTTTATTAATATGGCGGAGGGGTTTTATCTTTTGTTGTAACAGACTTTCAGATTGGGTTTGTTTGCTGTTTCCTCATGATGACATTGCAGGGCACAGGTTTTCTATAGGGGACCGTCTGATTCTATCGCCTCGTTTTGTTGTCTGGAATCTATTGAACCCATTAGTGATCATTTGAGAGGATTTCTTTTTCAATACCGGAAACTTAGTTGATTCATTCACTGTTTCTCTTTGTCTCCCAGTCACCTGCTATGTTGTGTTTTAAATACTGGGCATCATTTTCTATACATCTTGGAACACATCTGGCACCTTGGCTGAACTCCATGCTGGGGTTGGCTGTCCCACTCTTGACCATTGCTCTGTTTTTCTTCCCAGGCCTCCTGCTTTTGGTTAGAAATTTGACACTGCGGGTAATAAGTTATGCTCTGGATTCCGATCCCCACCCCTCCCCATTTTCCAGGAGTGACGAAGAGCAAGATAACCTGCCTTAAACTGCAGATACCACTCCCCTGCCTCCAACTAAAGGTGTCTAGCTACTTATTTCTCTACTTGCCTGTTTGCATCTGGCTTTCTAGGAGTTATAGGGTCAGGGGTCAAACAATGACCTGTGCTGGTCAAACAATGACCTGTGCTGAGCTCATTCTCCAACACCATATCCTCTGGCTCCCATCTTCCCCTCTCCTAACTTGGCTGTGTGTAACCATCCAGTGCCTGCCCAACCTTATGTCCCAGGACTTACTGGGACTGGTTCTGGTTAATCTCCAGATCCCTGAAAGGACTGCTCTGCCTTTAAAACTTACACTGGGGGTGGGGTGGGGAGGAAACACTAACCTCTTAAACCCTGTGGCTGGAAATTTTACCCTCTTTGATACACCTAGAGTTTATTCTGAAGATCATATATATCAGTGGTTCTGAGCCTTCTTAAAGCTGCGACCCTTTAAAACAAATCCTCATGTTGGGTTGACCCCAGCCATAAAATCATTTTGCTGCTACTTCACATCTGTAATTTTGCTACAGTTATGAATTGTAATGTAAATCTCTGTATTTTTCGAATGGTCTTAGGTGACCCCTGTGAAATGGTTGTTCAACCCCCAAAAGGGTCACGGCCCACAGGCTGACAACTACCCATTGCTCTAACATTTATTCAAATATCTATCTCTTTTTTTGATGGTTTAAGATGCTACCTTTGACATGTGCTAAACGTGTGGATTTGGTTTCGGCACTGAGATTTTATTAGTTCATCTCTGCATGACTGAGTACTGCAGTTTTATTCATAGGGATTTTTAGTATGTTTCTATATCTCCTACGCCTATCCGTATACAGCTCTCTTTTTCACTGTTTCGTGGTTATTTTCTGCATGAACTTTGAGTATTGTTGGTCTCGCTCCAGAACAAAAAACACAGCATTGGTTCCACTGGGAATGCAGTCGATGTCTAAATGAACTTAAGCAGATCCAACATGCTGACAACAACGAAACAGTCTATCCAAGAGCAAGCAACGCCCTTCTATCTGTTCAAGCCTGGGTCTCCCGGATGTGCTGCATGCTTCATTCTCTTGGATCCCCATGTTTCTTACTATTTATTTTAATGCATCTTCGTTATTATTATTCATTTAAATATAAAATGCTAACTGCATTGACCCTTGGCCTCATGTCAGGTCTGGCAAAACTGAAAGAGCAAAGCTGTTGGAGTCCATTACACTCACTAGATTCAATTCCCAACGTTTCCTCTTATTTAGCATATGACCTTCAACGTGGACCCATATGACCCATTCCTCTCGGAGCCCCAGCTTCTGCACCTGGGAAGTGGGAGTCCACACTGCATAGACCTGAAGGGTGCTGTGAGGATGAGCTGAAATGAGATTTTCCCCACAGAATGGCCCACGCATCCCTACTATACTGAGCTATTTCTTTCCTACAAAATGTTTGCGAGGGCTTTAAGGATCACGGCATCATTTGATTGCTAGGAAAGTAAACCAATCCCAGTAGGCGAGCGTCCAAGCAAGAGACCGAGCAATCAGTAGGTAAAGAGAAGATGAAAAGATATCGCTGGAAAACCCTAGAGAACGCCTGTGCTGAAAGCACCGATTAAAAAGCTGTCTTGGGGCTGTCAAGATGGCCCAGTGAGTAAAGGTGCGAGCCACCAAGCCTGGCCACCAGGACCCCCAGGGAGACAAGACCTGACTCCCATAAGCTGTCCTCTGACTTCCACATGTACATCATGGTACATGCATGCCATCTCCCCAACACACACACACACACACACACACACACACACATATTATTGTTTATATAACATGGAGTGTGTGTCTATGCTTTGTACACAACTCTGTCCATTTCCTCTCCATTGTGAGAGTGGAACAGAGGGCATAGGAAACAAGAAGAAAGAAAAAGAAAAACCCCAGTCAATGAATGCTGCTTTATGTTGCGTTAGACACAATTACCAGACATTTGCATAACGGGGCGCGGGGCAGAAGAAATATAGGACTCTTAGCTAACAACATTTATTATCATTCAACTGACAAAAGTATTTACTGTTTCTAATATCTTCTGTCTCTGAGCGAACAGGGATGCAGGACCTTGCATAGGCATTGGAGTATAGTCTTGATGCTACCTTTAATTGATAGTATATCAGATTGTGCCACATAATGTGGTTAAGCTTAAGATTCCTCGTTTTTAAAAAAGTCATCATCATCATCATCATCATCATCATCATCATCATCATTATTTGTATGGAGGACAGAAGAATGGAGCTAGAGTTTGAAATGGTGGACAGCTTCCCCACACAGTGCTGGGAACCCTCCCAGGAGCACTGGAAGAGTAGCGGATACCCTTGAACTGCTGAGCCATCTCTCCAGCTCATTTCCCACTTTTTATCAGGAAGGTTGAATGAAGTGATCTTTGTGATCTCTTGGGCTTTTAAAATTCTGTGTCTCTGCTTTGCATGTTCACAATGTGAGAAAATGGTTGTCATAAGACAATTACGAATAAAGTGTTGTTGAATTCTAGAAGGTGATTAAATAGAATGACCCCAACTTAAACTTGTCACCGCTTCCCCCCCCCCCCCACGCTGTGAGCACAGTCACTGGACTTTGAGCGTTGATGCTATGAACTTCACATCTGCAGTTCTGTCTTGCAGCATGCCTGCTGGATCTCTTGGTGAAACCTTGTTGATCGACTGCAGGAAACGGACTAGTGGGTTCACAATGAAACAGCATTATGTATTCTCTTAATATGGGAAACATTCACACGTGTGAAATGTGACGGGCTCCTTAGTAACTATCTGACACCCAGTTTAGGATTAGTTCATTTGCAAGGAAAATTTGATTCAAAAAGCACAAACCTGCTCCCCCCCCCCAAGCTCCCCAAGGTGGGATTTGGAGAAATCCCATCCAATTTCTAACAGCGTTTCAAGGTCTCCTCCAGCCTGGGAATTTACTCCTGCCTCACAGTCTCCTCACCATCTCAATGCAGCAAGCTCTGTTCTCCCGACTTTCTGAAGTAATCACCTATAAGGCCAGGAAAGGTGCTTTGAGATCCTAAGCCGAAAGGATTTGTGTCCATCCACCCAGACTTTGGTTGGTGTGATGGCGCACGCCTATGAGAGCCTTGCCTTCAGCACTGAGCAACTCTGAAACCTTGCTCCCTTTAAAAGTCCATGTACCACGTGGGGAGCTGGGGACATGCTGCCTCTCAAGACACCAAATGTCCTATTTTCAGAAAACGGCCTGTTCATTTCCGAGGCAGCCTTTGGCTGCCACCCCAGATTCCCCGAGGTGACCAGAACTTCCCGGAGCAGACGGCGCATGCAGGTGCTTCCCGCCCCTCCATGACCACACCTCAGGCAAAAACAGAGAACATTTGAGGTCTCATTCTTGCTTGGCCCGAGGCCTCCAGGCTTCCCACTGGAAACACCAGTTTCCATGCCCCCCCACCCCACCCCTACTCACCCACAACCACACAATCTAAATCTGGCAACCCAGGAGGGCCAGGCTCTTCTGGGTGTGGCTTTCTTGCTACCCTTTTGGCGGTGGCATCTCCTTAAGTTTGCTTTTCTTCTGAATTCCAGACTGAGTGGAAAAAGAGTAATAAGTCCATTCAAGATATAGAGGTGGGGGTGAGTCTAAATCTCCTAACCCATCCCCCAACAGACATGCAATGGGACCAAAAGTATAAAACCCCGAGGCTCTTTACTGCTTAACCCAAAAATTAACAGCAGGGGGGAAAAAAGAATATATTTGGATCTATAAATGAGGTTTAAAAAGTAAACTATGGGGTTGTACCACCAGGCAACACTGGTAACCCAACAAAAAGAAGCACCAAAACTTCAGAGAGCAATGAAGCCATGAACCTGAGTGTCCACTGTCCTGTCTTGCACTTCACCCACCGCCTGACCTCGGGGGGGGGGGTCACGTGTGTCCTCCAGGCTACTGGAGGAGGTGCAATTAATGTTATCAGCCCTGAGGTCCACCCATGTAACCCATGGCAAAGATATTCCTCCTTTCTGGAACGCTCCACCACAGTGGGGACTGATATCAAAACATCCATGCTGGCTAAAGTCATGCCTAACATTTCCTGGGAACTAAAATGTAATCCCAATTACTACTCCGCTTAAAGTGTTAAAGTGTTACTCATTCCATTATAACCTGTCCCCTTTGTTTAAATCTAAACCTGTACTTGCAAGTGATTAAGGCCTCTTCATTTTATAACTTTCCACGTGACACATTTATTACATCTTCTTCGTGATCTATCCCCACTAAAACATACTCAAGGTAAGCAAGACACTTTTAGGACTTTTTTTTTTTTTTTTTTTTTTTTTTTTTAAGTAGCAGCTATGTGCAAATTACATTAGTGCATCCAAATTAAATTGTTTTTACCTTACTGCACAATGTCAAACAGAGAAATAACCAAATTTGAATTCTTGGGGGTAGAGAAAGTGGTATTAAAAATATCAACATTGTAACAGGCTTACAGCCTGAGATTTAGAGAGAGTTGGGCTCACGAACTCATTTTCATCTTAAAACTGGTCTCGAGTCTTCTAGATTAGGGAAAAAAAGCCAGCAACTCTATGCAGGGGGGTGAGGGGTGGGGGAAGGCAGATGATAGGGGGAAACAAGTAGGACTGGAGGGAGACTGTGTACAGAAGACACTGAGAAAAAAAGACAATAAACACTCCCTTAAAGCTCTCCTTTCTCCTTACCGGGTCCCTGTCAGCTTGACTCTGTTAATTACACCATGCGCCTCTGTGTCTGTTTAATATGGACACATCACTTCATACCTATCTCAGTTCATTTTATGCTTACAACAATCCCAGGACCTACAGGCAACAGCCTTTTTCATATCCATTTCTCCAGAGGAAGAAAGATTCGCTGTGGGGATGCCTGGCCACTCCTGTTACCTGGCCAGAAGAGGAACCCAGAGCCTGCCATTCCCCTGTGCGGTCTGCTCTGCACAGATCTCATATTGATAATCCTTGGCTGGGCTGCTTGTTACAGGTGGAGACAAAGGTCCAGAGAGCACCTGCCAACATCTCTAGATTTGTGTTATCCTGGAAGAGGAACTGGCTAGTGATGAGAACAGAGGAAGTCTGTTAAGAAAGAGGTGCTCTGAGGAGGACATGAACTGGGAAGGCTAAGCTCAATGGCTCCGGGTCACAGGACTTGTCACCCTTTTGGACATCAATCCTTGTTCTGGCATCTGTCTACTGCACATCCTTCGCAGGTCATCCTTAGTCAGGGTATCTTTCATGTATCAATCTGGATACATCTCTCCATGCCTTGCTTCCCAGCCATATAGCTGCCCCATAAAGCATCTCTGAGGCTCACCTTAGTAGCAAAGGCTCCTCTGAGGAACACTTCCTCAGGAACGTGCCCCTCAGGAAGACACTGATCGCACTCTGGAGGCCTAGATTCTGGGTCCATTCTTAGCCTTGCCTGACTTATTAAGCAACCCCAGATATTTTGCTCACATTGCCTTGGCCTCCATCTCTGTCACAGCTGGAGGTATCAATGGGCTCACTCACAGGCTCACAGGCAGTGCGATAGAATTTTCTGCACACATGAAGGTGGTTGCTAAGCTAACAGTTAGACTTCATTGCATCCCATTGGTCCCTGGAACTGCCCTCCTGTAAGGCCTTGTCTTAGGGACATCCTTCAGAGTCACACCAGAGCCTCAGGACCATCTGGCACAGGACTTGGTTCCCTGACCTCATCCTGGGGTCTGCCTGGGGGGCTGTCCCCCAGGGACAACTGCCTGCCTGTCAGCCTAGCCCCGCCAGAGGCTCCACAGTTAGGTGACAGGTCAGCTGCCTTCCTTGCTCTGCCTCAGCAAGGGGCGGTCAACAACCCGAGAAACTTGTGGCCACAGCTCTGAGATGTGAGATTCTCTATTCGATGAGTCAGCTCTGGAGCCTGCTAAGCCGTCTCTACCCGTAAGTGTGCCTTCTGGACAGGTAAGAAATAGGCAGCTCTAAGCTGCAGTTGCTTCTCCTTATCAGGTCCCAGGGCCTGTGCCTCTTCCTCTAGATAACCCTCAGGACTGAGCCCTTTGTATTTCCCTCCCCAATTCACTCACTGCTTATCAATTAAAGCTTCAAGCACAGGAGTTCAGCCAGTCCTGGTTTGAGAAATCTGTAATGTTAATGGAGCCTGGCGAATCTAGAATCCTAAACTGTTGCAAGGAAAGGGTGGGGTGGGGGTTAAAGTGGGGAGTCTTGATTTGGGGCCAGGATGGGAAAGAGAACACTGAACAGTGTTTGCCTGTGTTATACACCAAGCCTTCAGACACACTGCTGAGCCCTTTACAGCCCCCTGACTGTCTGAGATCACAGACACACAGGCTGAGAGAGACAGCTAGCTACCTTGAGGCCCCTTCATTTTCATAATGTGTCCTAGAAGAATCTGGGGTTGTAGAAGGTCTCTAAGCCTACCCTGAGAGTTATACCAACCAGGTAGCTGTAAGGAGCCCCCAGCCTAGGGAAGTTTCTCTATGTCAAATGTCTAAGATGCTCTCGTGGGGCTGGTGCTGATCAGCCCGAGACCCTGAGCTGCTGGACTGTCTGCATGCAGATGTATTTCCCATAGTCCTCCCAGACATTGTGTGACTTAAGGACAGCAAGGAGACACGCTCGCCCAGACACAGGCAGCAAGCAGAACAGAGCTGAAGCAGGCCTGGGGTGTGGCTTCGGAGTCTGTCCTAGCCACCTTACGCAAGCAGGTTTTGCTAAATGAAGTTGGGAGTCCCTCTTAAGGAGGAAGGCAGAAGACACGAGCTGTGCGCTGTGGACTCCTTATCTCCCACGCTCCAGATGGGGAATTACAGATTAGGACACAGAGCCTCAGATCATAAATGAGCAGAGACTTAACAAACAAGGGACTCAAACCCAGATCTGCTGGGTTGGTGCCTGCTTGCTTCCCACCAGCCTGACCTGAGAGTTGGTGATTCTCGCTTGATTTCTAGATTCTTCTAAGTCAAACTCTTAGACAAAGGAAAAGCTCTGAGAGGGCCATGGGATTAAGAGGACATGTCGTCTGTTAGGGTTAGATGGTGGCACTCCTGAGAAGCCTCTGCAAGTCGCCCACGTCCTCGAACCTGCTGGCCTGCTTTTGAGAATCTCTTTCCGAAGCCAGGAACCCTGCGATCTAAAGTCACACCTGGTTTTTAAAAGGGACACCACCACATGAAGAAGTCAGAATTTTACTTACATTCCCCCTCTAGTGCTGAATGGACTCGGGATAACCAGCTCTCCTTTTGAGGTCTCGGTTTCCTTAAGTCTTCCCAAAGCCCCCAGCACCCTCTACTTTCTGGTCCTGTATCAGAGCTATCCTTGGGTTGTGACTCCCTGGAAGGTATCATAACATGCTGATTTGGTGGCATGCTGCAGACCGTTTGTTATTAATATTAGATGTACCAGAGTTAACGCCCGCTAAGCAATCCCTCACTCATAATGAGAAGGGAAGAAGGAAGGACGTAGCAACCAAAGCTAGCCATGGCACAAATACCAATTACTGGTGATTCCAGGTAAGTGTGGATTATCAGTCAGTCACAGGACAGAACAGTGACAAGATGGGACAGAGGGCATGACATTTGTGCTGAATCTTGAAGAGTGAGGAGACAAAGGATTATCAGACAGGTCACAGTCCAGACGAAAGGTCTTTGCCAACCACAGTAATTCAAGTGGATCTAGCCACCCGTCCTGCACCCTCAAGGGAGGTCTGAAAGTGAGCTACAGCTTTGCCAGGGTTTCCAACCCACAATGAACCCAGGCACACAGCTTCCTGATACCCAGAGAGGATGAGTTCTAAGGTAGCCATTTCTAAGAACTGCTTGGGGCAGGGGACATTCTTTCCTTCAGTGATTCCTTTGAAAACCCAAGACCCTAGGCTCAAGGAACTCTGAGGCAGAGGAGGCAGGCAGAGCATTAGAGACAGAGCGGGTGGAGAGCACTGAGAAATCAAAACCTTCTCTACACACATGAACTCACAGAGACTGGGGCAGCACTCACAGGGCCTGCACAGGGCTGCGCCAGATGGATTCCTAGGGTTGAGAGGAGACGTGGACATCCCCAGACCAGGACCTATCTCAGTTAACAGCCACTTTCAAATGAAAATTTAGTTTTCTCCAAGGGGGTCTTCCTGGGGACACAACATTCTTAAGGTTAGTCCCCATGCCCAGCAGTAGACAGCCAACACAGAAAGAAGCCAACAGCATCTTTGGAGGTTCTTGGTCTCATAACTTAAAGTCAGGGTGTTGTTTTCTAAATCTTACAGGTCCATAGAGTATATATTATGGCTTTGGGTTTGGGACTTTTATGGGGTTCCCATGTATGGAAATGTGTATATCTTTGTGTCTATGTATATTTCTCTTATGCTTCTTCTTTGGCTCTTTCTCTTGTTTGATTGTCTTTTGTCTTATTCTGATTTATCTTTGATTGATTTTATGTTATTTTATCACTACTCCCTAGGTGCCTGTTTGGTTTCCAATGAGACACAGAAAGAGTGTGACTCTGGATGGAACGGGAGGTAGCGAGGAACTAGGAGAAACAGAGCAAACTGTAATCAGAATATATTGTATTAAAAAATATATTTTCAATAGAAGGAAGGAAGGGAGGGAGGGAGGGAGGGAGGGAGGGAGGAAGGAAGGAAGGAAGGAAGGAAGGAAGGAAGGAAGGAAGGAAGGAAGGAAGAAGGGAGGACACAGAAACTGGGACCCCATCCTGCTGTCCCACCATGCTCTGTTTCCTGCCCAAACCTGTCCAGCTATGCCCAGCCACACAAGCATTGTCAGTTCATTGTCTGCCCTATAAACTCTGCCAAATTCTGCCCTGGTCTGCCCACTCATGCCAGGCTCTGCCCAGTTCTTATGACTTTTTCCCAGTCCTGCTCAGCACAGCAAAGCCATGCCATGTTCTGTCCAGTCCTGCCCAGTCCTGCCCAGTCCTGCCCAGTCCTGCCCAGTCCTGCCTCACTCTGCTCACCAGCTAATCCTGAACGATCCAGTTCTTTGCCTGCTTCATCCTGCCTGACCAGCTCAGCCTGTCCACTCCTACCGACCCTAAAGCTGCCATGTGCTGTCAGTCCTGTTCTGCCTGGCTTTCTGCTCTGTGATGTCCCCTATGTTTGGGACAGTAATCTCATCGGGAGGACTCAATAGAACCTCCTTTTATAAGATGCATTCTTCTCTCTCTAAGACTGGATATGGGAACACCCTAGGAAGAACCCCGTGAAAGCCACCATAAGATATGTTAGGACAGGTCATCATGTACCATCTCTTAGGACAGGTCGCCATATGGTCTTAGAAGAGAGTCACCATATGATCTCTTAGAAGACAGTCACCATATAACCTCTTAGAACATGATCAATACATGGTCTCCTAGAATTTGGCTACTATATAGCCTCTCAGGACACAGTCACCATATGGTCTTTAATACAGGGTCACATATGATCTTCTCAGGACACAGTTACTATGTAATATTCTCTAGTCTTTGTTACCATATTATCTCTTAAGACAGGGTCATCTTATGACTTCTTAGGAAGTCATATCTATACTAAGTCATGTCTATATTAGGAAACTATCTCTTAGTATATTGTCACTGTGGAAACTTCATAGGACATTGTTACTATATAATCTCTTAAGACATGGTAATCATGTGATCTCTTGGAGTATAGTCTCTATAGGTTATCTCAGGACACTATCATGTGATCTCTTAGGACATGATCACTGTACGATATTTTTGATGAAAGGCCTCAGAAGAAAAATTTATCTGAGCTTAAAAGTAGTTAGCACACTTCACACTTCTTTCAGCCAACAGGATCGTTTCTATACATGGCCATTGTAATATGATAGGGGTTCTTTGTTGTGTTATGTTTGATACTGGAACTCACTATGTAGAGCAGGCTGGCCTTGAACTCATAGGGATCTGCCTGCTTCTGCCTCCTAAATTCTGGGATTAAAGGCATGTACCACCACAGTAGGTATTTTAGGGGCTGAGAAGAAGTAGGTATTTTAAGGGCCAGAGGCAAATTAATGACCTACTTCTACAGGTGGATAGATCACTGAATGTAAATTTGGATATTAATATTTTTCCACTTCACAGACAGGAACCTTTTTCTCTTTGATTCCTTCCTGTGTGGTTAACTTATTTTTCTTTGTAAACTCCCCTGAATTCTTTCAAAGGGAAGTTAGGCAAAAACCATGGGGAACATTTATGGAGCCTACACTTCGCAGTGTTGATTCGACATGGGGCCCCCTATAAGCTCTCGCCCATCCATACGAGGCAGTTTCAAAGCTCCCTCAAGGCCTGTGGTGTTCTAGTCACATACAGCTGGAGATCTGCCACCCAACAGAGACAAGAACTTGGCTCAGCAGGGAGCAATTTTACCCAAAGGGAGAGCAACCTTTAGGTTCTTAGAAACTGACTTCGATCACTTTGGGGACTTTAAGACATCAGGTTGGGAGAAAAAAAAATCTGCAAAAGACAAAATGACTGACAGCTCTGGTTTTCTAAGATGTAAAGCTCACACACTGAATATCTTAAGGCAGGAAAGGAAGAACCAAGTAGACACAGGAGAAAAGAAAGCACACACAAGTGCACATCAGGTTGCTTGCAGCAGCCAGCATGGACACATTAGTGTAGTCTTCACAATCATTAAAGAGGAGCAGAATTCCTAGGGATCCCACTACAAGGCGAGCCTGAGAATACCAACATGGTTTTTACCTCCAAAGACCTTACATTCCAGCTAGAGGAAGAAATCAAGGAGATATTTTTAACAACTACACAGTTCAAAGTTCTCTGTGCTGAGTATTCAGTTAGCAATGGGAGACCGCATTGGCATCTTTAATCAAAAGGGTATTAAGGGGCTCCCTCTCCCTCTTATTCGAAGAGTTGAGGAGAGAATACACATACCACACGGTGCTGGCCAGTTTCCTTGGACTCTGCCAGGAGTCCAAGGTGAACAGGTAACAGGGATGGCAGAGAGCCAGTGATGAGGAGAAGCATGCCCCCTGAGCAGTGACAGAATTGGAGTCTCTTACTATGCATGTGTCCTATTTTCTCAGCTATAAACATGGAAGTGGAGGGATAATGAAGGGGGATGAGAATGTGCGGCTTCATCTGCCACCCACTCCAGGACCCAGACAGTACAGAGCTATCTGTGGGTCCTTCCTCTGGTTCTGTTCCCCATGCTGAGTGTGAGCCCTCCACGGAGCTGGGAAGGTCTAATGTGTAAAGGTCCTTTCTTACGTGCAGCACGGTCTCCACATCATCCTTGCCCCTACATGTTATGCTTTTTTTCAGTGATTCGAGTTATTTTCAGGAGTAAATTCTATCTTTTGATCCTTTGCAATATGCCCTTCCCTACTCCAGCCGCTCCTCCTCTTGCCTTGTAGACACAGCTAACAGACACTTGGTACAGTTTTGATAAAGCACTAGCTGAAGAGGCAAAGGCAGGGGTGAGAATCAACTTTGGACTGGCCTGAGATGATGAACACAGTTGGTAAGAGAATCACAGAAGCCTAGAGATGCTACTGGTCTTGGAGAAAGAGCAGCTGTCATCCTTTACAGCCAACATGTCATTGTGTGTGTCATGTCCTCAGCCTACAGCTCCTATTTATCCTCTTGGGTTACTTTCCTCTTGCCTTTTGAGACCCCACTCACACATCATTTCTCTAGGTAAGACTTCCTTGGACCCGTATGGGAGACTTAGCTGCTGTGGTGTTACAGTACATGATTCTTTGTTGCCGCATCTATCACTACTGCATGGAACAAAACATCAATAAACAGCATAAGTTTAGTTAGAGACAAACTGAAATTGGTAAGGCATCTAGGGTGGTGTATTGTACAACTGGTCTTAATCTCTTGCCAGTACCCCCTGTTTCAGAACAGCATCACTGGAGAATGGCCTGAGAAAAAAGAAGGTGGACTTCTCCAGACTTTGTTGTCACAGTATGTGTCTGACAGAGGAGTCCCTGAGACAATTTTAGGGCAACTGTGAATTCAAAATATTTCATAATAATAAGAAATTACTATGTGTTCTCTTCACTAAGTTGATTTTTTTCACCAAGTATGGTGACAATTGCTGGCATAGTATAAATCAGGGCTATGCTATAATAGGTGGACCTTGTAAGATTTACCCCATTCATTTATGGTAAAGGAGAATGTTTGTCTTCAGAAATTTCCTTGATGAATCAGTAGAAGGGACTAGTGGTTTTGAATCTTGAGAAACAGTTGCCAGGCAATGGTGGCACATGCCTTTAATCCCAACACTTGGGAGGCAGAGGCAGGAGGATTTCTGAGTTCGAGGCCAGGTTTACAAAGAGAGTTCCAGGACAGCCAGGGCTACACAGAGAAACCCTGTCTAGAAAAAAAATCAATGAGAGAGAGAGAGAGAGAGAGAGAGAGAGAGAGAGAGAGAGAGAAACAGCTGTTCAATACTCCATGTAAGGAAATGCAAAGTAAAACTCCCTTTCTTTCTGCCACTCACCCAAGGACTGGAGCTGTCTCAAGGAAAGGTTCTTGTAAGATGGACCTGCAAGCTGCACCAGCTACGCTGGCCAGAGAGTGTCATTTGTACTTGAAAGAATGACTAACAAACTCTGGCTACTCAGATTCACATGTCTGGCAGACACTTTGTCAAAACCCAGTGGAGACTGTCACATGTAGGGAAACACCTGACAATACTTGTAGCTCATGATATGATTTGAGCTTTCAAGCCCAAATTAGCATTTTGTAAAACACATTTTATCAGTCAGCGTTCTGAAGACGCAGACTCCTTTTGATGTCTGACAAGTCCCACCTGTCTTGCTTCTCTTGCCCTACATTGCTTAAGCAGGTAAATAATCCAGGCAAGTCCGAGTACTCTCTCCCTGGTGCCAACAGAGAAGTTTAAGCTACACCAAGCTCAGCCATGCAGAGAGACCTGTACTCCCCTGCTCTTACCCACAATAAAAACCAAAGCTACCCTCCCTTCGCTTCCTTCAAGGAACTTCAGATCTACCCTTTGCCTTAATATATGAGCAGTGTGATCATTTTTGATATCCATGCCGAGCCAAGTGAGGGGTCAGTCCTGCCTTCTGCGAGCAACCACAAGACAACATGCACCGTGGGCAGGACCCTCTATGGAGTGAGCACAAGTTAGGAGTCTTTTTTTTTCCTCTTTGCTGGCATTTGGCTTGCCAGCAGCTCTGCAGCCTTCTGGTACTGCACTTGAAGCTGCTGCCTACTGGCAATGTATCTTCAGGCCAGGTTATTGCCTGTGGACAAACTCAGACATGGGGCTATGTTGATCTGTGCTACATTTTTTTTCAGAAGCTGCAATGTAGATTTAAGTGGCCTATATAGTGGTTCTTTAAGAACAGGGGTCTCTGAAATGATATTTCTAGGTTTGGTATATGTCATGGCCTAGATCTATTTAAGTATCACAGATTGAACTATGTGTCTTTATTCTGACATATACTAAGGCTGATGGACTCTAGGCTCAGTGAGAGACTCCTACCCTCTGACTCTACTTTATGTGCATCAATAGCAGTTAACCTTTGTATAGAACTCCAAGGGAAACAGCCAGTGCCATATGTAAAGAATGGGTCCATCGGGCTTTTCCTCATGTAAAGACTTGTGATACGCTGAGGCTCAAGGTCCAAGTGCAGGTGGCTTACTGGGACTCTGTGGGACTTACAAAGGTGATGTTTTTGCTACTGCTTGCTTCTGCTACAAAAAAAATAGATTCAAATGCCAGCATTACAGTCAGGGGACCCTCAATGCCCTAAGGGATAGACACTAATGAAGAGTAGCTCAAAATGTTTCACCCATTTTTTTCCCAAAGGAGCCAGAAGAGACTGAAAGGGGGGGTCACCAAAAACTCTGGGGACATTGTATAAGAACATCTAAGTGGCCATGCCAACTCTCTCAGAATCAGAGGTCTCTAGGATTTCATCATAGGGTGGCAATATAGAGGTGGGAGGTGAAATGCCTAACTCTTATGAAACTGACTGGGATTCTGCGGACAGAGAAGCCTGAAAGTGAGATGAGAAAAGTCTGCTCTGAAGGATTTCTCATAACCACTCACCAAACTTCCATTCAAATGGAAGTCACAGAAAGGGAAACAGAGGCGCGTGATTTGAGCTGATTGAAAATTTACTAAAAGAATTTATTCAACAGGAAGATGAAGTGGGAGCCAAGTGGCTTTTGCACTTCTGTAACACTAGCTCAGGATTAACTTTAGCATCTACTGAGAGGAACCAATTGGTAGGCACATCTCGTGATCCCGAAATTAATAATTTATTCGGAAGCCCATTTAATTTATTAAGATGGCCCCATTAACATGCCCTCTGCAGCATTCTCAAGCTCATCTTCTCTTTCATTTCATCTAGTCAGTGTTGATGACATGGAAACAGCCCATCCCGCCATGGCAACAAAAATGCTCAAGCCTTCCCTAGCTGCAAAACTTGGGATGAAGGATGACAGCTATGCAGGGAAGTGGGCAAACTGTGGTGGATTTATTGCATTATGCTGAACATGCCATAGACCCTTACCAGCCCCAAGCAGGGCCTTTGATGATAATATAAGGCAATTCTTTTTAAGAAGAGTTATTCTTTACATGAAGAATGAGGTGAAATTCAAAAGTTCCACCTACCAGTGAAATAATCCAGGGAATAAGTTATACATAACTTATAATGAGACAAAGGTCCTCATGAGAGGCCATCCAGCAGTCAGCCTTCCAAAAACATGACTCATATACAAAACCTGATACTGGATATTTTGTTTGTGGTGACTTTTTGAGACAGAAATTTGCATTGTCCAGGATACACTTGAACTTGCTATGAAGCTATGGCTGGCCTTGACCTATTGATCTACCTAATTCTACCTCCCAAGTTCTGAGATTATAGTCATGGGCCAACATAACTGAATAAAAGACTTGATACCGGAAACTCTGAAATATGAATCTCAAATTAATCTTGGTGTATTAGTCAGGGTTCTCTAGAGTCACAGAACTTGCAGATAGTCTCTATATAGTAAAGGAATTTATTGATGACTTACAGTCTACAGTCCAAATCCCAACAATGGTTCAGTAGTAGCTGTGAATGGAAGTCCAAGGATCCTAGCAGTTGCTGAGTCCCACACCGCAAGAAGGCGAAAGAGCGAGAGCCAGACTCCCTTCTTCCAATGTCCTTATATAGTCCCCAGCAGAAGGTGTAGCCCAGATTAAAGGTGTGTGCCACCACACCTTTAATCCCAGATGACCTTGACCTCGGAGATCTCCCCGTCTTAATCTTCTGGATTCAATCACCACTGTGTCTCAAGATCTCCATACCAAGATCCAGATCAGAAACTTCTATCTCCCAGTCTCCACATTAGGTTCACTGTGAGCCTTCCAATTCTGGATTGTAGTTCATTTCAAATATAGTCAAGTTGACAACCAGGAATAGCCACTACACTTGGTAACAACACTTAAAGAGTGGCAACTTTTATTTCAGCAGACTATGGGGAAGCTAGGGACCTCAGGACCAAATCACATGAGATGAATACAAGGTGGTTCCAGGCTACATGATCTCCAGGCTCACCATGGCAAAGCCCTGCCACCCAGTATTCTGATGTTAAGGGAAGGCAACCACAATAACCCTGTTGAGGACTTCCAGGGACTATAACCACTAACTAGGGACAATTTACTCTTTACCTGTCCATTCGGTCACCAGTCTCCCTTTGTTGTTATTGTATTTTTATTTTAAAAGTATTCATACAATATATCGTAATCATATTCTCTACTCTCCTCCAACCCATCCAGAACCTCCCCACCTCTCTATCACCCAGTATCATGTTCTTTGTCTCGAAAAAACAACGTAAGAAGAAAGGAAGGAAGGAAGGAAGGAAGGAAAAGGAAAAGGAAAAGGAAAAGGAAAAGGAAAAGGAAAAGGAAAGGAACTAAAACAAACAGAAAAGCCATTGAAACAAAAGCCCACAAAAATCATGAAGTCCGTTTTATGTTGACCAACTATTCCTGGGCATTGGGCGAAAGGAACTGGTTACTCCTATAGTGTTTGTTCTGCCCTGGTGTGTAATTGATTTATCCAATGACATCTCATTGGAGAAAACTGATTGTCCCTTTCCTCCAACTCTGCCATGCATCAATGTTAAATGGCTTCTTGTTTAGGGGTCGAACTTTGTGTCAACTTCCCTTACTCAGCACTGAGATTTGTATTGTTCTTGTGTGTTCTATCACAGTTTCATGTACACATCAGCCCTGTTGTATCTGGATCATGCTATTTCCTTGAAGTCATCTACCCTTCCTGGCTCTTACAACCTTTTTTCTTCCCCTTTCACTTAAATCCCTGAGCCTTGAAGAGAGATGTTTGATAAAGACATCTTATGGAGGTTGAGTGTTCTCAAGTCTCTCACTCTGAACATTATCCATTTGTGGGTCTCTGTATTAATTTCCATCTATTTCAAGTAGCAGCTTCTTTGATGTGGGTTGAGCAATATCATTAGGAGTATCTTAGTAACTTTTTAATTGCTGTGACAAAATACAATGACTATGGTATTTAATTTGTCTCACAGTTCTAGAAAGTTAGCATCCATGACCACCATGACAGAGAACATGGCAGCAGAGAGACCTTAATGATTCTGAGGTAGTCTTAGAGCACACAACTGAATCCATAAGCATGATGCAGGGAGCAATCTAATTGGGGATAACGTGGGTTTTTAAAACCTCAAAACCTACCTCCTCAACAAGGCCACACGTCCTCAGCAAGGCCACACTTCCTCAACAAGGCCACACCTCCTAATTCTTCCCAAATAGTTCCACCAACTGAAGACAAACCATTCAAACATATGAGCCTGTGAACACCATTCTCCTCTAAACCACCATAGGAAACCATTCTATTGCTATCTTCCTTTAGCAGAATAATGGCAGTAGGTTTTCATGTAGGGCCCATGACTTAGCTAGTCTCTCTCTCTCTCTCTCTCTCTCTCTCTCTCTCTCTCTCTCTCTCTCTCTCTCTCCCCACTTTAGCTGTGTCAGATATGGATTCTATCTTAAATTAAAAAAAAGGTTTAAGGAATTGGTTACTCCCATAACATTTGTGCCACGATTGCACCCACATAACTTGTAGGCAAGTTGTTGTTGTAGGTCACAGAGTGTGTAGCTGGGAGCTCTTGATGATTCCTCTACTTCTGTGGAAGCATGTAAAGTGCCTTTTAACATCATGAACCCTAGTTAGTAGTAGTTAAGCTTCTAACTGGGTGCAAGCTTAATTTCTCCATGTTCAATGATGTAAGTATGTTGTATCTTTAGTAACAGGGCATTATCATCACATGGTAGAAAGTAAGTGATAGCCTTGCCCATAGCCTGTAGTCTCTTTGGCCAGTATCACAAGATGTAATACTTTCTCGACACTAGAGGTTTTACTTGATAGCATAAATTGATGAGGCATTGTCTCCTTCATTATATTCACCAGTCTCCTTAAAACTGGAACCTCATGGTCTCCATATTAACTCAACTTACAGTTATACTCAGGAGCCTGGAAAAACTAACAAAGGTACCCCTGTATGTTTAGAAAAATTGGCAGAAATAAAACAGAGCAAGTGGCAGTTCTTTATCTTAGTTATCAGAATTATCTTACATAAACTCTCCACGATCATATCATTCACTGCCTCAAAATGTCTCATAGTTGGATAGATGACCTGACCCAATAAGTAATAAATTAAAATCAAGTTGGTCGTTGCCACCCCAGTTCATTTCTTAAACTAGGAGCCTACAACCTTTTCCAAATACACACATCTGCATGTGCACCCTTTCCACATGGTTAAAATAGCTATGGTTTGATATACTTTGAAACAAAACCAAGAAGTGTTAAGATTCATTATCCAAGATTTACTGAATGAAGAGGTGGCTAGTCCAATGATATCCCTTGTTAGGAGTCCAATTTGGTTATTGTACAAACCCAATAGACAGTTTGCCTAAATAGTGGTACCATCAATGAAGTTCCCATATCTAATACTTCTATCTAGTCGCAACCACAAAGAATTTTGTTCTCTTACACATTTGGTTCATATACCATCTCTGGTACATATTTTGATGGCCTCTCAGGCACAATCTGCCTTCACTTTCAAAGAAGCACAATATATCTTTACTTGTCTCCCTGTGGGATTTTTTTCAGAATCCCTTCTAGCATGCTCAGTCTTTGCAGGCAAGTTCATAACCATATTCAACTTCTTCCAGGAGCATAGATAAGACATTACACTAATGACATCCTCCAAGGTTATTTAAAGGATATATGCACACAGAATATGTAAGTATTCATCTGAGAACTTTTCCAGCTGGGGCTCAGCTATTATATCTCAAAAGATTCAACAGACACAGATTTCTCATATTTCAGTGCCTCTGTATTGATAGAGGCCCAATATTCATTATTTCTATGCCTACTAATCACCCTACTTTGAATGGAATCCCTATTTTTAAGAGGTCATGACATCTTTCCAATGGGTTATCTCACTAATGCTCACCAGAGAACTCCCTTCTCTGTAGAAGCATTACCAACTTCCTTTCATGCCTCCTGATATCTTTGTACCACTGTTGATGACAAGAACTTACATGTGGCTTCCAGGGCTCAGAGTTCCAGAGTTCCCTAATACATATCATTAGACTCACAATTTATGACTGCACGCTTAGATCTTCTGAGATGGATGGGAACTTTCACAGATTTATCAGATCAGCATTTACCCAGATGCCATTGTGCCTTAGAGCTTGAAAGGCAGCAATATAAGGCCAATGTGGCCACAGGAGGCCTCCTTATTGAAAGGGAAAGGGTACTTACATGATAAAAAAGCAAATTAGGACTCCTGGTACGTCCTATATGCAAGGGAGTATGATTTCTCTTGTCAACAATCCTTTGACAGAAGCCATAGTTTCGTAGACAGCCGATGTTCTTAAAGACCAACTTATCACTGGAGTCAACTAAATTATCAAGAAGGAAAAACACAGTCCATATATTTCATGTATAGCAGATATGACACAGCCCATGGGGAAGCTGTTTGTCTTCATTTTCGTACAAGATGTACCTAACATTCAAGGTGGGACCCAAAGCCAACGAAACTGGCCAAACCTCCAGAGTTGCTTCAATACCACAGAATGCTATCTCATCGGTGTTTTAAAGAACATCAGGTCTCTCAAGTGGATAGAGACTTGGTAGAATTAATGTTTTTACCCTTAAAACCTCAGAGAGATTTCCTTATCTAATCACTTGATTCCAAAACTCACAGATATTCAACTATAAATTAAGACGACACAGGCCACTTTAAACACTAAAGCCACAAGGAAATCCTCACCAAAGCAAAGCCGAGCCTCTTATCCCAGAGTCCCAGACACTGCTGACAGTAACCAAAGCACTCAACTGACCTCTCCAAGTGCAGAATCCCAGGACTATCACTATGTTTCCCACGTGCAGTTTATTAATGTCACTTAAGTTATTCTTCAAGAACCTTCCCTAAGGTAGGCCCAAAGGCTGAATAATTACAAAGGGAGACAGCAGCCGATGAATCAACTGAAAAACTGAGCAAGAGGCAACGAGTCTACACTGAGAAAGGAAGAGTGAACAGAAGACAGAGAGGAGACTATATTAGGCACGCAAGAGAGAATCTGGCTCATTCCAACAACTGGGAGCAGCTCCCTGCAATTAGAGGGTAGAATCTCTGATAACTGGTGGAATCAGGAAAACAGAAACCTCTTAAGGCTCCTCAAATGAAAGAGATTTAATGGATGTAATTCTTAACAACTACAGTGGAAAAGTTAGGACAACCAGGGGACAGACGAGCAACTCAGCCTTCGGGCCTGCAGGGAGCCAGAGGAGAAGTAGAATCACAGCCCACACTGATTTCATCTGACTGGGGCTACATTGTAGTGATGACTTCCTGGTGGGAGCTGGAGTCCCAGAAGGAACAGGAAATGACATACTCTGTGGTACGAGATGGCTTGTGGTGATACCCTCCTACTCTTCATGCCTTTGATGAGCCAAGCCTGGTGGAGCTCGGCTGATGTGAGAACCTGGGAATATATTTTTGGGGGGTGACGCTGACTGTGACAAAGACAATCTCGAGAAGGAAAGCATGGGAGAGTGAATGGGCAAACCACACGGGGATGCTAAGGAAAGATGACATCAGGGAAGAAAGCCACAATCATATCCCTCAGGGTTTTCTGGGCTCTTAGACATAATGGGGTATCCATTGAAAGGCTTGAAGATGGAAGTAGATGGTTGATTTTCGTCTTGAAAGATTACTAAACCTTTTGATGTATTCCTTTTCATTTCAGTTTCTGAGCAGAAAATTGCAAAGGCTTCATTATAGTAGATGCAGAATGAGAACACTGGCGTCCCATTTAGGTTACACTAGTGAGTCAGGGTGGATCTGGAGACTAGGAAAGAGAGTAATGAGGCATCTGGGAACATGTCATCCAAGAACCCATCTGAGGGTATCAGTCACATTTTGCCTGGAGAAGAGAGCTCAGATGGGAGGCTGTGACAGCTGTCACGGCATGTGAAAAGCTGACACGCAGAGGGTGGGTCGTCTGATCCCTTGAATTTTCCAGAGGGAAGAGTGAATTGATTGGGGAGGTGGGAGGAAGGCAGATTCTATTTCAGTTTGGAAGGGAGAACTTCCTAAGCATTAGACCACTTCAGCAGCGAATGGCCCTCCTCCACAGCAGGTGCCAGGGCAGCTTCTATTGCTTGGGGCAGATTATGGAGGAATACAGAAGGTCGGTAGATTAATGTAGAGGGGTTTGAGCTCACACTCATACTATACATTGGATATGGAGCAATATTGGTCCTTGATCTCTGTGGTTGTCAGTGTGATGTGGATGGATGCATAAACATCCATGAACTCCACTGAGAAGGTCCTCTTGGAGCTTCTCTTTCCAAGAAAAACGATCTGTCTATCTTACATTGCAATATCCATAGTACTTCACATAGACATGGTGCTTAAAATAATGATATTCACAAAGCAAAAGACCAGAAATAATTAGAAGAGGACATTAACGACAGCCATAAACCTGACAACCCATGCACCACCCACTTTGCAAGATAATGAGAGAATACCATTGGGTGCATGAATTTTTTTTTTCATAAACAATAAAATGAATGGATGCTAATGGCATCTTGTATCACATTCACTGATTTCTCAGGAACCAGTACCATGCTGTTGTGGACAATCATCCCACAGTTCAGTCAGCCACCTCTAGCTCAGAGGAAGGAGCAAACTAAGGCTGTCAGCTACCCAAGAGAAGCCTAGCACCTCAGTAGGTGGGGGAATGGTTTGGGGGTCCTGGTGAGTATGTACTGGTTGCTCACCTAGAATCACACAAATACAGTCTTCTTAAATACCACCAAGTTTCCTGCATGTGATGGGTAATAGCCTTACCCTTGGACATTTGCCATAATTAGAGAGTCTATGAATGTTTGTTACAAGGCTCTGAGAATTAACAAGCTGGTGCTGTTTCAGTGTCAAATGTCCCCCACAAGTTTCTATGTTTTGACCCTTGATTTTCAGTTAGTGGTGCAGTTTGGGAGTACCTTAGGGACTGGGATCCAGGTACCAGAAGTGAAGTGGGTTACCGGGAAAGTGCCTTGGGATGACTCCTGCTTCTGGTTCTGGTGAGGATCTGTGAAGAGCTCTGAGTGTCACGGCCTCCACCGCACCGACCTTCCCCACCACGGACTGCAGCTAGGAGCCAGAACAAATCTCTCTCCTGGAATCTGCTCCGTCATCTTACAGCAAAGCAAAAGCCACTAACACATGAGGATGGTGAGGTGATTCGGTCTCTACAGAGAACAACCTAAACTGACCCTCGGCATTACTAGGAGAAGGCTAGCCCAGCAACCAGGATGTGGACAATCATTCCACAGTTCAGACAGAAGACAAATTAAGTGATTCAAAAGTCCTCTCTAGGAAAAACATTATTTTCTTTTTACTCTCTGCATAGTTTCCTCCCTGGAGACAAAAAGACAATAATCTGGAAACAATGGGCCAGGTTTCATGGCTTGTAAAAGATATTTTATTCTTTCAAATAAACCCTTCCTCCATCCACTCCTTACTCTGTTGATCTGTTTTATTATCTGGATGGTGTGAACCTTCCTGAGCATTATTTGCTGTGCCCTCATCTAATGTTGTAGTGAAACGAAGCAGGCATAATCTTTCATTCTGGCTAGCAACCCTATTGGGATAAAGAGGTTGGCCTCACAGAAGACACCCATTGCTGATTGAGTGGGTCCAGCTCGGTCTGATATAAAGTAAGAAATGTGAAACTTACAAAACTAGCTCCGAACCAAAAAGGCTTCTTAAAGATGTCTATAGCCCAGAAACAGGTGCCCGAGCCCCTTCAACTATAAAACCCAGCTCAGCCTCCGAATCCCCAGGTACGGCCCACACAGAGAGGCTCCACTCCACAGCCCAGTCGCTTCACCAGCCAAAAAGGCAGAGACACGTCACTAGTAAACACAGCCCCCTTGGGGGGAAAATTCCCCAGCTCTCACCATCACAGTTTTCTGTTGAAGTGGCATTTCCCCAAACACTATGTAAAAGCTGCAGACGATGTTGAGGACTGTTACTGCCTAATTTGATTCTGCCATTTCCAGTAATGGGAAACCGCACATCAGCCATCCATCTTAATAAGTGACGGGCGCATTTCATTACAACTTCCTTAAATAATTTCTTGTGGTTTTAGAAGGAGGGGAACAAACAAGAAAAAAAAAATGCTGTTTTGTGCTCTCTTGCATGTCAAGATTTCAAGAGCCATTAAACAAAGCAAGAGTTCCTCTCCGGTTGAGAATTAAGTGATCAGCCGCTTCCAAGCCTCGAGTGTCTCTCAAAAAGACTCCTCATTGGTCCAAGACAAAGAAAGAAAAGCTGTTAGACTGCGTGGGGCAAATGGGTAATAACAGTTAGGACACGTGACTTGACAATGTGTATTACACCGGGCCCCACCCCCATGTCACATTACAGAGTGGAGAAGGGTAAAGCTGTAAATGGATGCTTCTCAACTTTGTAGCTCTCTGCAGAAAATTGGGTATATAAAAATCCAGCACAGCTAAGGAAGAGGACGCTGGACGCAGGAGATTAGAGTTTTGGTCTTGTTACTACCGCTTATGAGCCATTCAACCCTGACAATACAATGAATGACTTTGCCTCTTGGTGTTTCCAACACCTATTTTGTGATGGTACAGCATATGTCAAAGCAACCTGGCAGGATTACCATGAGGATTAAATGAGACAATAAAGGGACAGATTTGTTAAACTATAAACATTCACAATGACACATCATAAACAAAAGAATTCCTTTCTTCCTCTTCTCCCCTTAACTCTCTTTCTCCTGCTTTCCTTTTTCTTCCTTTCTTTAAATCTTTCTTTCTTCCCCATTCCCATATCTCTGATGTACAAGACAACAACTAGCTGGTTTTGTTGTTATTGTTATTGTTGTTGTTGTTGTTGTTGTTGTTGTTGTTTTAATTTAAAACTCTATAGTTAATCTTATGTGTCAACTTTACTAGGCTACAGGATGCCCAAATATTCAGACATTTTACTGAGTATGTCTGACGGGTGTTACCAGATGATCTTGGTATTTGAATAGTGGAGTACAGTAGTTTGTTCTACCAGAGTGGGTGGCCACCTCCAATCAACTGAGGACCTGAACAGAGCAAACTAACTGAGAAAGAAGGAACTTGGCCTGTCTAAGCTGCTTGAGCTGGGACATCACTCTCAACCCTTAGACTGGAGCCTAGTCCGTCAGCTCTCCTAAGTTTTAGGCATTTGGACTTAGACTGGAAATTTGCCACCAGGCCTCCTGGATTACCAGCTCACAGTTTCCGAGTTCTCAAGCTGTGTAGTACGTGATTCAATTATTTATAATAAAAAAATAGCTGATAGTTATGCAGATAGATAATAGAGGAAGAGGATAGGCTAATAGATGATAGACCGACAGATAGATAGATAGATAGATAGATAGATAGATAGATAGATAGATCATCCATCTGCTGAAGTCTGTTTCTTAAAATAAAAACAACACATAAAATGAAAGAATAATAATAAAGTCACTTCGGATGGCTTGACCTTCTAGGTAGTAATACAGAACTGATTGATAATGGAAGGGAAGTGAGAGAAACGTGATGATAAGTTGAGCTATAACTCAGGGCATGTGGCTTCACACTTGAACCTCGAGCAGGACCCTTCAAGGTTGTGCGCTTTATCTCAGCTCTGTTGTTCTGCTCGACTCTGATTAATGTGCTCAGCCGTGTGCATGCATTATCCCACTTAATCCTCACAAGGCTGCTATTATCTATTCTCTGCCCTCACCTGAAACACGCAGTCTTCGGAAACTCAAATCACTCACTACCGTCACAGAGCTGGTGATGGACTGGTGTAGCCAGACTTCACTCTTCACCACTACACTACCACTTCCCAGTTGCCTCTGTGGTAGAAGAACAGTGGATGTGCTATTTAACGTGGAACTTTAATAGAACCCAAGCCGGGCAAATGTAGACATGATGGGATGAACTGACCCACAACAGAAAAGCACTCTGTCGAAGAAGGTTCTTTAAAGATTTTGATCCAGTCTAGTTCTCTGGGTCTGTTCTTATCCATGTGTCGGCGAAATCTCGGCCTGGCTGAGCAAAATGAGACTCCAACACAACGTGCACGCCCAAGATGATTCAGAGGAAAGGGAGAGAGATAAATCCTCTCCTTTGGAACGTAGAGCACACTAGGAAACTCCATGCTCATTGGGACTAACCAAAGAGAATCAGCATGGTCAAGGTATGCCCATACATTGATTAGTGTAGGCTAGGGCCATTTCCTGCCCCTACACAACGCCCAGGCAAAGATGAAATTATACTAATTGTCCAAGGATGAGATGATGAGCACCTCAGCTGCACCACACGCAGGAAACGTGCTGCTATTGAGAGAAGAGTGGAGTGTGTAACCAACACCAGGATACCCAACCTCGATGCCCTCCTCTAAGATGCTAGGACTCCCTTGAGTAGCAACTCACAGCCTTTCTCTGCTTTTTCGCCTGAGCCGGATACAGCCTGACCAGTCGGCCTCCTTTCTTCTTTCCCGTCACACAGTAGTCCAGCGGACATTAAAGAAGAAAATAAATAAACAAACAAACAACCCTACCACACAGAGCACCACTGGATTGACATTCCAAAACAAATCCGATGTCCTTCTGGTCCCCGGAAAACTTGCAGTGGTAAAGCTGGCAAGTGACCACAATGAACGTATCATGGAGAAAGAAGAAGAGGAGAGACATAACGTGTGCAGAGGTCATACGTGGTCTCAGAAGTCTAACTGAGACTGACCCTTTGACCCTTCCATTTCTAATGACATCAGCCCGGTGTGAGGCTGTTCTTTGCAAGCGTGTTTTATCATGGTCCCTAGTGCTCTTGGACCAGAGCCTCATTCTCTATTCCTTTTTTCAAACTCTGAACTCCCTTGACATCTGGGGTGCTCTGGGGCTCCCAGTTCAACTTGCCGTCCCCCACCTCCTTGGTGCATCCCTCCTTTATTCATGCTCAGCCTGCTCTCAGACTCCTCTCAGGTAGACACTAGGGAGGGGCTGTGTTTAAATACTCTTATTTGCAGCCCGCCCAAAACATAGCTGTTGTTCAATATCTATCTATTAACCATAGTAGCTATATTGATGAAGGATTCCAATTCCCAGAGATGTTAATCAAATGCTCTTTGGACTACTTCTAAATTCATTTCATCTTGAAATATTTATAGTTCTCAATCATCAGCAGGTTGCCTGGTTGCTTACTTTCTATTTGTTTGTTGAAAATTAGCAACCGGGCTTCTCCTTGTTCTATAGATTTTTTTTTTTTTTAAGTCTTAGAAGCATAGATGTTCCCTAAGCCTCATGAGGTTAGGAGGGAGTAGTTTTCATGGCCCACATTTTAATAGATGGAAAAAATACAATATACTGAAATACAATACATCGTATCTTGGGCAGCAGTAACAGAACTCAGCCTGCATTTCAGTTTCTTGGTAACCCTTGCCTGTGCTTCTGCATTTCATAACCATCTTATCATGAACATCTTCTAAAAAGCACAGGTGAGGAGGGGCTGAGTGCAGGACAAGCAAAAGGAGGGAAGGAAGAGGAGATGTGTCAAATCTACTGTTGTTATGTCACATTGCTTGGTCAAAGGTTTTCCTGGGAATTCTATTATGTATTCTGGTCTTGGATGGTTATCATTATTCTCCCTATATATGCATACAGGAGAGTGGAAGTGACTGACCTGGTGACGTAAGTCTGCAACCCCAGCTACGAGAGAGATTGGAACAAGAGGATTGTAAGTCTAAAGTCTACCAGGATAACAGCGGGAGTTCTAGGCCATCCTAGGCAGTTTTGAGAGACTCTGTCTTAAAATAAAATTAAAAAATAAAACTAGAGGACTAGCCTAAAGAGGCCATGTACCACTTCTTCTGAGACTCAGAACACATCACAGATGAGAGGGTGGAAAGAGTGGAAGATTGGAAGGAGTGCTGTGAAGTGCCGTTTCCTAGAGATGACAGGCTGTTGTACCCATGAACTCACACCAGCAGTGGCTACAGGCACAAGACCTACACAAGACTGGGCTCCACCATGGGTGGGAGGAGGATTCTAGCCCCACCCATCCCTTCAGAGTTAGGTGCATTTAGTGGAAGCTGAGGAGCAGAGTCATATTTGCCTGTGGTATAAGTACTAGTAAGAGGCCCTTGCTCTGGTACATAAACCCTCAGCCATGTTCACGCAGGCAATCCCAATTAAATCCAGTGAGTTGCAAAAACAGAAGGCATGAAAGCAAGAAAGGGAAAAGAAGGGGTTCAATGGGAGGGAAAAAGGAATAAGGCAAAATAATGGTGAAAACATTAACTGTGTGTGTGTGTGTGTGTGTGTGTGTGTGTGTGTGTGTGTGTGAAATTATGAAAGATTAAAGGTTTTTTGAGTAAAATAGCTTTTAAATAGAGAATTTGGGATATAGTTCAGTAGTATAAGCCTTGCCTAGCATATACAATCCCCTAAATTTAATCCCTATGCCCCCCACCAAAAAGAAAAAAAAAAGAAAATTAAGAAAAAAGAAGAATAAAAGAAGGATGTACTGTTGAAAATTATGTATCTAAGTTGTCCTGGGCTAATAGCAACAAAACTGAGAGGCATCCCTCATTCTCTATCCAAACTCTGTCCCAACCTTTGCACCATGGTGCCTCCCAGTGTGAACAATGCCATGGACTTGCAAGAGCTTAGGAAATGGCATCTAGGGGATGTCAGAGCATGCCCTGACGACTCTCCTGTGGTGATGTCCTCTGTTGATGATTTGATGATGGTGGCAGACAGAGCTTGGAGAATGATACTTTCTGACCCTCTAGCTGTCACTGGCTAAGTGGCCTTGAACAAGTCCCCTTCTCAGAACGCACCCACAAGGAGTTTCAAGTCGATGAGAGCATAGATTATTGAACACTACGCAGAGGGGCCTGTTGATTACTTAGCTCTTTTTTGCATCTGATCATCCTAAAGGCACTTGGGAGGTTAATGAAGATCTTAGGAGTCCTAGCTCAAATGCTGTGGAACAAAAAAAAAAAAAAAAAAAAACAGGGTTTAAAACACCTCCCTGTAGGAGAGTAAAAGTCAAAGACTGTTCAGTCTGGGTGGACTCTCCTTGCCTGGTGCTGGAGTAAAACTAAAGAATTAACCCTCCCTCCAGCAATCATCTGGAAATGGAATCACAGGACAAGGTGGGATCCAAAGGGACTCCTAGACTAGAAAAGAGAGGGAGGAAAGGAAGAATGGAGGAAAGGAAGAAAGGAGGGAAGGAAACAGGGAGGGAGGGAGGGAGGGAGGGAGGGAGGGAGGGGAAAAAGGAGAACAGGAGTTTTCTCAGATCCAGGAACCTGCATAATAAGAAGCCAAACAGAGCCCGCATGGTATAGAAAGGTTCTGAATTAGAAACCTGAGCCCATGAGCCAAAGGTCAGCTCTACAGTGACAGTGGCCCCTGTGTGACACTAGAGAACACATTCCTTTCCCCTGTGCAAAATGCAGGTCACAGACCTCATTCCAGCTCTCCCCCAATGCTACCTTAAGAGTTCGGTGAGGTAAAGCAGATAAGGGAGAATAGGCTGGGGCATCACAGGGGGGGCTTTCAGATTGCTCTGCCCTACACTTTAATTCTTCCAGCCTTATCATGTAGAAGAATGAGAATAGATCCATTCTTATCTCCTTGTACAAAGCTCAAGTCTAAGTGGATCAAAGACCTCCACATAAAACCAGAGACACTGA
>NC_034607.1:39009016-39014297 GCF_900095145.1 Mus pahari
GGGTCAGCAGCTTCTGTCCATTGGTTGGGTGTAAATATCTGCGTCTGACTCTTTCAGCTGCTTGTTGGGTCTTTTGGAGGGCAGTCATGATAGGTCCCTTTTTGTGAGTGCTCCATAACCTCAGTCAGGCCTTGGGGCCTCCCCTTGAGCTGGACATCAGTTTGGGTCTGTCACTGGACTTCCTTTCCCTCAGGCTCTTCTTCACTTTTGTTCCTGCAGTTCTTTCAGACAGGAACAATTCTGGGTCAGAGTTTTTGACTGTGGGGTGACAACCCCATCCCTCCATGTGATGCCCTGTCTTTGTGCTGGAGGTGGACTAAAAGTTCCCTCTCCCCACTGTAGGGCATTTCATCTGAGAGTCTCTCACCTCCCACACCTCTGGCACATTCTAGATGCCCCCCCCCACTTCCTACCTCCTGAGGTTGCCTGTTCTCATTCTTTCTGCTGACCCTCAGGACTTCAGTCCTGTTCCCCACCCCCATACCTGATCATGTTCCCATCTTCCCCTCTCTGTCCCCTTTCCCACCCAGGTCCCTCCCCCAACCATGATTGCTTTCTTCTTCCTCCCAAGTGGAACTGAGGCATCCTCACGTGGACCTTTTTTGAGTTCTGTGGATTGAATCCCGGGTATCCCGTACTTTTTTGGCTTATATCCACTTATTAGTGAGTGTATACCATGCATGTCCTTTTGGGTCTGAGTTAGCTCACTCAGGATGATATTTTCTAGTTCCATCCATTTGCCTGCAAAACTCAAGATGTCCTCATTCTTAATAGCTCACGTAGTATTTCATTGTGTAAATGAACCACATTTTCTGTATCCACTCTTCTGTTGAGGGCCATCTGGGTTGCTTCCAGCTTCTGGTTATCACAAATAAGGCTGCTAAGATCAGATAAAAAGTAACAGATTTCCTTGTGATCTTCATAGAACTTTATTTTGGTTGATCCTTCTTTCCATTCCCCCCCACACTGCCCATCCCCTACCTGCTGCTCATACCCCCTCCCCCAGGTTCCTCTTTCCATTTTCATATCACGTGTGTTCTTCTTCTCTCCAAATTTCCTTCTGGTTTTGTTTTTTGTTTGTTTTTTTGTTTTGTTTTGTTTTTTAGGTTTTGCTTCTTAATTTCTTTGTTTTTTTTTTTAATTTTTATTTACTTATGTACTTTGTTTTTAGGTGTGTATTTGTACCACATGCATTTGGTACTCACAGAGGTCACAAGAGGGTATTGGAGCCTCTGGGAATAGAGACAGACATGATTGTGAGCCGCTATGTGTGTGATAGAAATTAAACCAGGTCCTCTGGAAGGGCGGCCAGTACTTTTAGAGGCTGAGCCATCTCTCCATCCCACCATCTCCCTCCCCACATCTCATTATTTAACCCCCCTTTTGATTCTCTCTCGGTCCCCTCTATTCTCATGATCTCTGCCCATATTCACTCCCACATAGGCATAGTCAGTCTGCTCTTGTCTTAGTGGTTTCATTCGGCATGGTGCAGTCTGCTTCCAGTCTCCAGCAGTGTGCTGTGATTTAGTGTTCCATGTGCCCTGGCTGTAAAAAAACCACTAGGACTTTTGCTCAATGGGGACTGTGGCACTCCTGGGCTCTGCTATCTTCCTGAAAATGGTTTGGTTTTGTTTGTTCATCTGTTTGGGTTTAGAAATAACATGTAACAACGGGCTTCAAAGTCTTCTTCCTTTATACTTGCATTTCTTCATATTCTTTGGAATTTCAGAGAAATTAACACTGTTGGTGAAATAAATAGACCATCTTGCATTCTCCTTCCAAACACTGGCTAAGCCCTCTAATAGCAAGCCAGAGGTTTAAAGCACTCTTCAGAACTCTTTTAAAACTGATTTAATCACTGAAACATGATGTTCCCACATCAGTTGGGACTTCAGGGCATTCACGATAATCTCTGCCCACCAGTGTTTCAAGAGAGAAAGAATTATTGACTCAGAACCAATTGGTCCCACTGCTGGGACAGTTATCAATCTGCAGTACCAACATGTGTTCCACTGGGATTCCTAATCCTGTTGCTCAGTCCTTGACACGTCAATGGCAACTTTAAGTTTAGTCACTGGTGTCATCCTGTCCTCACTCAGGGTTGACTTAGCTCCCCAGGGTAAGACACACTATGTGCCACTCAGGGACTGCTTTCTTCTCTGCCTGCCATCATTAATAAGACTGTCCAATCCCAATAGATGGATACCAAGTCAGTTCTGTGCTCAATTCCAAGGCTGCATGACCAGAGCCTCTTAGATATTCCAAAGTCATTGTCTACTGAGGTCCTGACACCTCCCGCAGAACCTTCAGTTTGTCTGTCTATCACCCACTAAACCCAAACATTTTCTTTCCTTCTTGGTCACAGAGGATGTTTAAAAATGCTATTCTTCTATGGCAGCTTCAGTGTCTTGAACCTGTTGGACATGAAGCAATTTCATCCCCCTTGCTCTCTGCCTCTGCAGCTCAGCAATTATATATAATTATTATTTATATAATAATAATTATATAATTATAATATTTAATGTATAATTATATATAATATATAATTATTATATATAATTATATATAATATATAATATACATATATAATATACATAATAATACATAATTATATATTATATATAATTATATATTATATATTATTATATATTATCTATATTATATTATCTGGCAAAGAAAAAGCTAGTACCAGTGAGTGAAGCCTAGGGGTAAAAAATGCTAACTGCTCACGGTAGGGTTGGAGCACACACCATTGCTATTTCCGTAACTCATACTGTGGTAACTCACACTGCCACAACCAAATTACTACAATTGTGGGAAAGAAGCTCTGCTTTGTGAATTTGTATCACCCTTCCTCCGGAGAGGGCCTCTCTGTCTGGTTATCTGTGACTGAGCCATCACATCGCTTCCACCCACCAACAGGCTGCCTCCGTTTCCCTCTTGTTAGGAGCGGTTTCGTTTGGGCCTTGCTCTCTTACTAGACTGAGTTTCTTGAAGGCAGGGTCAGAGTTTATCAGGAGACAGATGGATGTTTCTGTGACGTCAGCTGGTACAAACTGTTTATGGATGAAGGGAGTATTACAAACACGAAGGTGTAGAAAGGATGCAGGAGATAGTGTGGGACGCCAGAGCTAGCAGAGATGGGGAGGGGTGAGGTGAAAGGTCATGTTAATAGCACCCAGAAGGAAAGCATGGGACAGAGTGTAAATACCAACCCAAAATGGTCTGAGAGGGATCTGTGGAATGTCACTCTCCTAGCTTCAATTGCCACCAGTCAGTTGGACTCACAACTGCCAAACCCGAGCAGACTTGAGGCAGTGGTTCCATCTATGCCCTCTGTCCTGCCCATGCTTCCTGTAGCCTATAGGGCTCTGGATATTGTGAGAGCCCTTTCACCTCCTAAATCACCTCTGCCCCATCCCTGTGAGTCGTACGGTCCAGACATGACAAGGGAAGCCTTAGATGGGGCTGCATTCACTGCAAGTCCACAGTCTGCTCTGCTTCCCCCAGTCACCAAATCACTGCTGCTTCTGACCCCTGCAAGCACTCGGTGTAAAATACCCACTCCATTACTTGATTATAAACTGTTTTGCAACTTGCATGGGTGATTTAGAGCCTGGACCTGGACTATAAACCCTGTAAAGACAAGGTTTGTATCTTATATTTTCTATGACTATAAGTATAGTGTGATGACCACGTGGGAAGCTGATATATGTCAAGAGGGTGAGTGAGCCATCAGAAGATCTTTGAGTGAACAGTGATAAAGCTCCAGCCATGCCTTGTTCCTATGGAGATTTCATGGGGTCAGAAGCACCTAGAATCGGTCATGGTTTCTAGTCTCCTTCTTCCCCTCCTTCTCGTAACTGAGGAATATGAGAAATATTTCTCGTAAATGAGAAATAGCCCCAGACATGCTCCAAGAGTAGACAGATGATTCTTCTGGGACATACAGTTTTTCATCTGGCCGGGCACATGCCTTTAATCCCAGCACTTGGGAGGCAGAGGCAGGCAGATTTCTGGGTTCGAGGCCAGCCGGGTCTACAGAGCGAGTTAGAGGACAGCCAGAGCTACACAGAGAAACCCTGTCTCGAGAAACAAACAAACAAACAAAAAAGATAGAATTTCTCATTCAAGCATTTGTTCACAAACATAAAAATTATTACTGAGGCTACCCTGGGTTCCAGGCATATCTATGGATAGATGGATGGACGGACGGACAGACAGGCAGACAGATGGACAGAGGGAGGGAGGGATGGATGGATGGATGGATGGATGGATGGATGGATGGATGGATGGATGGATAGATGGATGGATGGATGGATGGACAGGCAGACAGGCAGGCAGGCAGGCAGGCAGACAGAAAGACAGACAGACAGACAGACAGACAGACAGACAGACAGACAGACAGACAGACAGACAGACGAGATAGATAGCAGGAATATAAACTAATGTAAAATTAACAAGTTTAGCATAGTATTCTTTTTTAAGACTGACATTAGAAACTCACAGAGACATGGCTCCTCAACCCTCAGCTTGCTCCATCAGCATCGAGGAGTTTTTGCCGTGATTTGGGACATTTCCTGGCCTCTACTCCTCTTTGAGGGAGGCCCAAAGCTAAGAAAGTTGATAGGAACAAAAATACTGCTATTATTCATAAGAAAACTAGTAGTGAAGACTATGCTTATTGTATAAGTTGAAAAATAAGCTTTAGAACTCAGCAGACTATGGACTGGAGAGATGGCTCAGTGGTGAAGGGCACTGACTGCTCTTCCAAAGGTCCTGAGTTCAAATCCCAAAAACCACATGGTGGCTCACAACCACCTGTAATGAGATCCAATGCCCTCTTCTGGTGTGTCTGAAGACAGCTACAGTGCACTTACATTAAATAAATAAATAAATAAATAAATAAATAAATCTTTAGGGGGAAAAAAAAGAACTCAGCAGACTATCCTGCCCTTTCCCATAGGTTCTGGGTCCACACATTCATTATGGAGAGAGGAGAGAGCTGGATTGCCTCTAAGAACCTGACCCAGGTTCTTTCAAACACATCACTCAAGTGGGCCACTCATTCCTCTGAGCTCGGTGAGGGAGTAGAGAGGAAAAGCTGCAGGTGAACCACAGTGAGAACAGCAAGGGAGAGAAACCTTCCTCCTCCTCCTCCTACACACACACACAGACACACACAGACACACACAGACACACAGACACACACACAGACACACACACACAGACACACACACACAGACACACACACAGACACACACAGACACACACACACAGA
>NC_034607.1:39014407-39032476 GCF_900095145.1 Mus pahari
ACACACACACAGACACACACACAGACACACACAGAGACACACACAGACACACACACACACACACACCCAGTAACTCATTTGTTCTCCAAGCACAGCACTGAGCTCCACTTCCCCTGTGCTAAGTGATTCACAGGTGAAAGGAAGAAGATGGGGCTTTGGCTCGCATAGAAATCATCCCCTTGGTCATGAAGGCAGTTTCAGCTTCCTGAAGCTTAGCATTAGGAGAGAAGGCACAGTTCCATGCCGATTCTGGGCAAGAACATCCGTCCATCTACAGAGGGCCTTTTTCTGTCCTTTGTGTCTGGTGAAGAAAACTCACTTGCCCTAATACTGCCTGTCCCCCAGTCTCGAGCCTTCCAAATCACCACCTCGGGGTGCTCAGGAGGAACTGAGTCTCCTTCTGTGGAGAGAATGGGGCAATTAGTTGTTCCCCTCATCTTTATGGCTGTTAGGCGCTCTCCCTTACACAGTCACGTCCTATGTCCCCCTGTTCCCAGTACAGTGTGCAGTGTCTCTTCCTTCCAATGGGGAGGGCCGCCAGGCTTTGGCTTATGTCTCCCACAGTCCCAAGACTCTTTCCCAGAATATATTTGACTGGTACCACAGGCCTCTGAGTTCAGAAGGGACACAGAGGAAGTGAAACCTGGCACTTTTCGTAGAGAAGGCATGGAAGGAGGAGAGACACTGTGCGGAAGAGGGCTTTCCTGGGAGAAAGAGCAGGACAAGACAGTAACAGAGAGGAAATGACTAAAGTCCGTTATGCATGTATAAAAATAATAATGATAATAATAAATAGATGCAAATAGTTTGAGGGGTAATTTCAGTAGGAAATTACCTAAAAAAACCGGAAGAATGGGAACATGATTCACAGAAAGGAACCATGCCATCCTGCAGTGGGTTAACAAGCAGGTGACTTGTTTGGGGCATTGGGACTCTAGCTCTCTGGGATCCTCTGAGACAGCCTTTGCGCAACACATGTCACAATTGTATCTGAGGAACAATGAAGTGGGCTTTTACCAACAGGCACCAGTCTGTCATAAGACAAAAGATGCTTTTCATGTCTTAAATGAGATAACCCCTGTGGTAGTTTGAATCAAAATGGCCACCACAGGCCCATAGGGAGTGACACTCTTAGGGGGTATGGCTTGTTGGAGTGGGTGTGGCCTTGTTGGAGGCCGTGTGTCTCAGTCTCTTCCTGCTGCCTGTGGATCAAGATGTCAGAGCTCAGTCCCTTCTCTAGGTCCACGCTTGCCTGGTGTCTCATGCTCGCCACCATGATAATGGACTAAACCTCTAAACTGTAANCCACTCCAATAAAAGGTTTCCTTTATAAGAGTTGCCATGGTCATCATATCTCCTCATGGTAATAAACATCCTAAGACACTCCCCCACGATTATGAAAAAAACAATTACATAATGTGCATGTTTGTGTTCATGTGTACATGTGTACATATGCAAGTAGATGCCAGAGGAAAACCCTGGTATGTGCTCACAGCCTTTTTTTTTTTTTTTTTTTTTTTGAGACAGGATCTTTCATGATTCTGGAGGCCCTAAGGATTGTCCTGTCCATCTCCCCAGTTCTGGGATTACAGGCATATGTTTCTGCATGGGTTCTGTGAGTTGAACATAGGTCTCTGTGTGCTCCTAAGGCAAGCACCCTCCAGACTGCCATCATTTCGAAGTTCTAGTAAAAATAAAGGGCCTGAGTTGAATGCCCCAATCACTGGCTGGGTGAACTTGGCGCTTCACTTCACAGCTCTAGGACTCGGTGTCTGTCTTCACTGCTCCAAATCGTGAGTCAGGTAAATCCCAAGTGTCTACGACCTGGAGTCAGGGTTCCTTGGCCACGGGAGAGCTTCCCCTGTGCCAGCAAGTGAGGGTGAGACCTTATCTTCCTCTGCACAGCCCAGGCCCTGCTCTGCCCTTCCCTGTGGTGCTCCCCACGCCGTTTGGAAGGTCTTCCTCTGCACACAGACTGTTGGTTCCACCAGCATGCAGCCATATTCTTTTGTCCCTTCCTTGTATCTGAGATACGTCTTAAATAATGGTTGAGTTTATAAATGTGAAATAATTCTGGGGCCCACGGTCCCTGGATCGAGCAGCCATCTTTCCCCCCCTATGGTGAGAGCAGAGCTGCAGTATAGTGTTGACCCAGCCATGACTCTCATCCCCCTGGAATATGGAAGTGAATTAAACGCTAGAGAGAAAACTTGATTTTTCTATCTGTTTTGGGGAAAGAAATCTTCTACTAAATTGTTTTTGCAGGTGAATTTGCTAGTGTGGGAGAAACAGCAAGCTCTTTATAAAGGAGAGGCAGTCACCTCTCCTCTTGGTCCATTTACATTTACTGGCACCTGGGCCAGAGCTACTGCTGTGCGATACTGTCAGACCTTCAGTGAGGCTCTTAGCCATTTGGAAAGCACAATCAACTCTCCAATGCCATCTGCACCATCCCACACTGGAGGCATTCCCTCCCCGGGGCCTCGCCTGCTATCCAGAGAGGCTTCCTCTACCTAGGATTGGAGGAAATGGGCAAGTCAACCCTGCGCACGATTCAGATGGCTCTGTGACCTTGCATTCCTCCCGGTGACCTTTCTCACGCTGCTCTTTGCATGGGCAACTCCAGCCATTACATTAGCAACACACAATTACACCTTCAAGGTAGATTCAAGTTCAGGTGCTGCCAGGACATAAATACCTTAATGAGGTGACAGCCATGCAAAACTTGGAAGTGGTATAAATCAGGGCTCTGATAGATAGGAAGACAGGCTGGCAGGTTTGTGCCCCCTGTATAAAGGAAGCTAAAGGAAACAGGGGGAGAGGAATGAACTGAGAGAAAGGAGAAGAAGGAAGAAGGCAGGGGAAGCAAGGAACAAGGGAGGGGTAAGCAAAAGGGAAGGGGACATAGGGGAGCATAGAGACAGAGAATCTTTCCATACAATCACTGCTTATAGCACATGGCATTGTTCCCGTGAGTGATTTCTGATTTGCACCCAACACTCGCAAATCATCTGCTCTGCCTCGGCTTCTCTGCTGGCTTCTTCCTCCAGCCTTCGCGTGCAGCAAGCACTCCTCGTTAGTCAAAAGACAGAACTGGCTGCAGGTCACACCTCTCCCACGATGGTGGGAGCAGGTAGGGCTTCTCCCACACAGACCACTAACTTCTGTCAGGTGTCCAAAGGAATATTACTCTCACATCAGAGACACATGCGCTGGAGGCCACCATGCAGCCTCCGACAGCAGCCAGGACAGGAAAGTCTAGTAGTGTGCTAGCCATACAGCGAGAGAAAGCTGTTCAAAGGATCTCTAATGGCATCTAGCTATGTTCTCCACTGACCGCCCAACAAAATTACCCTGGCCACTCTAGTGCATACACCAATCTGAACATGTGGGACTGAAGCTGATGTTTACCCTAAGAAAAAGGCACCACACAGAACCCGGAGGCAGAGGTCCCATTTACAGCAAATGGTAAGCCATGGGCCTGATCTGGTCTCCATGCACTCCCGAGTCTTCCAAGAGTCCAGTGGTCATTCTGTGTACGTATCTACCTGTTTCAAAGGGCAGCCACCTACACTGATGCTCAGAGCTTACCAGCCGGTTTACTTATCCCCACCACATCATCACCAGCATGGCTGCTAGGAGGAACAAAAAGAGTGATGGTCTTTAGCTACCTTACCCTGGGCATGGCAGGAACCAGGAAACCCAGCAAAAGCATAAGGGGAGCCACAAGTGCAATTTTCAAGTTTACAGTAGCGATGCTAAAGATTACAAACATACGGAATTAATCTGCCTCACTCTCTCGTGGGAAGCCCAGGCCTCCCCTTGGGTGTGTATTGCTGCCTTTTTCTTAATAAATCCCAAGCTTGCTTCAGAAAATTAATCATGAGAATGTATTTTTCTTAACTTGAAAACAAAACATCAGGGTTTTTAACACACAAACAGCGCAAAATCGGAATATCTCAGAGTCATTTTCATAGCAAAGGCTAATCCTGTACATCCTTAGAGGCTGCATGTGGATCATGGGTAAGTACATCTCTGTTGCATGATGCTCAGTCACGTGGCCGGTGTAATGGATTGCACGGCTCTGGAGGGAGCCCCAGCCACCTCTGCTACCTCAGGATGAGCGGGAGGAAAGGCTCTCTGAAGAGATCAGAACCCTAAGTCATGCGGAGACACATGCAGGCATCAGGAACACTCAGTGAGACCACACCCGACAGGAAGAACCACTCCAACTCCAGCAGAGCTCTTACACCCCCAAAGGGACAAAGGTCTTTGGTCTCCAGAGACCAAAAAATAAATAAATAAATAAATAAATGTGGCTAGGACTTGGCTGCAAAACACTTTGCTAAGAGTTGTGTTTCCTGGCTTACGCTTTACCTCATTTGGCCTGCAGACCAATACCTCATCTCTTAAAATTTAACTGGGCATCCATGCATAAAAAAATGAGTGATTTTTACATTAAGTCTAAGTTTCCAGCTTCTGAATTATCAGATTTGGGAAAAATCTGGGCCTGAGTTTCTGCAATTCAGCATACTGCCAAAGCCATTACAGCTGCCAACCACGGCCTTTCCTCCTCCACAGGCCAAACACCTGCTCTCCCAGACCCACACCCCACACCCCACAACACCCCACACCTCACTGTTGCCCCTCACATTGGCATGCTCATTCTCTTATTAATTATTTATTTTTTCACTCATTCACTCTTCATTCATTCATTCAAGATAAGGAAGAAACTCTGTGCCCCCCAATATGTGCACTGAGGAGGGGAAACAAGCAAGGCAGCGTTTACTACACTCTCTCTCTGGCTTGCCTTTCTCACTGTGACCTGCCTTGAGGACCTTTCTGTGAGAGAGTGACCCGTGCTGGCTCTTCGCTACAGCCTACCTGGCAATGACAGTTCTAGGTGCTTCTGCCCGTCTTCGTTCCTCCATGGCTCTAGAAGTCCAAATGTCTTCATTCGCCTCCCTTTGTGTCTGTGTTAAATTCACCAGCTCTTCCCTGAAAGCAATGGAACTATCTCCAGCTTGACAACGGTGTAGGCCAAGGACCCCCGGAAGGAAAAGGAAATCCAGTCGGAGTAGTTCTGGCTCTTCCCCTTCCTGTATTCAGCCCCACCTCCACCCCGCCCCTACACAAATGTGACTCTGCCTCTCACAGGCAGGAGAAGGGAGTAAGTACTTAGATCAAAATCATACCACCATGCTGGGCATAGTGGCTGTAATTCCAGTGTGCAAGAGGCTGGTTCTGGGGGAGGCCAAGTTCTAGGCCAGCTTGGGATAGCAAGACTTTCTCTCAAAACAGTAACGAACCACGCAGGTACACATTAATCACTGGGGCCCTCCAGCATCTTGTTTATCTTGGAAAACAGATTCTGCTAACTCTGTGTGACAACAGAGGTCTTTCCTCTCACAGGCCACGTTCTTCTCCCTTGTTATAGCCCTGTCCATGAACCCCAACTATGAAGCAATGAACCTAGGACCAGGCCTGGACTCCATCTTGGAGATTTATACATCTCTTCTGCATGTGGTATCTCCTTACAGCTACGGCTGGTTACCCGCATGGCGGCCTGCTCTATACCTCATTTTCCACATCTATGAAGAACTGAGAACTCTGGTTCAGGCCTTAGAGTTTATATGCCTTCCTTGGCCACACAGGTCCTAACTCGATGAGGTGCCCATGACACTGCTCAGCTGCAATGAACAAGCATAGCTGTAACCGGCACCGGTTAGTCCTTGGACAGACTAAACTAAAGAAACCCATCAACATAAGCTCAGACACGTCCAGATGTGCACGCCCAGAAGCAGCCCTGGGAAGCTACGTATGGTTAGCTTGACACTTACGAAGACGTTTTCCTTAATATGTAAGTGGTGTCTCTAGACCTGAGTCGAAATGACTTGCCTTTCTCAGAACCTGCCCTTACAGCCATGATTAGACCTGGGTAGTGTGCCTACACTGGGACAGGGCTCTGGGTCAGCCTCGCCCAAACACCACACAGGCAGCAATGGGCAAAGGCAGGTGACATCAGGAAAACAGAAGGTCCTACTGTCATCTGTTATTGCTGTTCACTTGGTTGGTTTTCACCAGAGGAGGATAGACAGAGGCTGCACAGGCAAAGCCAAGCATTGTCCACTACACACTTTCTTGGGGTGCTATGCCTTTAACTTGTCTTCCTCTTGTCCTATCCATTGGCTTGACAGAGCCCCAATCCAATATTTGAGGGCCATGTTCCTTCACAGTTGCCACAGATGCCTGCAGACTGCCCCTGCCCAGTGGCCCTCACTACAGGTACCGTGAGTAACCGGTGTCAGTCACTGGGTCATTGTGTAGGGCTTCCGCGCCGAGTGAGCCAGTCTTTCTGCATCACAGAGCAGGTGGGGCTGTGGCTGCGAGACACGCCACTTTGCGGAGCACTGAGTGTTTATTTGGATTAATGGCTTTCGGAGCTGCCAGATTTCAAATGTAAATTAAATATTTATTGGTGATAGGTGGCAAGGAAAAAAAAAAGTACACTTTGGAGGTAATTACTCATGTGTTCCCACGCAGCTGTCACAGAGGCACAGCTGCACTTCAGTCCCGGAGCTGGGGACCCAGGCAGAGACAGGCTCCTTCATAACTCCTTGCTCTCTAGGGCTATAGCAGCAGCAGTGGCAAGGTTTAACTGAGAGTTATTAATTTTGGCTTTAAGTCACATATTTGTATAAAAGGTGATCATTGTAGTTCCCATTTTACAGAGAAAAAAAAAAAGTGAGACTCTGGAAATAATGTATTTCTTCTTGAGGTAGCAAAGGACTTAAATCCCAGGCGGGCTCATTGAAGGAGGAAGGTGTTTTGTTTTCATTCACTTGTATGGTGGAGGCTGGCCACAGGAGCCTTGTGCAGGCTGGATAAGCACTGTAGCCCTGAGCCACAGCCCAGCTTAATTCCAGATACACAGCTCTGGCCAGGATGCCACTCTGCCTCTCAGCCCCAATCCTGAAAAAGCATCCCTAAAACATCCCTATCACCTGAGGGGAGGGGTTCTCAAGTGGCCTCTTCGGGGACATCACCTCTCTTTAGCGGTCATCGACGAAGCAGGCAGTACTCACTCCCTTCTGAAAAACACTTCCAGATCAAGGATGACACCTCTGGGGCCCTCGAGGTGCTGTGGGAGGAGAGGGCGCTTGCTAACAAGCCTGGTGACCTGACTTGGATCCCTGGGACGTGCGCTGTAGAAGGAGAGAACCAACTCCCTCAAGCTGTCCTCAGAGTCCCATGACATCACTGATTACACACTCACACAAATAAATAAATAAATAAATAAATAAATAAATAAATAAATAAATAAATAAATATAAAAAGCATTATAACTGTGTATAAGCTAAGAGGTGGACCAGATGGAAGTGGCATTTGTGGCTAGTTAATTTCCCTTGAAAGTACTTTCCCATGTCCAGCTTCTCTACATCCAGACCAATACAGAGCGATGGTTGACAGTTACCCTACTTAGGTTGGCCTACTTAGTGAGTTCCAGGCCAGTATGAGACCCTGTCTTAAAAACTAAGGTGAATGGCCCCTGAGGAACAATGGTTGAGGTTATCCTCTGGTGTATAAACACGCACAGGCACATATACACACCATAGCGGAGAACACCCTTGAATATATAACTTATTAAAACACACTTCTGCCAAACACTGGACTGTGTGCAAGGACCCTAATGGAGAAGTTGGGACAAGGACTGAAGGAGCTGAATGGGTTTGCAACCCCATAGGGAGAACAAAAACATCAACCAACCAGACCCACCAGAGCTCCCTGGGACTAAACCACCAACCAAGGAGTACACATGGAGGGACCCATGGCTCCAGCTGCATATGTAGCAGAGAATGGCCTTGTCGAGCCTCAATGGGAGGGGAGGCTCTTGATCCTGAGAAGGCTTGATAACTCAGCATAGGGGAATGCTAAGCCACGAGGTGGCAGTGGGTGGGTGGCTGAGCACCCTCATAGAAGCAGGGAGATAGGGGGAATGAGATAGGGGGCTTGTGGAGGGAAAACTGGGAAGGGGAATGACCTTTGAAATGTAAATAAATAAAATAACCAATGAAATTTTTAAAAGAAAACAAAAACAAAAGCACACCACACTCCTGCACTAGTAAGCAGCTACTGTGAGGATATGCAAGACAGGAAAGACCAAGGCTGAAAATAGCTCCTGATGTCCCTAAACATCCAAGTGGTTATGTCTGATCATTAATCAAACACACAGCACGACTGTCACAGAAACTTGCCTCCTCTCTCAAAACAAGTCTGTTCTTTCATCTCTATTTAAGTCCCCAGCCATCACCCTCACAGATAATTGTCGGTTTGTACAAACCCAATTTCTGACCTTTTCAAATTTCCATCCGTCTTGCTGATGGCGAGCCCGGCTCCACGCAGCTGTCTGACCTCCTCGAGTTCTCTGGTGTCTGTTGACGGCACTTTTTCACCCACTTACGCTTCCTTTTACAGGCCAAGCATCTCATCTGAATATGTGTTTAACCTCACAGAGAATGGGCTAGCAGTTCCCTGCTCTTGATAATGGCCAATCATCCCCGCCGCAGGGTCACGCGACGAGCAGGCTGTGAGGTCAGAAACTTGTCTGAGACTCCACTAAGGCCAATTCCTAGGTGACATGTTCTGACTGAAGTCACTCGTCTCAACTCACGTGTCATATTACTTTTACGTCCCAGACGCTCAAGTTGGAAGAGACTAAGCAGTGGCCAACCCTTCTTATCTTCAGATGAAAAAAGAAAGAAAGAAAAAGAAACTAGGATCCTCTTGAAGTTTTTGATGGAAGTTTTATGAAGTACAAAAATAAGCCTTCTGAGACTGGAGAAGAGACCTTCTTCCTCAGCGTCTCTCAGATATTTACTGTGTGTGTATGTAGGCCGGAGGACTTCCTCAGCCATGGTTCCTCAGAAACCATTCACCTTAGTTTTTAAGACAGGGTCTTCTTATACTGGCCTGGAACTCACCAGTCGGGCTAAGCTAACTGACCAGTGAGCCCCAGGGCTGCCTGTTTCTGCCTCCCGTACACTGGGTCTCTAAGCATGTGCCACCATATCTGGAGTGCTTTTACATGGCGTCTGAAGCTATAACTCTAGTTCTGTGCCTGTCCTCACAAGACCACTGTGATAACGAGTCATGGCCTCTGGGTGGACGGGAACTGCTCTTGTCACCTTGGTCACCTCTGGAAGATCGCTGTAAACCAGGGAAGATGGTGCTCTATCTCTGAGTGGAAAAAAAAAAACAGAGGAGAGAGGACAGCGAGCAACTCTACTCTCTCCTCTGCTGTGTCTCACAGAGAGCCATGTGTTTCTGAGAAGCAGGAATAAAGAAGGACCTGGGCAACGAAGGATGCTGAGAGTAGAATAGTCTGCTCCAGGGAAGGGCACACCAATACCAAGCAGTCAGTCCTGATGTCATACACGCAGCCTAAGTGACATTATACAGACTGAGCAGGTCATACTGAGGAACACGTATGTAAGTACATATACATATATACATATACATATACATACACGAAAAACAACTAATAATAAAGAGAATGTGAACTTGGAGGAGAATGAGGAAGGGTCCATGGGAGGGTTTGGAAGAAGGATGGGGAAGGGAAAAATCATATAATTATATATGATCTAAAATATAGAAGAAACGCACAGCGAGAAGAAGGGTCTTGGGGCTGGGGAGCTAGACCAGTCAATAAAGCAAGCATTTGATATGTAAGGACGGGGACCTGAGTTCCATCCCAGCAACCATGTAAAAAGCCAAGTATGGAAATACATTCTTGTAATCCCAGCACTGGGAAAATGGAACAAAGTAGACCCCTAGGGCTCACTGACCAAGCAGCCTTGTCAAACTGACAGGCTACAGGCAATGTGAGATGAGGCTAGCAAGATGGCTCAGTGGGTCAAGGTCCCTACCACTAAGCTTGGTAACATGATTTTTATCCCTGGGACCCATGTGGTATAAAGGAAAGGGACAGATCCTTCAGGTTGTCCTCTGAGTACTCTGGTGTGCACATGCATGCATGTGCATAGATGTAAAAACACTCATAGCGAAAAATAAATGTGGATTGATTTTAAGGAGCAACATCTATTGGTGTCCTCTGGCCTCCACAAACATACACACATATGCATAAACATACACAGAAACAGGAGGGAGGGGAAGAGGGAGGAAGAGAGAGAGAGAGAGAGAGAGAGAGAGAGAGAGAGAGAGAGAGAGAGAGAGAGAGAGAGAGAGAGAGAGAGAGAGAGAGAGAGATCCTGTTTTCACATTGACAGAAAGATCCCCAGCAATGTCACATCTTGGAATGTTTATCTGACCTTACATTATCCCTCCAAACTCCCTTGTGCCTTCTGCCTGTCCTGTTAGGGATGGAGCCCCTGCTGAAAGCACATGACAGTATTCTCTGTGAACTCCAAAGCTACCTGGTAGGACAGATAAATGATGCAGGGGTTTCTCTTTCTTGTTCCTACTCCCTACAGGCCTCTCCCGGGCACGAGTTACTGGGGAGCAGCCACCTGCTCCTAGCCTCTCATCCACTGTGCTGTCCCCAAGGACGTTCTCCTTATCCCCAGAAAGAAAATTTCTCCTGGTGTAACAATATAAGTCACTTCCCAAATCTTTCCTTTCCAATTACTGGACGTGGCCACAGGTCTTCTGGGCACTGGGCTCTTCCTGTCTCAAGTCTGGCTACTTCTTGCTACTGCCTGGAACAACAGAATACATCAATTATAGTAAAATAGCTCCAATTTCTTGGCTTCCCCAACGCCACAAAGCTCTCTTGGGAGCAATAAACTGTGTGCTCATCTAAGACAATCTCCTCACTCCCTCTTGATTAACCTCCTTAAAATCCAAGCCACTATCCCCAGGAGTAACAAGGTCCCTCCTCGGAGTAAATCACGAGCCATTCATTGTCAGGGCCCCTCCGTGCTCTGATTTCAACTCCACAAACATGACTAAAGTCGTTGGAGTGCAGAGCAGCCCTTCCTGGGTCAGTTTCCTCCCTGGCGGAGACGTCTCATGGTCACAGGATTGAACTAAGGTCACAGACCTGGAGCAAGGGCTCTAACCCCAGGACACAGTAGGTGAGCCCTGTATTCATCTTTCAATGCAGGAGTCAATGGATGGTGTCTGATACTCATAAATCAGGAAACAGTAAGGCAGACGTTATTTAGAAGTGTGTAATAAACTCCAGGTGAATGAAAGCCAGAGACCGTATAAGTGCTTGCCTCCATCTAGGACAGCAGGTAGACCGCAGGGCACTCTCTCTCTCATTTGAAATACTTGTGTATTACTCAACTTGTTAACCATGTCTGTTGATTTATTTTCTCTATGTGGAGTCAAACAAAAAGAATTAAGAGGGATTAAAAACAAGTCAAAACTGTACTTCTCCATAAATTATAGATTCAGCGAACCAAAGAGTTGGAAAAAGAATCTAGCTAGCCTCTCCTGCTCACCTATAACCCTTTACATACATGGGGAAGCAAGCACCAGGAGGAAAAACTGCTGGCCCTACATCTTCCAAGAACTCCCTCCTAACTGTCTGATCTCAACAGCAGAGTCCTCTAGCAACGGTTGACAAAGGGTCAATCTGGGGAAAGCACGGACCCAAACTGTCCTCTCTCCTTGTATGCTGGAGGCCACAGGGGTCTTGTTAGCATGACTAATTGCCTCTTGTGCAGAGGCAGTCTCCTCTGAGCAGGCAGCCCACTGAGTGGTGGGATGGTGCTCTAGGGAGTCGTGTTTGTTGAGTCTGACCCACTGATGAGGAGAGGAGCTTTGGGGTAGTTCCAATGTGGACAGAAACTCAGGCTTTTTGTCCAGCAGTACTCTGGTTCTGTGATTGTGGGGAAGCTGCTTAAAATGGAGCATTTTAATTGCCAACTTGCGACAGGCTAGCATCACCTGGGAAAAGCATTACGGTAAAGGACTGCCTGGGTTAGGTGGCCTGGTGGGCATGCCATGAGGGATTTTTTTTTTAATTTGGTTTAACTAAGATGGGATGGCCCAGCACAGTATAGGTGGTCCCATTCTGGGTCTGGTCCTGGACTGTGTAAGAGAAATCGACCCGAGGGGCAAGCATGCATGTGTTTGTTTCTTTGTGCTCCTGACCACGAACAGGGTGCTTCAAGTTTCTGCCTTGAATCTCTGCAATAATGGACTTGAACCTGGAATTGTGGGCCAAGGCCTTTCTCTCCTGAAGCTGCTGTTTTCTGGGTGGTTTAGCACAGTAACAGAATTGAAAGTAGGAGAACACTTGATAGCTCTGGGCCTCATTGTATGGATCAACACAGTGAGGACAATGACAGTGCCTATCACACAGGAGTTCCTTAAGGAACAAGCATGTGCATGCATGTGACACACTTAGGATTATGCATGGCACATGCTAAAGTTCTTATCGCTGTTGACGGTCCCAAATACTGTGCCAAGCTCCTACATTTAATATTTTTAAATAAATACATATAAATAAAAATTCTATGGATCTGAAGTCATGAATTGCATCTAGGGGAAGAAAAAATTGAGATGGGGTGCAGCAAACTTTATTGATGCTATTCAAGAGAGTAGGACTCCCTACACCCTTCTGGGATGGAAACTGTAAGGGAGATGTTAGTGATCAGGGCTGAGTTGAAACAGGGACTCCTCAGCAACTGAGGGCCGTTCTCTTGCTCTCAGTGTCCTTGCTGGGGTGCGTGTCCTTGGAGGCCATGGAGGCCATGAGGTCCACCACCCTGTTTCTGTAGCCATATTCATTGTCATACAAGGAAATGGGCTTTACAAAGTTGTTGTTGAAATCAATGTCAGTCCCAGCATCAAAGGTGGAGGAGTGGGAGTTATTGTTGAAGTCACACGAGAAAATTTCACACCATAGCTTTTCCAGAGGGGCCATCCACAGTCTTCTGAGTGGCAGTGATGGCATGGTCCATGGGGGGCAGGGTAAGCAGATGGTGGTTCAGGTTGCATTGCTGAGGGAGTTGTCATATTTCTCATGGTTCACACCATCACAAACATGGGGACATCAGCAGAAGGGAAGGAGATAAATGACCCTTTTGGTCCCACTGTTGAAGTTGCCCTCCAGCCTTCTCCATGGTGCTGAAGAATCCAGTAGATTCCACAACATATTTAGCACCAGCATCACTCCATTTGATGCTAGCAGGATCTTTCTCCCAGAAGATGGTGATGCCTTCCCACTGATGACAAGCTTCCCATTCTCATCCTTGACTGTGCTGTTGAACTTGCCATGGGTAGCATCATACTGGAACACGTAGACCATGTAGTTGAGGCCAATGAAAGAGGGCAACAATCTTCACTTGGACAGATGGAGAGCAGAAGGAAGCCCTGGTAACCAGGCACCCAATATGGCAAAATCCATTCACTCCGACTTTCACCATAGTGTCTATGGGACAAGACTGGCACTGCACGAGAAGTTGTGGTTGTCTCTGGAACATGGAGGAGACGAGAGCTATAGAGTCTGTCACACACATGTATCTGCTACAGCAAAACATCCTTTCACCTGTGTCTGCTTCAGGAAAACATTCTTTCACATGCTTGCTTTAGCAAAACATCACTTGACATAACTGACTTTCCAAAGAAACCAGAAGTTTCCACTTCATGTCCATTCTGTCACATATGAAAGCTAGAGTAGAGCCATACACATGATACCAAACACATGAGCTCTTCCATAAAGCCACCAGAGACATCACACACCTGATGTAATTGGAAATTATTTTTTAGCCATTATATGTTCATACTCTTTCATGGATGCCAAATAATCTCTGAACCCCAGATTCAGTTGTACAAGGTTGGAACCTGCAGTTTAAAAATCTGGCATAGAAGATACCTTGATATAACATAGTTGAAGATATTCCCTCCTATGATTCAGTACACGCATGCGGACCATGGGACATTGAGAAGAGCACTGAGATAATAAAAAGTATTCATTAGCTGTTAATGGATAAATAAGTGGTTTTCTTATACAAATGATAATATCTAAATTTATACAATATTTATAAACATACAGCAATCCTCTTTATCTATGGAACATATGTTCTAAGACCTTCAATTGATGCCAAAAACTGCAGGTACTACCAAGCCCTACTAAACAATCACTTTTCCTATATACATATCTACACTTAAGATGGTTAACTCCTAAAGAAAAACAATTGCATCGAAGATTTAGACATCATACCTGTGAGTACTTGGTCCTGCTCTTTTGGGTGAGCACATCGCAGAATGAATGCACAGAAGAGAAAAAAACTGCTGAGCCCACGGCCAGAAAGTCAAAGGAGGGTGCCCGAGGCCCCACAATCTCCATCAAGGAAGTCTCCCAATAGCCTAGGAACTTTTTATAAGGATTCAGTTCCTATCCACAGCCAAGAGTGACCCTCCAGTGACCTTTAACACATGAGCCGAACTGTAGCAATGCCTATAATAGAATTTAATCTTCTTGGGCCGCTGAGACAGTCCAGTGGGTAAAAGCACACACCAGTGACTGAAGTTCAGTCTCTGGGGACCCACAGGGCAGAGGAGAATAAATTTCCACTAAGTGTCTTCTGACCCCCCCCCACGTGCGTCATATGATGCTTGCTACCCCTTCACCCTGACAAACACACAAAAGAAAATAAATAAGGAACGGTTTAAGGGCTGGAAAGATGGCTCAGTAGTTAATAACACCGTCTGCTCTCCCATCTCTAACACCAGAATAAGGGGGTTGGATGTTCTCTTCCGGCCTATATGGGCATTGTAGGTAAGTGGTGCACAGACATGCATGCAAGCAAATCATATACACACATACAAATGAAAAAAAAAAAAAACTTCTAAAAGCCAGATATGGTAGCAAATGACTTTAATTCCAATGCTTGAGAGGTAGAGGCAGGTAGACCTCTGTGAGTTTAAGTCTAGCCCTAGTGTACATAGTTTTAGGCTGTCCAGAGCTAAGTCATGTGGGACCTCAGGCACCTGAGTGGTGATTCGAATGAAAATGCACCCCCTAGTCTCATAGGAAGTGGCACTATTGGAGACATGGCCTTGTTGGAGAAAGTGTGCTACTTGGGGGGGGGGGGGTGTGCTTTGATAGGTTTTGGTGTTTTGCAGTTTCAGGCCTAGTGGCTCACTATCTCTTCCTGATGCCTGCCAGTCCATATGGAGAACTCTCAGCACATAGGTAGATATGTATGCCTCCTGCCCTGCTGATGATGGACTAAACTTCTAGGGCAGCCCCAATGAAATGTTTTCCTATAAAAGAGTTGGTGTATCTTTATAGCAATAAAAACCCTGACATCTCATCACAAAAAATGTTTAATCTTTTTATCATGTGAACATGAATTAATAGCTAAAAATTAATTTCCCCATGTCAGATGTTAAATAAAATATTATAAATCTATAATAAATCACTTTAATTAACAAAGAGTAAGCAGAAAGTTAGTCATGCAAAAGCATATTATAGTTTGTTCTTACTAGTCAAACTTTAAAGCCATAGGATGTTTATTTGATGCTGCTGAGGCAAGGTCTCATAAAGCCCAGGTTAGCCTCAAGTTTGCTTTTCAGCCATGACCTTAAATTCCCAGTCTTCCCACTGAGTAATGAAATTACAGGTGTGCAACACTACACGAGCTGTAAGAATGCTTTTTAAATGATCAGATGGTTAAAATTCTAACTGTTCTGTCTAGATGACTATCACTGACTCCCAAATGCCATATTTGAAAAGAACATGTTGAGTTTTTTCTCAAATGCTAAATCCAGTGTCCAAGGTTCTTTCTTTACAATACACCATGAGACGTTCTGTGATTCTGTTCTGGAATTCTGTACGGAATATCTTCAGACTGTGGTTGACGGTTAGTAAATGAGGACACAGAATATATGAAACCATGGAGAAGGGTGAACAGCTGTACAGGGAATCTTTCTAAACACCATATGTGCTTACATCCATCTGCATACTCCAGTGAGGTGAATATTAGTATGTATAAGTCACAGATGAGAACAATGGGAGAGACAGTGGGTAAAAGCTCTGTCCATACCGCAGTTAGTAAATGGTGTGGGGATGGAGTCGGCTCAGCATTACGAGTATGTGCGGCTCTTGCAGCAAACCCAGGTTTGGTTCCCAGCATGCAGTAATTGCTTACAGTGGTTCCTAACTTCGGTCCAAGGGATCCAGCCCCCTCTTCTGGCAGTGTGTGTTCATATATGCACACAAAACACTGAAACGCACAAAAATGTATCCCTAAAATAAATAAATGGTAGACACCAAGACACCAAGACTAACTATAGGGTCTGTACTCTTTCTTAATCACTAATTTAGCCTACTTCCCAAGATACTGATTCACTGAGTGTTGTATAAGCAGCAGTCTTATTGAATGAGGTAAAACTACTCATAAAAATGCCAATAGGCTGTGAGCCACAATAGTAAACAATCAGAGAGTTCATTGTAAANGACTATGCACTGTAAAATTCATTTACAAAAAAGTTTTAAAACTGAGCAAAGTTTAAAGATATAAACATATATTAAAGGGTAATTTCACTTATCCAAATATTAAAATGGAACCTGCAAAACTTAATTATAGATTAAAAACAACAATTAAAAATCTATGTGATTGGTACCAGTACGTAGCACATACCTTTAATTCCAGCTCTGAAAAATCAAAGGACAGAGGCTCTCTAAGAATTGGAGCCAGTCTGGTCTACATTACCTGGCTCCCAGCCAGCCAGGGTTGCACAGTGGGACCCTGTCTCATAAACTTCATATGATAAGGCTAGAGAGGAAGAAGGAGAGCAAGACATAAAGTTTGGGTAAATGCTTGAGTTGGGGAAAAGCATAAAAGCAATTAGCTTTAAGTTCCTATAGTGTATAAGTTCAATACATCCCAGCTGTAAGTTCCTATAGTGCACAAGTTCATTCCATCCCAGCTGTAAGTTCCTATAGTGTACAAAGTCATTACATTCCACAATGATTTATTATATATTTGAAGACAACTAGGAGAGGACTCGGAAGGCTCCCTACACACAAAAGTGGTGAACACACATTTGGAGATGCTAACGCCCCGCTTTAACCATGGAATACTGACTACAGGTGCAGAGCACAGGCACACTCTACCCTGTATGCACCAAGGTGATGAATCCGTTTGAAAAAGTAAAATCAAAAGTAACAGTAACTTCACACTGGTTTAAATGAGACAGTTGAGCTGAGCAGGGAAAAGCAGGATGTCCTAATGAAAGGACACGCTTTAGGGACTAACCAGAGAGGTCCTGAGGGAGCCCCAAAGCAACGCAGTACCCTCTTGCCTGCCAGCACTAGATTTGGGGTGCTTATGTGTTCATTGGATTTTTATTTTGTATCCTATACATATTTTATAAATATTATTGAGTATATACTTAATATTTAATATTTAATAAAAACTTTAAAATAATATTTTAAAAAGAATAAAGATCAGGGAAACAAATCAAAAATGATGATCATTAGTCCTAAATGAGAATTGATTCTAAAAAGTAAAGAGAGGCTTTAATAAAAACTTGAACCTAAAGTTTGAGTCAATAGCGACATGGGGTTCTGATAATGGAAAGATAAATAAAGCCATGCTATTTCTGTTATATGCAGATAGGTAATACAAATACTAATTCATTCTAAACTTCATTAGAAAAAGTTTTCCTTATATGTCATGCCACAGTGGGAGAAGAAGCTAGAAAAATCAAAATAAATGTATTAGTCTCTAATAGGTAGAATAAAACTTTCAAAACAAAAAGCAACAGTATGTATATAAAATTTTTGAAGGCAAGTAATCAAAAGAAAAATTAAAAATGGGGCCTGCATAGATGACTCAGAGGTTAAGATCATTTATTGCTCTAACAGAAAACCAAGGTTTACTTACCAGCACCCACATATTGGCTCACAACTATCCACAAGCCCAGTTCTAGGGTACCAAAACTGACCTTTGAGGGCACCAGGCACATATGTGGTGCATAGCCATAAATGAAGGCAAAACTCCTAGACACATAAAATGTATCAAGAAAGAAAGAAAGAAAGAAAGAAAGAAAGAAAGAAAGAAAGAAAGAAAGAAAGAAAGAAAGAAA
>NC_034607.1:39032816-39034050 GCF_900095145.1 Mus pahari
GAAAGGAAAGGAAAGGAAAGGAAAGGAAAGGAAAGGAAAGGAAAGGAAAGGAAAGGAAAGGAAAGGAAAGGAAAGGAAAGGAAAGGAAAGGAAAATAAAAACAGAATGGTTGAGTCAGGAGAGAAAGGAGCATGAGAGGAGGATTGGGGTAAACCATTTTTTATTAAGAGCTTTATAGACCATTTTTCTTTTTAACAAATGTGCTTGTAAAACCTCTATAAGAACTGAAATTAAAACATATGATTATGCCCTAAAACTGCTGAAAAAGCATTTGATAAAATCCCAGCCGCTATTTATTATTCTTAAAACTTTTAGCAAATTGGATATAAGAAGCTAAAGTTTTCAATCTACTGCAGATACCTACCTATCAGTATCAGGGGAAGCGAAACCATTCCCATTCACCAGCGTCATTCAGCAAAGCCTGTGCCATGAAAGAAATACACGCATACGAGATGATGAAATAAAAGTCATAGAAACTGCCGGGGGTGGGGGGAGGCTGCCAGCATCCACAGGTAAGACTGACTACCGAGCAATCTGGAGAACGCGAGCTGGAAATGACTGGTGCTTTGCAAAGTCGTCAAAGGCCAAATCAGTGCCTCTCCCCAAGTCAATCCCTTCCCGCAACCTAGCATTGCCTGCTAAGAACATAGAAGGAAGTTTTTATACATTACAGAAACAAAATGTATAACTAAATTTAACAAAAACATAAAAGAAATAATAATTATTATTGAAACTCACTGAACTTCCCTGTGCTTTCTGTCTGGTTTTGTTTTGCTTTTGAGATGCCATCCTGGCTGGCCTGGAACCGGCTACGTAGTCCAGTTTAGCCTCAAAACTGCAGCAGCCCTCTTGTTGTCAGCTGGGACGACAGGTGCGCACCACCATGCACCGTCTCAGAGACCTGTTTTTTAGACATGAATAAACCATAAGGGGATATATTCAATACTGTATTCATTTCTCCCACAAACAATCTTTTCTATACAATTTCAATCAAACTCTCAATGTGCTATCTGTCGGGATCCCAGTGGGAAACTAACAGCATGCTGGTATGAGGATGATTCACAAAGTGTCTGCATATGCCACATAGGGAAGTCTAAGGACATTATAAGAAAAACACGCCGTGCCCCAGAGTAAGCAACAGTGGACTGAAGGAAGAGGAAAGGAGAGGAGAGGGGAGGGGAGGGGAGGGAGGAGAAGAAGGGAGGAGAGGGGTAGGGAAGGAGAGAGGAAGGAG
>NC_034607.1:39034790-39036701 GCF_900095145.1 Mus pahari
TCCACTACAGCATCGTCCACTGCAGCATCGTCCACTACAGCATCGTCCACTACAGCATCGTCCACTACAGCACCGTCCACTACAAATCCCCCACTGACAAGGCTGGATGCTGGAGAACATCTCAATGCAGTCTCCATATTCCAAACAGCATGACCCTGGGCAGACTGAAAGGGGTCAGATCATAGATCTGAGAGATCTTAAATGTCTCCCCAAGAAGGCTGGAACCCCACTGCTGGTGTGTGGACTAGTTGGAAGAATTGGATCCCTGGGGCATGCCATGAAGGGGGATGAATGGAGAGCTATGAAGCAGCTCAAAGAAATGATCTACTCTCTGTGTGACACCAAGGACAGAAACTGTTCAAAAGAAACTAAAACCACAATTAGCATTCACCATTGTCACCATAAACTACGTACCCAAGTGAAGTGTTTGTAAAGTACACAAACCACAGGGCTGGAGAGATCACTCTCTGGTAAAGAGCAACTGGCTGCTCTTCTAGAGGACCTGGGCTTGTTGCCCAGCACCCACATGGCAGCTCACATCACCAGTATCTTCAGATCCAGAGCATCCCTCTCCTGGCCTTCTCAGGCACTGCACATGTGTGGTACATACAAGCTAAACACCCACATACATAAAGTAAGAATGAAACGTTTAAAAAATAATTTTTAAAAGAATACAAACTAAACTAAGGGTCAAGTTATAAGATTAAGATCTGGGATGGTGCACAGTCCTTGGGGACCAACTCCACAGCCAGTCTCACTACATCCAGAAGAAGCTCCACTCCCAGCCGCTCTAACATGCCCAGGATCACAGGATCACAGGATCCCAGGAGCTTTGTCACACCAGGATCTCAGGGTCCCAGAGGCAGCTTGACTTTCAGGAGCTCTGACACACCCAGGATCTCAGGATCACATGATCACAGAATCACAGAATCATAGAATCACAGGATCACGGAGACAGCTGAACTCTGAGGAATTCTGACACAACCAGGATCACAGGAAGGAAAGGCTCAAGTCAGATAATACTAGGAAAGGTAGCACAAGAGATAATCAGATGACGGGAGGCAAGTGTAAGAACATAAGCAACAGAAACCAAGGCTACTTGGCATCATTAGAATCCAATTCTCCCACCATAGCAAGTCCTGGATACACCATCACACTGGAAAAGCAAGATTTGGATCTAAAATCATGTCTCATGATGATGATAGAGGACATTAATAAGGACATAGATAATTCCCTTCAAGAAATTCAGGAGAACACAGGTAAAGCCCCTAAAGAGGAAACACAAAAATACCTTAAAGAATTGCCGGAAAACAAAATCAAACAGGTGAAAGAAATGAACAAAACCATCAAAGATCTAAAAAATGGAAATAGAAACAATAAAGAAATCACAAAGGGAGAAATCTATAGAAGATACCATAGAAAACATTAACACAACAGTTAAAGAAAACTCAAAAAGCAAAAAGCTCCTAGCCCAAAACATCCAGAAAATCCAGGACACAATGAGAAGATGAAACCTAGGATAATAGGTATAGAAGAGAGTGAAGATTCTCCAATTAAAGGACCAGTAAATATCTTCCACAAAATTATAGAAGAAAACTTCCCTAACCTAAAGAAAGAGATGCTCATGAAGATACAAGAAGCCGACAAAACTCCAAATAGACTGGACCAGAGAGGAAATTCCTTCTGTCATTCACATAATAATCAAAACACCAAATACACTAAACAAAGACAGAATTTTAAAAGCAGTAAGAGGAAAAGGTCAAGTAGCATATAAAGGCAAATCTATCAGAATTATACCAGACCTCTCACCAAAGACTATGAAAGCTAGAAGATCCTGGGCAGATCTCATAAAGACCCTAAGAGAAAACAAATGCCAGCCCAGGTTACTATACCCAACAAAACTCTCAATTA
>NC_034607.1:39038076-39043924 GCF_900095145.1 Mus pahari
TACACTAGCAGCTTAACAGCACACCTGAAAGCTCTAGAACAAAAAGAAGCGAATACACCCAAGAGGAGTAGATGGCAGGAAATAATCAAACTCAGGGCTGAAATCATCCAAACAGAAACAAGAGGAACTATACAAAGAATCAACAACACCAGGAGTTGGTGCTTTGAAAAAAATCAACAAGATAGATAAACTCTTAGTCAGACTAACCAGCCAGAGGGCACAGAGACAGTATCCAAATTAATAAAATCAGAAATGAAAATGAAGACATAATAATGAAATATATCTTAAAATAATTATTCTGTTGGTTGAATATTAACAGTTGAAAATATTAAAATCATGTTCTACAAAAAAAAAAAAGATCTGGGATAGTGAAAGAGAGCCCTTTCTCATGTGCATGCGTGCGTGCTGTGTGAGTGTGTGAGTGTGTGTGTGTGTGTGTGTGTGTGTACCTGGGTGTATGTGTGTATCTGTGTGCATGTTATATGTGTATGTTCATGTGTACACATTCATGCATGTGTGCATGCATACAAATATTGTGAGGCCAGAGATCAATGGGCATGTCTTCCTAAAGCATGTTCTTCTACCTTATTTAGAACAGGTGTCTCCCTGAACCAGAGATAATCTATCAGGCAAGGCTGACTGGCCATTGAGCTCCTGGGAGCCACTGGTCCCCACCACCACCAGCTCTCCATCCCTCAACTTGGAGGCTAGCCAACTTTTAATATGGATGCTGAAAATCCAAACCCGGGCCCTCGAACTCACATGACCTACTCTCTGTCCTCCCCACCCCAACGTTGTGTTTACAGTATTTTATTTTGTACACGTTAAAGAAACAAGATGCATATTGTTATGTTATCGATATCAGGCCACGATGATAATTTTCAGGGTTCTGACCTTTTCCCTTGGACATTTTCATGCCAACAACTCCTTCCAAACATACGACCTGCTCTTCTAAAATTATAGAGTACCTACAGGCTGATGAACCCAAAATCTGTATTTCCAGTTCAGTTTATGTTTGAGCAAGTCCAAGATGTCAGGCCCAGAGTTTCTGGAACCCTGTTGGTTTTTTTTTTTTTTAATTTCCTGCTTTAGTTCACTAGTTTTCATTCCAGGAAACAGGAAGGGAAAGAAGAGGTGGTAGCTCCTATAACGAGAGTACAATTTTTCCTCAATGCCCCCCCCACCCCCAGAATTTTGACTATCTTATTGGATGCAAGATTCCAGTGGTTTTCCTTAACTGCAAAGGAAGCTGGGTGATGTTAGTTGGGTAAACTGTCATTAGAGGAAATGTCAGTGTGTTCGGGTACCTGCAACCCCAAATACATCTGCATCCTCTAAGCGCCTCCCCTCCTGTGCTCTCCATCCACACACCCACCTGAGTCTCAGGTCAGATTTTTCCACTGACGTTTTGTCCTCAGATCTCACAAAGGGGGCTGTTAAGACTTTCCCCAACACCTCCTACACATAGCCACTTTCCACCTATACCTGAACTCTTGCCTGTCTTCTCTCGGGGCTTCTTGCCCCTCTGACCTAGTCTCTTTCCATAGTCAGCCAGAGCAAATCTTTTAAAAGGCAAAAACAGATCCTAAGATGGTGTCATGTTTTTCTCTTGGTTGAAGTGAGATGTTTTTATCCATCTTTGCAAGGCCTTCTATAAGCTGCTTTAAGTGTCTCTCCAGCTGTACTTAGCATCATTTATCCCTTGACTCTGTAAGTCCCTCTAAAGTTATCTTTCATCTCTCTAACAAACACTTTCCCTTGAATGCATGAATTTTTACAAGTCTTTACCCTCTACCTGGAATATCACCCACCCATATCTCCATTATGTTATTAATATTTATATCATTGTCAGGGATCAGCTTATAAATACTCCCCTCTAACAACAACAAAAAATAATCTTTTCTGGCTCTTTCCTCCTATTAAATGATGATGATCCTCTTAGTCAGCTTTGTTGTCATAACAAACAATCATGAAACCTCTGTGGCGTATAATTACTAGCACCTATTTTTTTTTTCTGATGTTTCATACCAGCAGCTCCAAGCCAGATATGTTCTGTGTCCCTTCTCATTTCAGGATGCAGGCTAGACTGATGGAGTATCTCCCATCTTTGACACGGCTTTCTTATGGTAGAAATATATGGGATGCCTTTAAAACTTCTGTTTGGACTATGCACTCATATCCTCTCCCCTTCTACTAACCAGATTATGTCACACGACCGGCCCTGATGTTGTTGGACAGAGGATGTGATGTTTATTTCTTCATCAGGAAGACACAGATCGCATGGCAATGAGAAGAGATGCTTAATTAGCACACCAGCAAGGGAGAAGAAAATAATTGAAGCCAATTATAAAACCACTACAATGATGGGGATGATAGCTATCACTTCTTGAGTGTTCACTATTTGACAGGCAGGTTAGGCCCGACGAAACGAAAGCAGAATCTTGAGCCCAGCATCATCTGTCACCCGTGCTCTTGATCTCTCTAAGTCTAAACATTCTTTTTCTCCCTTCGCCTCTCTTTTTCCTTTCTGGTTCTGGTGATACACTTGAGTAAGGTTATTAGCTTTCCAAATGAAAACACGCACATTCCCCAGGATCCTCTGTGTGCACCAAGATAGTCAGCCTTCCCTATCATCAGTGGCCAGCAGAGCTGAGGCTAGCAGGGCATCAAATCTCACAGTCCAAAGGGAGAATGATAGGAGGAGTCAGGCTAGAAGCCAAAACCAATTTCAGAGTCTAAGTTCAAAGATAAACATAAGAAGGGAAGAGTGGCAAGGCCTCCTTACGTGGGTTGGTGAGAGCAAGGTGACTTGAGATGTAATGTTTGGGCTGAAATCTGAGGATGCCAAGGATCATGCTAAGCTGGTGTGATGAGAGAGCATAGATCACTAGTAAAAGGGGGGGTAGCAGGATGTACCAGAGATGGAACAAAGCTTGCTGTGCTCCAGGTATCAAAAGAAAGCACATAGCTGGAGAATGAAGGATTTAGAAGGATATGACTCCATAGGACAAGGAGCATGGGTAGATCAAATGACACAGGGCCTTGTTAAGCCATGATGGGAATCTCATGAGATATCTCTGGAAAGTTTCCCCAAAAAGAAGAGATAGTCTACCTCTTATCTCAAGGACATCATTCTGGCCACTGTGTGGAATCAAGGAGTAAGAGGCAAGAATGTCATCCAGAAGACAGATAAGATAGCTTACACATGGGAAAATGGAAACAGAAATTTGCAGAATAGTGTCTAGGATCTAGCATCACAGAATACAGAATCAGATGCTAAAGTGGAAATTTCTGGTTTCTCTGGAGACTCGGTTGTGTCATGTGATGTTTTTCTGTAAACTTGTCTTATAAGAGGATGTTTGTGCTGAAGCAGAAATGTGGAAGGATATTTTTGCTGAGAACAGACATGTGGTCTTTTTTCTGGAAGCTGCCTAGAAATGTGATGTCTTGCTAGATCAGACACTTGAGAAAACACATGTTTGGGAAGGGTATAAATATAACCCAGCATACAGTAGACAATGCTGTGTGGTATTGGTTTGTCTTGCCTCTCTTTGCCGGTCTTCACTGGGCTTTGCTGATGCAGGTCTTTACTGATGATGCTCTGTGGTATCTGTTCGCCTTGCTACCCTTTGCTGATCATTGTTTGTCATGACTTTGTAGAGAGCAACACACCAAACATCTGGAGATGTTTCAATGGCTTCTTGCTGCTTCTGCAAACTTAGGCTTATTGTCAGAGCCTCATGGTTTCTTATGGATTGAACTGCCTTTGCCAATTCTTAAATGGTGTTTGCAAGTGGATAGAGCTACTGCTACTGATTCACATGAACTAAACTGCTGATATCCTGACAATGCAGAATATATTTGCCACCCTCCCCAAAACTATTTCTAAACAGGTACACATCCTCCTTTGCCTTATTAACCTTTCCTTTCTGCTACCTCTGGTGGGTGGTGGGCTAGAAGGGAAGTTAAAGCATTTAAGTACACTTATTAAAGTAGATTTTGAAAAATATAACCCTACAGGATGCAGACATACAGATACTAGGAAGCAAAGCAAATAATTTACTAAAAAGAAATGTACTTCCAAGCGGGGATAGTATATTAGGAAGGAAGGAAGGAAGCTGGAGAAGAAAGAGTTTGGCAGCTCAGGGGCCCACTGTGCAGAAGGCAAAAACATCCATGTCACTTTAGCATGTGCTTCTTGGATCATTTTTATTGTGCGGGTTTTTCTAATCAGTACCTGTAACATGCAGTAACTTAATGCATTACTTGTCTCAGTACCTTAAATCCCCATCTTAAAGTATGGGTTTGAGTATAAAGAGGCAGAGGTCATTGTCAAACGGCCTGCAGTGTTTTGCCTCCTGTGGCTGGGGAGCCAGGGGTTTTCTTTTTGCCAACTTATTTTTTTTTTCATAATGCTAATTTTGTAAGGCCTTCTAGGTCTCACTCTCTACCCTACTCTTCTGTTTCAATTTTGAAGATAGTGTGGCTCTAGTCATGTTTGATAATCTTTAGGTGCTGGAAATGAAGCTGACAGGCACCTGGAACCTGCAGGAGTCCACACAGGCCATCAAGGTTCAGAGGCATCAGCAAGGTGATGAAGTTGTGAACTAAGAACACAGATGCTATCTATCCAGGGAAGACATAGAAATCCAATTGGGCAGACAAGGAGCTAAGGCTAAGAAGGGTGGCTAGGGAAGATACAAAGAAAATTGAGAGACAGACCCCAATGCCACAGGACTCAAATGAGAAGATTTTAAGCACAGGTGACTAATAAGGCTTAATTCTTCATCTATGTGAGAGCTGGGCACACACATACCTTATCTTTTAGATATTCTCTCCTCTATCCTTAGATATTTATATGTTCATGAAGTTAATTTATTAAAGTTCATCACAAGAGATCTTTCGTTAAACTTAAGGTTTTTTCCCACCTAGCCGGGCGTGGTGGCGCACGCCTTTAATCCCAGCACTTGGGAGGCAGAGGCAGGCAAATTTCTGAGTTCGAGGCCAGCCTGGTCTACAGAGTGAGTTCCAGGACACCCAGGACTGCACAGAGAAACCCTGTCTCGAAAAACCAAAATTAAAAAAAAAAAAAAGAAAAAGATTTTTTTTCACCTAATATAATGTCTTTTAGGTTCATCCAGGGTTTTGCAAATGACAGGATTTTATCTTTTTATTCAATAGTTTATTTCATATTCATATATGTATATAATTTATTTGGACCCAATCCACCCACTATTTCCTCCCCTCCAATGCCTTCCCTATCCTCCTTACTTTAATTTCCTAATTCCATGTGTTTGCCTTTGTTTTCACCAAGTATCCATGAGCCTGTATATGCATGGGTGTGAGACATCCCTGGAGCATGGGAAGCCTGTTGGATGCCACATTTATAAAGAAAGAATGTCTCATAATCTCACAGTAGCCAGCAATCACCAATAGGCCCGCAAATAGGGTTAGGTCTTCATGTCCCCTTCCTGTATCTGTGCTGAGATTCCAGCTGGCTTAAATCCTTTGCAAGTCTTGTACATGATGTTCTAGACACTACGAGTTCATGTGTGCAACAGCATTGCCATGTTCAGCAAATACTATCTCACTGCAGACACCCACTCCTTCAGGCACTTACGCACTTTCTGCTATCCCCTCCCCCAAGATCCCTGGCCTTTGATGGGAGGAGTTTTATAAATACCCCATTTAAAGGTGAGCACTCTGCATTCTCTTGTGCTCCGCACGTTAGCTCTTTGTTGGTCTCCATATTAATTGCCACCTACTACAAGGAGTTTATCTGATAAGGGTTGAGAGATTCACTAATCTATGGAGATATATATATATATATATATATATATATATATAT
>NC_034607.1:39043988-39049064 GCF_900095145.1 Mus pahari
AGAGAGAGAGAGAGAGAGAGAGAGGAGAGAGGAGAGAGGAGAGAGGAGAGAGAGACTTTGAAGGCAGTTTATTACTATGTCCGTTTGGTAAAATAATAGTTCTAAGTTCTCCCCTAGGGACTACGTACGGCCTAGCCAGTCATGGATTTGGGGCCCAGTTAATGGTAAGAGTCATGAAATCCATCTTATGGAGCAGGCTTAGAACCAACCAGAAAGAGGTTGGTTACTCTCATAAAATTCCTGCCACTACTGAGCACGTAGGAATATTTCATAGGCTAGTCATTGTTGTAGCATAAAGCTTCATAGCTAAGTAAGACAATAATGACTTCTCCTCTCTAGTAGCATGCACAAAGCCTTCCAATAAGAATGAAACTTCCAGGTGAGTGCCAGATGATTTCTCTATGTCCTGTAATCCGAGTACGTGGTGTCTTTACTAATAGGATCTTACCATCAAGTGTTGGAAGGTAACTAAGATAATGGCAATAGCCTGTAATATTTGAGGGGATATATGTCCTACTAACCTATAAAGAAAGTAACCATACATATATGGGCACTTTTGTATTTTATACCTAGTGGTATCTGAGGGAAGCTTTGCCCTTCCCCCTCTTGTAGAAGAGAGCAGTTCTACTTAATTCCCTTTGTATGTATGTGAATATACGTGTGTGTGTGTGTGTGTGTGTGTATGTGTGTGTGTGTGTGTGTGTGTGTGTGTGTGTGTGTTAGGAGGCCTTTTCAGTAACAGGTTTCATTAGCATTTTCAAAGGTCTTTAGTGTTAGCTATCCTTCCCAACACTCCCCCCTCCAAGCTTCCCTTCCTATCACCCACCCCATTTCCCCATTTAACCCTTGTGATTCAAATATTCATCTTTCCTCATTTCTTACCATCTGCATTTATGTCCCTTCTCTTGAATCCTCAGCCCCACCATGGCTCCTTACTATTTTCCTACCTTCTACTTATATTCCAATGTAAACATACATACGTAGCAATTCAAAGCTAACATCCCTTACGGGAGAAAACATGTGGAATTTGTCTTTCTGAGTCTTGGATACCTCACCTAGAATAACCGTTGACATGCATGTGTGTGTGTGTGTGTGTGTGTGTGTGTGTGTGTGTGTGTGTGTGTATAATATGTGTGTATATGTATAAATGTACACACATATGTGTGTATATATTTGTATATATATATATATATATACACACACATATGTATGGTATAGTTGTTTCTCTATGTATTTATTCCTGGTAGATTTGTAAAATTACTATGAGTAAATTAAAAATTAAAAGGTTTGTTTTTCTATTGGGAAGGGTTAATAGCCCACATACAGTAATTCTTGGGGAAAGGGAAACAGTGAATTTATTGCATCTTATGTAAACCCTTACCTACTTTTTAAATAGATAAAACATGGTTGCTAGAAGAACCCTTACAAATTGTCTAGTGTCCAGCCTGGCGACATCAATACGAGTCTCCCAGTTCAGAGAGTGTGAAGCTCATCAAGTATAGTCTACGGTTACTCTGAGAGCAGACCCAACACTGGGCGCTTTAACAAGTAACAGTCCACGGCTACTCTGAGAGCAGACCCAACACTGGGTGCTTTAACAAGCTCTCCAGATGACTCTTGTGCAGATTCTAGTTTGCAAAGCACTATATTACATGAGCCTCCCAGCCCTTAACGCCTTCCTGAGATAGTGGATAATGGAACAGCCCCCTGAGACGAAGGAACAAGCCAACCTTAAGCTGATAATCAGGCATAGTCTGGAAATTTGGAGTGGCTGATGCTGAGAGAACAGAGATATGCTAGCATCTATTCCAGGGACCCTGGAGTGATGATGATTCTGGAGGTAATCAAACAACCAGGGGCCTTGACTCAGTTGTACCTACTGTTCCTGGTATATAACCCTTTCTTAAAGATTCTCCATCTCAGCAATTCTGCTACCCAGGGATTATGGCTAATGGGAAATACATTAAATTGTAAATCACCTTCCCCATGTGGGCCAGAAGAAGCCCTGGAAGGATTCATTAAAGTATAATGGCACCTGCCAATGCTGCACACCTCACTGCAGTGAGGCCACTGCATACAGATTATCTGTCTCAAATATGGCCACTCCATAATGAGCTCCTCCAGGACCAGCTCCTGATGGAGAACAAGAAAGGAAGCAGCCTCACAAAGAAATATGCTCTCAGGGCAGCAAAGAACGCAGGGCTGGAGCATCCTGCTGCCTGTCATTAACTCACTGCACACCACTGGCCCTGTTCCCTCGACAATGAAGTGAACTGCTTCTGGTGCCTCCTAAACTTCAGAGTGCACAAAGCCAGAAGGTGACCACCCAACCCAGTAGTCCCAGGACCAAGGCAGTTCCTGGGATGCTGGAATTAACGGTGCCAAGCAAACCTCTGGAGAGTTGGGTCAAGCAGGAAGCTGCTCCTACTCTGAGATGCACTCCTGAACTCCAGAGAATGGAATCCAAGGGTGTGCACAGGTATAAAATAGGTCAGGAGTGCATAGTTTTCTACAGACATTTAACACATCCGAGGAGCTCACTCAAAACAGATTCCTGGGGTCCAGCATTAGACATTCTTACTCAGTGGGGCAGCCATCGTGCTCAAGGCACGTGTTCTCAACACACATCCAGGCTGACGTCCTGAGGGTTTAAGAACCCCAGACCTGGATTATGCCAAAGGCTCTTCCTCTTCAGATGTTTTATTGCCTCTAAAATATCTGGGTCCACCTCCCCTCAGTCAGAGTTCCTTGAAAGTTTGATGGACAGCCTCCACATCATTTTCCCTGTTCTTGGCTCAGTTGTCACCTATTTCCATTTTTGCCCTGAGCAAATTCAGCTGTTAGAGGCAGCACGGAAACATGAGGGCACATTCAGAATAGGCAAACACTCACAGTTACTCATAGAGGCAGCTATCTACCCTAGGGGAGACCCCAGCCTGCGTCAAGGAGTGCCAGTCAGGATATGAGCCAGTCACTAGGGCCTCGTTGTGGATGAGTATGACCCAACCTGCCTGTGCTGTTCCAGGTAAAGTCAGATCTAGACAGTGGGCACGCAGTAAGTGTCTCCTAGGTCCAGAGCTTAGCAGTCATCCCGAGGGCCATCTCCTGACCTGGCTGACTACAAGCAAATTGCAGCAGAACATAACTGAAGAGCCTGCGTGGCCCCACTGGAGTCATCTTCTAAACCCAGGCTGTGCTCAGAGAGAGTCACGTGCTGCCACCTCCTGGCTCCAGCTGGTCTAAGCTGGAGCTATTATTCAGATGGTTTGCAGTCTCAAATCAGAAATTCTGGAGTGTCAATCCCAGAAAGAAAAATCCACAGAGAAATCTTTGGCCTTGGGGGAGTATATTGAGAAGTGTGGGTACAGGTGGAAGGTGGGGGCAAGTTGAGAGGTGGGATGGTACAGCGTGGATGAGAATGCCAGACTGCTATGTGGAGAGGAAACTGCACCTTGGGTAGTCTCAGATTTCTCCCCCATGTAAAATTTATTTCCTGATGCTGTGATAAAAACAAAAAACAAAGAAACTTTGACAAAAGCAATTTAGTGGAAAGAGGGGTCATTTGAGCCCATAATCCCATGTCATGGTCTGTATGACAGCGAAGCCGCAGTGGGATGAGTTTGAGAGAGCCATAATATCACAGCCATAATCAGGAAGAGAGCAGTGGCTACCCACGTGTCTGCACTCAGCTTACTTTCTCCTCTTCTATGCACAAACCCAGGGCGTGGTGGCATCCACATAGAGACTAGGTGATTCTGCATCAGCTAATGTGATGTTGACAGACATGGTCATGGTCCAGCCTGAAGTAGATAGTCCCTCACTGCAACTCTCTTTCCAGGGGGAGGGGGGGGTTAGGTTGTGTCGAGTTCACACGCTCATCCCATTCATCCCAGACACACAGCAGAGGCAGCTCATGCTCACCCAGGACTCTTTCCCTCAGGCCTTACTGGCTTCCTGTTTCTCCAAAGCAAACCACTCTTATCCAGTACTCTTGGAAATGCAATGGAGAAATGGGATCCTGGAACCAGATCTTCATGAGGAGAGTCTTGGCTGCTGCCACTCGGGACCAGGCCAATTTGACTTCCTTCAGGTTTAGTCCTCCTTTGAAGGTAGCAGAGGCACAGAAAGTGAAAAGTACCTGTCATTAATCAGAGGCAAAAAAAGACATGTGTCACAAAGACATATTTTCAACCAGCGATCTCCAAAGCAAAGAAGTCTCGAATAGGAAAGGGTCTACACTTCCCTAGTAACAGACTGTAGTGACTTACGTGCTTACCACATAAACATGGGGTCCTGAGATTGAACTGCAGTACCCATGTATTTTTTTGTTTATTTTTTTTATTGTATGATTTCTTTATTTACATTTCAAATGTTTTCCTCTTTCCCCTTTGAAAACCTGCCTCTATGAGGGTACTCCCCCACCCACCCATTCCCATCCTCCCACCCTGGCATTCCCCTACACTGGGTCATCAAACACCCTCAGGCCCAAGGGCCTCTCCGCCCACTGATGCCAACAAGGCCATCCTCTGTCACATATGTCACCAGAGCCATGAGTCCCTCCATGTGTAACCTTTGATTGGTGGTGCAGTCCCCAGGAGCTCCAGGGGATCTGGCCGGTTGACACTGTTGCTCCCGCCATTGGGCTGCAAACCCCCTCAGCCCCTTCAGTCCTTTCTTCAAGTTCTCCATCAGAGACCCCAAGATTATTCCAATGGTTGGCTGCAAGCATTCAACTTTGGATTGGTCAGGCTCTGGCAGGGCCTCTCAGGAGACAGCCATATCAGGCTCCTGTCAGCAAGCACTTCTCCACATCCACAATAGCATCCAGGTTTACTGACTGAATATGGGATGGCTAATATCCACTTATCAGTGAATGCACACTGTGCATGGTCTTTTGTGACTGAGTAACCTCACTAAGGATGATATTTTCAAGTTCCATCCATTTGCCTGTGAATTTCATAAAGTCATTGTTTTTAATAGTTGAGTAGTAGTCTATTGGGTAAATGTACCAAATTTTCTGTATCCATTCCTCTGTTGAGGGAATGGCTGCAAATAAATAAATAAATAAATAAATAA
>NC_034607.1:39049144-39100328 GCF_900095145.1 Mus pahari
AAATAAATAAATAAATAAATAAATAAATAAATAAATAAATAAGGCTGCTATGAGCATAGTGGAGCATGTGTCCTTATTACATGTTGGAGCATCTTCTGGGTATATGCCCAGGAGTGGTATAGCTGAGTCCTCGGGTAATATACTATGTCCAGTTCTCTGAAGAAATGCCAGACTAATGTCCAGCCTGCAATCTTACCAACAATGGAGGAGTGTTCATCTTTCTCCACATCCTCACCAGCATCTGCTGTCACCACCTGAGGTTTTTTTATCTTAGCCATTCTGTGAGGTGGAATCTCAGGGTCATTTTGATTTGCATTTCCCTGATGACTAAGGACACTGAACATTTCTTTGAATGATTCTCGGCCATTCTATATTTCTCAGTTGAGAATTCTCTGTTGAGCTCTGTTCTCCATTTTTTTTAATAGGGTTATTTGGATCTATGGAGTGTAACTCCTTGAGTACTTTGTATGTACTAGATATTAGTCCTCTATCAGACATGAGATTGGTAAAGATCTTTTCCCAATCTGTTGGTTGCCATTTTGTCCTATTGACAGAAGCTTTGCAATTTTATGAGGTCCATTTGTCAATTCCTGATCTTAGAGCATAAGCCATTGGTGTTTGGTTCAGGAACTTTTCCCCTGTGTCCATGTGCTCGAGGGTTTTCACTACTTCCTCTTCTAATAGATTCAGTGTATCTGGTTTATATGGAGGTCCTTGATCCACTGGGACATGAGCTTTGTACAGACCAATAAGAATGGATCAATTTGCATTCTTCTACATGTTGACCACCAGTTGAACCAGCAACATTTGTTGAAAATGCTGTCTTTTTTTCACTGGATTGTTTTAGCTCCTTTGTCAAAGATCAAGTGACCGTAGGTGTGTGGTTCATTTCTGGGTCTTCAATTCTATTCCATTGACCTACCTGCCTGTCACTGTACTAATACCATGCAGTTTTTATCACTATTGCTCTGTATTTCACCTTGAGGTCAGGAATGGTGATTTCCCCCAGAAGTTATTTGACTGTTGAGAATAGTTTTCGCTATCCTGGGTTTTTTGTTATTCTAAATGAATTTGAGAATTGTTCTTTCTAACTCTATGAAGAATTGAGTTGGAATTTTGATAGGGATTGCATTGAATCTACAGATTGCTTTTGGCAAGATGGCCATTTTTACTATATTAATCCTGCTAATCTACAAGCATGGGAGATCTTTCCATCTTCTGAGATCTTCTTTGATTTCTTTCTTCAGAGACTTTAAGTTCTTGTCATACAGATCTTTCACTTGTTTGGTTAGAATCGCATCAAGATATTTTATACTATTTGTGACTATTGTGAAGGGTGTAATTTCCCTAATTTTTTTTCTTAGACTGTTTGTCCTTTGAGCATAAGAAGGCTACTGATTTGTTTGAATTAATGTTATATCCAGCCACTTTGGTGAAGTTGTTTATCAGCTGTAGGAGCTCTCTGGTGGAATTTTTATTAGAGTCACTTAAGTATACTATCATATCATCTGCAAATAGTGATATTTTGACTTCTTTCTTTCCATTTGTATCCCTTTGACCTCCTTTTGTTGTCTAATTGGTCTAGATAGAACTTCAAGTACTACATTGAATACATAGTGAGACAGGGGGCAGTCTTGTCTAGTCCCTAATTTTAGTGGGATTGCTTCAAGTTTCTCTACATTTAGTTTGATGTTGGCTACTGGTTGGCTGTATATTGCTTTCACTAAAGGTTTTGAATTCCTGATCTTTCCAAGACTTTTAACATGAAGGATGCTGAATGTTTTCAAATGCTTTTTCAGCATCTAATGAAATGATCATGTATTTTTTTTCTTTGAGTTTGTTTATGTAGTAGATTCCATTGATGGATTTCTGTATATTGAGCTATCCCTGCATTCCTGGGATGAAGCCTACTTGATCGGGGTGAATGATCATTTTGATGTGTTCTTGGATTAAGTTTGCAAGAATTTTATTGAGTATTTTTGCACTGATATTCATAAGGGAAATTGGTCCCTTTCTTTGTTGGGTCTTTGTGTGGTTTAGGTATCAGTGTAACTGTTGCTTCATAGAACTAATTGGGTAGTATTCCTTCTGTTACTATATTGTGGAATATTTTGAAGAGTATTGGTATTAGGTGTTCCTTGAAGGTCTGATAGAATTCTGCACTAAAATAATCTTGTCCTGGGTTTTTTTTTTTTTGGTTGGGAGACTTTTAATGACTGCTTCTATTTCTTTAGGGGTTATGGGACTGTTTAGATGGCTTATCTAATCCTAATTTAACTTTGGCATTTGGTATCTGTCTAGAAAATTGTCCACTTCTTACAGATTTTCCAGTTTTGTTGAATATAGGCTTTTGTAGTAGGATCTGATGATTACTTGAATTTTCTCCGTTTCTGTTTCTGTTGCTATATCTCCCATTTTCATTTCTGATTTTGTTAATTTGGACACAGTCTCTGTGCCCTCTTGTTAGTCTGGCTAAGGGTTTATCTATCTTGTTGATTTTCTCAAAGAACCAGCTCCTGGTTTTGTTAGTTCTTTATATAGTTCTTTTTGTTTCTACCTGGATGATTTCAGTCCAGAATTTGATTATTTCCTGCCATCCACTTCTCTTGGGTGTATTTGCTTCTTTTTGTTCTAGAGCTTTCAGGTGTGCTGTTAAGCTGCTAGTGTAAGCTCTCTCCAGTTTCTTTTTGGAGGCACTCAAAGCTATGCGTTTTCCTCTTAGCACTACTTTCATTGTGTCCTATAAGTTTAGGTATGTTGTGCCTTCATTTTCATTAAATTCTAAAAAGTCTTTAATTTCTTTCTTTCTCTCTCTTTCTTCCTTCCTTCCTTGATCAAGTTATCATTGAGTAGGGTGTTGTTCAGCTTCCATGTGTATGTGGGCTTTCTGCTGTTTTTGTTGCTATTGAAGACCAGCCTTAGTCTGTGGTGATCTGATAGGATGCATGGGATTATTACAACCTTCTTGTATCTGTTGAGGCCTACTTTGTAATCGATTATATGGTCAGTTTTGGAGAAGGCACTATGAGGTGCTGAGCAGAAGGTATATTCTTTGCTTTAGGATGAAAATTCTATAAATATCTGTTAGATCTATTTGGTTCATAACTGCTGTTAGTTTCACTGTGTCTCTGTTTAGTTTTTGTTTCCACGATCTGTCCATTGATGAGAGTAGGGTGCTGAAGTCTCCCACTATTATTGTGTGAGGTGCAATGTGTGCTTTGAGCTTTAGTAGTTTCTTTTATGAAGCTCCCTTGCATCTGGATGTTCAGAATTGAGAGTTCTTCTTGATAGTTTTTTTTTTCTTTTGATGAGTATGAAGTGTCCTTCCTTATCCTTTTTGATAACTTTTGGTTGAAAGTTGCTTTTATGATATTAGAATGGCTACTCCAGCTTGTTTCTTGGGACCATTCGCTTGGACAATTGTTTTCCAGCCCTTTCCTCTGAGGTAGTGCCTTTCTTTGACACTGAGGTACATTTCCTGTATGCAGCAAAATGTTGGGTCNTGTTTACATATCCAGTCTGTTATTCTATGTCTTTTTATTGGGGAATTAAGTCCATTGCTGTTAATAGATATTAAGGAATAGTGATTGTTGCCTCTTGTTATTTTTGTTGTTAGAGGTAGAATTATGTTTCCCCTTTAAGGTCTTCTACCTATGTCTGCCTGTCTTTCTTTAAGAGAGTTATTTATGTCCTTCTTAAAGCCCTCCATCATCATCATGAGATGTGATTTTAAATCAGAGTCTTGCTTTTCTGGTGTGTTGGGGTTTCTGGGGCTCACTGTGGTGGGATTCTGGGTTCTGATGATACCAAGTAGCCTTGGTTTCTGTTGCTTACATTCTTGCTTTTGCCTTTCGACATCTGGTTATCTGTGGTATTAACAGGTCTTGCTGTCTCTCACTGTGGCTTGTTCCTTCTGTAAGCCTATGTGGTCTCCTGGGAGACCAGTTCTCTCTGGGAGAAATTTGGGTATGGAGAGCTGTTGCACAGCATCAGCTCCGGTGTGCAGATAGAAACTGGAAGGATCCTGTCTTCAGCTCTTCCTTGGTTCCTGTGTCCTGATGGCTCTGGGCAGGTCCCTCTTAGGCCAGGAATTTGAGTACAAGTGGTGGTCTTACCTGTGCTCACAAGTGTGTTGGCTCTCCTGGTAGACCAGTTCTCTCCCATCAGTATTTGGGTATGGAGCGCTGTGGCATAGGATCAGCTCCAGGTGCTGTGGTATAGGATCAGCTTCTGGTGCAGACAGAAACTGGAAAGTTCCTATCCCAGGCTGTCCCTCGGTTCCTGTGTCCTAAGGACTCTGGGAGGGTCCCTTCGAGCAGAAGTGACGGTCTTACCTGTGCTTACAGGCTTGTCTACACTCCTGCAAGACATATTTTTTAAAGATGCTTTCACACTTAACCTGAGTAGCTAACATTGAGAAAAGCTATTTCAGTTTATTATATTGCAATGGCATTGTACAGAAATAATAGCCTTGTTGGTTTGGAAATATTAGGCTTATATCTTTCCATTTATACAGGGGGTAAAGCACTATATTAAATATATAAAGTCTTATCTATGTATGATTACAGAAACTAATAAAGTATTCTCTAAATAATGAAAGAAAAAAGCCAGGGTGTAATGGGTATAATTGTGCTAGCCTATAACAAGGAAGTAGAGACAGAAGGCTCTCTGGGGCTTGATCGCTGCTGGCAAGTATAGTGGAATGAATGAGTTACTGGTTCAGTGATAGACACTATTGAAGGCAGGGAGTGATTGAAAACAAAACTCTAAGGTTGACCTCTGGCCTCCACATACACATGCACACACATATGTATACCCAAATACACACGCACGCACATAAAATTTGTGTGCATCTATGGCAAGATCCACCTAGAGCAAGAATAGCAATCTGGAGTGTCAGGGTATCCCTGACAGACCTTTTAACATACCAATACGTAGAGGTATAAAGAAGAAAAGGATAAAATAGAGAGAATAAAAGGGAAGACGTGGTGGAAATGAAAATAAAAAGAGATTAAAAAGCCAACTGGTCCAATCTGACCCTAAGCCCTAATCCCTGTCTCAGTGAACCTCGTCACACTTGGCGGGTACCTTCTCTAACCACAGTATCCCACACACCCCAGACTCTACTCAACAAGGAATCACTTCCCATTGCTTTCAAACAACATATAAATTAAGGTCTGCAGAAAAGAAATCCTACCAAGAAATTATAGCACTAAGTAGCAGGTGATGGATACTGTGAAGTGATGCTGTAACACTATTGTGAAGTCTAGCTGGAGAGAAGAAAGGGATCAAGGGGGATGATATCATCTCATTGGGACCCTGAAATCATGGGATATGCAGAAATAGGATTCCATGCATTCGATGGGGGAGAAGGCATGAATTGAAGAATAAGGAAAATAGATTTAAGAACAAAGGACCATCCTCTGGCAAAGATGTAAGTACAAGACAGTAGGAAAGGCAGGAGTGGGTGCGGGTACTTGTGAGGAGCTGAGTGGTAAAATGAACTTGCATGGCAGCTTAAGTCTTTCGATACACAAAAGGAACCCCATAGACTACAAGCGAGGCAGGGCGCAATCAAAATGGTACCTTAGGAACACTCCATCAGCAACAGGGTGAAAAGAGCCCATTCTGAGGGCTAGAGAGACAGCTCTCTGGTTAAGAGTACTTGTTGCTCTTACAGAGGACCCAAGTTCCCGTTCGCAGTTCCCACATGATGGTGCACAACCATCTGTAACCCCTGATCTGATCCAACAGGTATACATGTGGCATCTACGCATGCACACAAAACACACATAAAATAAACAAAAGTAAACAAACAAACAAACAAAAAAATCAGAAGTTTGCCTTACAAGAAAGAAAAGGCATGCGTCCAAGGGGTGAGGGTCTCCCATCTACTGAGTCTGTACTTTGTAATTAAGCTTAAAGAAGTAAACACTGCCAGGCAGTGGTGGCGCACACCTTTAATCCCAGCACTCGGGAGGCAGAGGCAGGTGGATTTCTGAGTTCGAGGCCAACCTGGTCTACAGAGTGAGTNGTTCGAGGCCAACCTGGTCTACAGAGTGAGTTCCAGGACAGCCAGGGCTATACAGAGAAACCCTGTCTTGAAAAACCAAAAAAAAAAAAAAAAAAGAATAAGAAGTAAACATTATGCCCAGTGTTCCTATTACCAGGATTGTATCCGCCAGTTATGGCTTCCTGCAGGCTCACTGCCAAACTTCCTTGGAGAACAATCACACCCTCAGCTTCCCACTGTCCTCCATTCAGTTCTATATCTGAGTGATATGGCTTCACCCATCAAAGGATAAAGCTGGTGTTTCCGACTGAGACTCACTGTCAAAATCCTCCAAAGCACCTATGCTGGAGAGCTGAGTAGTCTAATGGTCACCATGACTGATAGATTAGACTCCCATTTCGGAACCGTCAGAAATGGGGACATGGGGGACTTCTCTGGCTCACCCCTCCCAAGTGAGGAGCTTGTACAATGGCACTAAACAATTAGAGCAATTAGCCAAATGCCCTGAGCTTATAGAGAAGATGAAGGAAGCCTCACCACGGCTGTGGTCGGGGGGGCTCCTCACTCAGCAATTGATTCGTCAAACAAACTTGCTAGCTATCTCAACTTTAATTTTAAATGACCGGGTCCCTTTGTTCACAGCCAGATAATCAAATTCAGTATACTGGAAACATGTTTCAGTCTATTCTGGGGTTTTTTTTCAATTTTAAATAAATAACGGTTCTTTCCAAGGCAGCCTTTTATTTTCTTTGCTTCACAGCCTGATTAATGATAGGCTCAGCTCCACATAAAGCCGAGGGAAGTGGGGGGAATAAATGCGAAAGCCCTGGCATTTCAGCTCTCTCCTGGCCCACTGGCTGCTCCTGGATGTGAACTGGCGTCAGACCAGAGCTGGATGCCATGGACAGGCACAGGATAAGTCCAAATCTGTGGCTGAGCTAATTATCTTTTCCAGTCCCAGCCAAGCATGGTCTTGAAAAGCCAAGTCAAAATCACCAAGATTCTACAGAACTCTGTGTGTTCCCTGTGAGCATGCCATTTGATGTACATAGAACGCTGATATTTTGGGGGAGCAGAAGCTTAGGTTTCAGATGGGAATCTAATCTCTCCTGGACATAGAGTTTCAGCCAAGGCATTTCTCTCAGTGAACTCCAGCCCTCTCTTCTTTAAGATGAATCACATGGGGTTAGGGAGATGGCTTAGTCGATGAAGTGCTTACCATACAAACATAAGGGCCTGAGTTCAGATCCCCAGTACCCATGTAAAACTCAGGCGCGGTAGTGCATGCCTGAAATCTACGTTCTGGGGAGATGGAGATCGGAGGATCCCTTGGGGTCACTGACCAGCCACTCTAGCCAAGTCATCAAGCTCCAGCCAGAAGCAGTGAGAGATTCTGTCTCAAAATAAATAAATAAAGCAGGACCGGGGAAGACATCCAATATCAACTTCTGACCTCCATGTGTATGTGCACATGTGTGTGTGCGTGTATGAACATATCACTACCACTTGCAAAGTTGTTGGGAGCATTAAAGTGACTTAGTACAGTGTACAGCATCATATGAAAACAGATAAAATGTTCACACTTGACCATGAGAGACATTGTGTCAGCAAATGGCTTTGAAATCCTCACAAGTGGCCATAGAAATAGCATAAATAAATAACAGAGACAGCAAGGCACTGGGGACCACTATCCTCCTTTGGAGTCCTGGCCCTGTCGTATTGTCTTAAGCAACTCATTCCAAACCTCACTCTTCTGCAGTGTAAAATGGGCTTAAGGTACCTACTTTAAAGTCTTTAAGGCAGTGATCTGAGATCTCCTGTTAGGGACAGTTTTCTTTGTAGAAGCACATCCCTAAAAAGCTCACTTGAATTATATACCACTTATAGGGATAAGGAAAATGAATGCGACTTCTCTGTAGACAAAACAGAGAGGGGGTCAAGGAAGCTGGCGAGAAGCTGACATAAGGATGATGTCCCCTCCCTACCACAAATCCTACCCCACAGTAAAGCACTGTGCCCCAGGTCTACAGCAAAGTCAATGAACTTGGACAGCAATGGGTGTGTGAGCTGAGGCTGTATCACAGCTGGCCATTCTGACATGGCTTTTAAAAGATGAAGAGGGCAAATCTCCAAGAGCCTCAGGAAACCATGTCAACAGGCTAGGCTTCCCCAGCTGTGGAGGCCCTCAGTGGCACCAATAATGAGACGGCCACTGCAAGGAAAAGAAAGTATGATAGATTAGGAAAGTTACACTCAAAACGTTAACCTTGCAAAAGCCAGGCTTGGCCATGCAGATGTATCTTGATGCACCGTTCCATTCTGCACCATTGCCCGATGAGCCCAGAAATGCTGGGCTACCAGCCCTACATATGGTAGGATAAGAAACCTATTTTCCCTTCCAGTCTATTAAAATTCAGGAGGAGAGATGTTAGGCGCATTTGTTACAGAGTCTCCAACAGTACAGAACAGCAGAGCTTCTACTGTGGAGAAATAAACCCTAGAAAGAATCCTGAAGGACTCAGAACTAACAGCTCCCCGGCAGGTCAGCTTTTATGTCACACCTGCTTTGAAGGCTTCCTTACTTCTGCCTCAGTGACATTTTGCATATTTTACCCACAATGCCTTACAGTCATTTAGCTTTCAATTGGTTGCTTTTTGGCAGTTCTCCTAACCTAATTAGGTACCTGCCTAAGCCAAGGGAGTGCGACTTTTTTTTTTTTCCTGGCCAAAGTTGGCTTCCAGGGACCACAAGCCTGTCCAGCACATCTGAGTCCGATGCAGTGCATATGGTGGACATCACTTATGCAGTGTGACAAGGACGGCTTCAATCTTTCATCCTTGCCTAATGGCTATAGCCTATTGGATTTCCTTTGCAGGACATGATCCACAGTACTGCCTGGCAAATTACTTATCCATTGGGTTATTTTAGTAAACTTGTAAGCAGATGGGATTTTAGATTTTCTATCCTGTCTCAAAGAAAAATGAACAAGGACTACAAGGCACCTAGACGCCCTCCTCCATCACCGTCAGCTGGCGGGTGATCTGATTTAGCTGTTCACATAGAATGTAGCTCTGAATTCCTCTCCTTTATTCTGCCACAAGGGAAAGTTCTGAACTGACAGCTTCTCTGGTGTCAGCCACAGCCAGATGTTGAGCGGCTTTTCCCGGGCAGGCTGCAAGCCCCTCTCCTGGCTTCCATTACAGGGTCCTGGCTTTAGACATTCATGCATCAACCTTGCTCCTCTTTCCCTTGGCTTTTCACCTCATGTCCTGAATCATGGCCTCACCTTCAAAGCTTCTCAGCCCTCTGCTCTGACAGACCTAAATTCTCATATTTCCATCAGGGGTCTGTCTCTAACAGGTCGCTAATTAACTTCTGGCTCTCCGAGTTACAGAGCTCATTTGCTGACTCACAAGAGACAGCCTAGGCTGCATATTAGCCAGTGGGAGAATCACACCATCTGAACTGTCAAACCCATTCTCCTGTGCAATGGAAAATGACTCCACGTTGATTAACAGTACCTTACCTCCAGCAAGCAGTTCAGCAAGAGCTCATCAAGGTGGTGCAAAGCAGACTCCTATCCCGAAGGGGTTGGAAGCAGGACACACAGGCATGAAACAAATTATGCTATGCAATTGAAAGGATAATCACTTTCTTCAGTGGTGTAGCCATTGTTAAGTTGTCCTTGTACCAGTAAACAGTCCCGCTTATGTTCATGCAGGCAACCCTACTTCAACTCGGTGTGTCCTCAAAACAAAACAAACAAAATGAAAACGGGAGGAGCTGTTGAGAAGAAGGGGTTCAGCAGGGGTGAGGGGGGAATGAAAGGAGGAAAGTAGGGAGTGAAAAGATCCAAACATACAATTTGCATTTATGAAATTGTCAAAGAACAAAAAAAAATTGAAATATGTGACAGAAAGCAACTAAAATAAAACTTTTTTAATTGATTTGATCAACCAGGAAAAATAATAAAAATAAAGGCTGTAAGAATGTTAAAATTCATCACAACACAGTACAGTTCCTTCAGCAAAACAAAGCCGGTTTAACATTTTGAAAACACCAGGGTAGTTTACCAACTTAAAATAACGAAAGTGAAAAGAAACCAAGAGGGAGAAAAATAACATTTGGGGCAGAAAGCAGTAAAATAGGACCTGAGCTGATGGAAGACAGCCACGGCCAATCCCACACTTCGTATGGGGTGAGCTGATCAAGGCTTGCCCTCTGGGACTGGGAGCAAAGCCCAGGGGAGCCCCGTTCACTCTTTACATTTTCTGAGTACATTGGAAAAGTGGTATTGAAAAACTGGTCTCTAACTCACACTACTGATGAAAGTCAAGTCCAGGTGCATCACGGATGTGCCTGTGCTGTTTATGGGAAGCAAAACAAGAAAGTTCCTAGGCAGCCCTGTAAGACCCTGGAGGCTCGACACAGTCCTGTCTGAGGATCAACGGAGAAGAAACTGATCTATTAGAAGCTGCTGTGTTTCCAAACACGGCCCCATCAGAGGCAAAGATAACATACCTGGCCAGGAAAAAAAAATGAGCTTACCCAAACTACATAAACAACTTCTGCAAGTCAGTTACACAGACAACCCCACCTAAAAAGCAAAAGACTTGAATAGTACTGTATGACTTCTCTAGGGAAGAAGTCAGAATCCCTATGTTCCAGAGGGGCCCCAGTGACATACCAGACTAGTGAACTCAGCCAAGCCTAGCTCTGAGAACAAGTGTGTTTAAGTGCAGTCACTCACAGGAACAAGGATGGGGGCATGGTTACAGGACCACGATAGCCAAACCACTGAGACAGAGGTTCCTTCCTCCATCAGCTTTTAATTGCTTATGTATCCTTGAGGCGGGGAGGGACCACGTGTGCTACACAGGTCACCTGGTGGGCTATTTAGTAAGCTGTCTCACAATCCCCCCCACACACCTTCCATGGGGAAATGTTAGTGAACCCAGTCTTACCAGGGTCTCACTCAGTAAATTGAAGTTACTCTGTAGCAAAGAACAAATCATACCTAGAGGGCAGAGTTGCACACCTAATGATCATCTTACAAAAGAAATATCCAAATTGTCAATAAACATAAAATTTTATTAAACTCAACAAAACACAAGGAAATACACATTAAAGCCATATTATGATATTATACCTCCTCAAGTATGAGAATTACTATTTAAGTACTGACAAACATGTGAACCATGTGGATCTCTCCTGAATTGCTGGCAAAGATATCTACCAGGCTACTCATTTTGAAAAACTAGCAACACCCACTCAAGCTAAACATACACATCGTCATGAAAAGTAATTCTACTCTTAGGCATAAGACCAATAGCAATGCAGGTGTGTGTATACCGAAAGACACACAAGAATATTCCTAGCAAGACGTCTGGGTAAGATGGCAGAGTAGGGGCTGGTGAGATGGTTCAGCTGGTAAGCAGCTTACTGCACATGCTATTAGGATCCCCAACAAGACATAAACATCCAGGTGTGGCAGTGTGTGCCTTCAATCCCAGCTCTGGGAAGGCAGAAAGAGATATATTCTTACAATTTACAAGACAAGCAAACTATGTAAGTCTTAGTGATTAGGCTCAGTGTTGAGAGACAGACCCTAACTCAAAACATAGAGAGACTGCAACTGAGAAAGATGTCAATATCTCGCATTCATACACATGGAAACACATATTCACATGTACCTGTACATATACCTGTACACTTACCTTCACATACTCACAAAAATATACACACCACACACAGAGACACAACACAAACAGATACACATTTACACACTACATACACACAGATACAACATGCACACAGCACACTCAACACACATACATACCACACAACACACTCACAACACATCAATACATATACAACACACATACAGACACACTACACACAGAGAGAAAATACACACCACATATAACACACACATACATATATACCACACACATACTACATATACACTACACCACACACATACACACACATACAGAGACATGATACACATACATACATACATATATACATACCACATACCACATACCACACACACATACATATACACAACACACATACCACATACACACATACATACATACCACAACACACATACACTCACACACATACTACAGACACACAAATATACACACATACCACACATACCACATGCATACACACCATACATACAAACCACACACACATACACACATATATACACCACACCACATATACATACCACACACACACCATACACACATATACATCTCTCTCTCTCTCTCTCTCTCTCTCTCTCTCTCTCTCTCTCTCTCTCTCTCTCTCTCTCTCTCTCTCACACACACACACACACACACACACACACACACACATACACACACATTGTTACTAGATACTAATTCATTGTGACATAGAGGAAGAAAAGCATAAGGTTGTGGAAGGGTTAACTCTATCCACAGAAAGAAATTTTAAAATAGCTTCGTAAACTCACAAAATGAGTGATGGGACATCTGAAAGGTACACAGAAAGAATAACAACAGAGAAAGAAGAAAGCTGAGTCTCAAACACTCCAGCCACATGGCTGCTCAGCAAAGACAGGGAGGGCAGAAAACTCATTTGAAAGTTAAGCCTGCCGAGGTTGCCTGTTCCATTCTTTCTGCTGGCCCTCAGGGCTTCAGTCCTGTTCTCTTTCACTCCCCCCCCCCAATATCTGATCATGTTCCCCTCTTCCTCTCCCTGTCACCTTTCTATCTCAGGACCCTCTCTCCTCCCCCACTCCTTTGATTGCTTTCTTCTACTTCCCAAGTGGGATGGAGTCATCCTCACGTGGTCCCTTCAGCTTCTTAGCTTTCTTGAGTTCTGTGGATTGTATCCTAGGAATTCTGTACATTTTGGGCTAATATCTACTTATTAGTGAGTGCTTACCATGCATATCCTTTTGAGTCTGAGTTACTTCGCTCAGGATAAGTTTGGAGGGACCCTCTAGACTGTACCAGAGACCTGTGAGGTGAGAGACTCTCAGGACTCAGAAGAAGAGACCTTAGATGAAATGTCCTACAGTGAGGAGAGGAGAGGGAACTTGTAGAGCCCACCTCCGGTTAAAAAAAAAAAAAAGACAGGGCATCATATAGAGGGATGGTATTGCCATCCCACTGTCAAAAACTCTGACCCAGAAGTGTTCCTATCTGAAAGAACAGGAACAAAAATGGAGAAAAGCCTGAGTAAAAGGAGGTCCGGTGATGGGCCTAAATTGAGATCCAGCTCAGGGGGAAGCCCCAAAGCCTGTCACTATTACTAATGCTATGGTGTGCTTACAAACAGGGGCTTTTTATGACTGCCCTCCAAAAGGCCCAACAAGCAGCTGACAGAGTCACATGCAGATATTTACACCCAACCAATGGACAGAAGCAGCTGACCCAGAAGGCTGAATTCGGGAAAAGCTAGAAGAAGCTGAGGAAGAGGGTGACCCTATAGGAAGACCAGCAGTCTCAACTAACCTGGACCCCCGGGGTCTCTCAGACACTGAACCATCAACCAGGCAGCATACAGCAGCTGATATGAGGTCCCCAACACAGATATAGCAGAGGACTGCCAGGTCTGAACTCAGTCAGAGAAGATGCACCCAACCCTTGAGAGACTTGGGGCCCCAGGGAGTGGGGAGGTATGGTGGTGGGGAATACTTTGGGGGGGGGGGAGCTGTGGGATGTGGAACAGCTGGAGGGTGGACTTGGAGAAGGATACAGTCTGGACCGTAATAAAGGATTAAAGAATAAAAAGAAAAAGAAAAAAGAAAAAAAGAAAGTTAAGCCAGGTGGTTCTGTGAAAAGAGACTGGTAGTCTTACCAAAGGACAAGCTCAGAGGCCACACGAGCCTTAAACCTAGCTGCCAGTTCGCTGGGACAGTGACATCTCCGGTTCTGAAGGTCAACAGTAAAGAGAAACAGCCCAGTTCAGAAGCCTGGAAACAGAGAACAGTCACAACTTAATGAGCCTGGAATCAACCTGCCACATCCCCCCTGGGAAAAAGACCACCCCAGAAAGCTGTTGTAGAGAATGGGATATAAAGTGGAAATTTAAGGGTTCTTTGGAGAGTCAGTTGTATTGAATGGTGTTTTGCTGGTGCAAACATGTGAAGGAACAATTCACTGAAGAGGACACAAGTGAAAGGCTAAGGCAGACTTGTGAAGGAATGTTCCACTGATGCAGACACGGGAGAGAGGATGTTCTGCTAAAAAAAAAAAAAAAAAAAAAAGCACATGAAAGGACATGTGAGGAAGGATTCTTTACTAATGGCAAGCATGTATTGGTCCACCTTACATTGCATAATTGAGCTCGTTTTGTTGGGACTCCATAGAGAGAAATGCACCAAAAAACTTCTAGTAGTGTGCCTCGGCTTCTTACCACTTCTGTGGACTCGGGCTGTTTGGCAGAGTGATGTCAGCTGAGACAGACTCACGTGCTGAGGCAAGACCTGTGGAGGACACATGATGTCTACAAGGAGTATAAATAGACTCAACGGACAGTGAAGGAGGCTGGGTTAGGCTTGCCTGTAGAGCTATCTATGCGGTGCTTGTTGGTCTCTTGTCTTTGCTGATCTTCACTTCACTGAGAGAGGCACAGCTGAGACATTTTCCTGGTGTCTCTCTGGGACCCTCTTGTTGACTTGTGCCAAGGCTGAGGCCTGACTGTCTCTGCTAGGTTGTGCCACTGCAGCTGATTCATGTTTGCTATGCCGACTCTACTGAACTGGACTGCTGGGATATCCATAAGTTGTTTTGTGAGTGGATTGAGCTGCTGCTGCTGCTGCTGCTGCTGATGATGATGATGATGATGATGATGATGATGATGATGATGCTGTTGCTGCTACTGCTGCTGCTGCTGCTGACCTTTGAAATGAACTTCCTATTTCCTAACAACACATATGAGATTCGCTCCAAAGAACCATTTCTAAACAGGTCCACTCCCCCTGCCTTTCCTTTCTGCTACCTCTGGTGGGTGGTGGGCCAGAAGGAAGGTTAAAGTGTTTAAGACCCATCCTTGAAAGTAGGTTTTGAAAATAGTAAAGTTACAGGGATACTGACAAACAAAAATGTAAAGGTGGCAAAAGGCTTAGCCCAGACTGTGAAAGTGACATAGTATAGGAAAATGAAGTCTTGCCCTTGGTGTCCAACAGCAGAACTCATCAACTGAGAACAGTGCTGATGTCTGATAGCCCTGATCTGAGGTCCGTGAGTAGATCAACCTCTGTAGCCATATATCGGTCATGTAGTTCACTAAGCTCCAGAAAACCATATTACATCCACAACTGTGTACCTCTAGAAGCGTAATTAATGCTTGTTGGCTTTTAAAAGTATAAAGACAGACCTGAGTATTGTAGTGGCTTTCTCTACTTTCAGTGTAACACACACACACACACACACACACACACACACACCTCCCTAACCAACCAGCATTTGGGGGTCATTATCTGGGGAGTCTTGAGAGAATGGCAGAACTTCCCATCGCAGATGGCAAAGCTAAATGTGTCTAGTAGAAACCCCCGGTATGCAAAGAAAGGAAGTGTTAAAGTGAACGACATTCTGGCAGACACTGGACACTTGTCCTATACAGGTTCAGCACCAGTTCAGCACCAGCGCAAACCATAGGAAGGATGAGAGCCCACAAGTTCAACTTCACCCCGTGCTCTGCATGTGCTCACTAGTTTCCAGCTTTCAAATTCCCAGGAACAAAAGCTGTTCTATACTTCATTTTTTCTTCTTCTTTTCATCTGTTCTTGACTCTCATTTTATTTATATTTTAGTAGTATTTTTACTTTATCATATTAAAAAACTTAGAATAATTAAGGATTATTATCATGAAACCAAACTTTGAAAGCCTATGAGATTAAAGAAAAAGAAGCTGAGATATAAAGCAAAGATGTATATAATCTATTCCATAAAACTGTAACATGATTTGTTTTTAAATCTAGAGAGAGTTGAACATATAAGCATTAGAGACATTTAGAACCCGTACTGGTTAGTTTTGTGTCAACTTGACACAGGCTGGAGTTATCACAGAGAAAGGAGCTTCAGTTGGGGAAATGCCTCCATGAGATCCAGCTGTAAGGCATTTTCTCAATTAGTGATCAAGGGGGCAGGTCCCCTTGTAGGTGGTGCCATCTCTGGGCTGGTAGTCTTGGTTCTATAAGAGAGCAGGCTGATCAAGCCAGGGGAAGCAAGACAGTAAAGAACACCCCTCCATGCTCTCTACATCAGCTCCTGCTTTCAGACCTGCTTGAGTTCCAGTCCTGACTTCCTTGGTGATGAACAGCAGAATGGAAGTGTAAGCTGAATAAACCCTTTCCTCCCCAGATTTTTCTTGGTCATGATGTTTGTGCAGGACTGGAAACTCTGACTAAGACAGAACCCTAAACAGTAATGACAAGAGAAGAAATTCTCAAGCATTATAACCAAAACATAAAAACACAAGTCAAAAAACAATATCAAAATTGCAAGAAAAAAAGTGACAACCCTCTTAAAAAGACAAATATATCAATGTATCATCAAATCCTTCATCAGCAACCCTAAAAGCTGGATAAACATGGAATGGCATATTTAAACTGTGAAAATAAATAACTGCCCATCAAGAGTGCTATATCTCACAAAACTGTTTTACAATTGAAAGAGAAAAGAGGGTATTTCAAAACAAGACCAAAATCAAAAAGACCATGACTACCAAGGTAGTGCTGTAAGAGGTACTTAAAAGAATATGCATAGGTTACCAGGACAGACAGTCTCACCATGCAAACATTAGAAAGAATAAATTTCAAGAAAGGAACACTCTATCATGTATAATACAGTAAACTTATAGACCTTCAATACTAATAAAGGAACAAAAACTACATCACAAAGAGAATATAGATAAAAGAAAAACAATAATCCAGCCAAATAGAAAAAAATCAAAGGCATTAATCAATATCTCCCAGTAATAGCTTTAAATATAAGTGGCTCCAACTCACCAATAAAGACTGGCTGACTAAATTAAAATGTAAGATCCAACTATCTAATGTCTCCATAAAACACATATCATTGGCAACGATAGCTACAGCCTGAGGGTCAATGGATGAGTCAGATTATCAAGCAAATAGAAGCTGAAATCAAGCTGTTATCACTATTACTGGTATATCATGAAGAAGAGTTCAAACAAAATTAATCAGAAGAGACAAAGATAATCATTATACATTACTGAAAGGAACAACTCACCAAGAAGATTAACAAGTATAAATATGTATGTGCTGAATAATGAAGCTCCCAGTTTTGTTAAACAAAAAGGCTGGACTTAAAAAGTCAAATCAGTGCTGATACAATAAAAGTATCCCATTCTCAATTTTGGATACGTCATCCAAACTACAAAGAAACAAAGAAACTTCAAAGTACTGAAAAAGAGATCACACGAAACGAAACGATCGCTCAGTGGAGAGACAATCCCAGAGAATGAGAAAAAAATCACCTTTGCCAATCATGTCTCTGACAGCAGACTGATGTGTAGAATCTATAAAGAACTACAGAAAGTAAACCAATAATCAAATCACCCAGTCAATAAATGGCCTAATAAAGGGAAGAAATTTAAAAAGGCCAACAATATTTTTAATTACTTTATGTTATTATTTGTGCTTTTGGGTGTTTTGCCTGTATATATGTCTGTGCATCCACTCAGTGCCCTCCCAGAGTATAGAAGAGAGCAAAGGATCTCAGGGGCTGGAGTTACAGACTGTTGTGAGCTGCCCTGAAGGTCAAACCTTGGTCCTCTGCTAGAGCAGCCAGTGCTCCTAATCACTACATTGTGTTCCCCCGAAAATCCCACCCCCAAGAGATATCCTTTAAAGTTTCCAACATTCTTAGACATAGGGAAGTGGGGATTAAAATGACTTTGGGATTCCATCCTTGGTTGGAATGCCTGTCATAAAGACCCTTAGGATTAGAGCAAACAACTATACATTGCTTCCTTCAAAATCACTGGTGGGAATGTAGACTACTATAGCCACTTGGAAATCAGGATGGAGATGACTCAAAAAGAACCCTAAAGCTAGAACTACCATATGACCCGGCTATACTACTCCTCGGTACACACCCAAAGCAGTCTAAGTAAGCACACCCAGAGAGACTCGTGGCACTTTTCATAATGTGCAAGCCATGGGACCACCGACACATCCACCATCAGATGACAGCATAAAGAAAATGAGGTGAACACATTGAAATGTGTAAGGAGTGAAAATATGACATTGGCAGAAAGTAGATGGAACTGGGGTCACTGGGCTGAGTGAAAAAAAGATGGACCCTGGAAGACAAATGTACGCTGGCTGTCACATGTGGGATCTAGAGTTAAGTGACTTTCCATGTGTTTTTTGCTTATTGTCCTTGTGTCTCCTTGGTGACTTTGTCCTGCTTGTGAGCACGTCCACTCAGCCATCTCCAGCACTGCTGCTCTCTGCTGCATTCTTTTGCTCATAGCAGATCCCGGCTTCTTTAGGCCAGCAGGGGTTGAGGACCAGTGACCATGAGAGGAATCCTTCAGGCTGTCAGCACCCTATGGGGCTGCTGGGCAACTCAGCCCTATGATCCGAACAGTTACTGAGTTCTCAGCTTTTCCTACATAAAGTCTAATAGATATTGTTAGATTGCCTAGATTGTATCGTGAAAGCCAATCTGATAAACCCCTGTTCCTATGTATCCATTCTATTGAGTCTGTTCCTCTAGAGAACCCTGACTAATACACTGTAAGAACAAAGACTGACCTAACAACACTGTTCATAACAGACCCCAATACACTTAACTCTAATAGTCATTCACCAAAGAACAGACAAACTGGTACTTTACTATAAGACTGCGTAACAACAGAAATGAGAAACTGTCGCTTCTTATAACAAAATGGACATGTCTCACTCACAAAATGATACAGAGCAAGAAAAGCCAGACTTGGAAGGGTACAGAGTATATGACTCATTATACGCTACACTAAAATATTGGCAAAATGAATCTTTGGCATCGCAAGTGAATCTTCCAGAGTGCTCCTCCTCCTCTTCTTTCTCCTCTTCCTCCTCCCCCTCCTCCTTTTCCTCCTCTTCCTCCTCCTCCTCTTCTTCCTCTTCCTCCTGTTCCTCCTCCTGTGTTTGTAGAGGTAGGTGTGGTCCCATAGAAGTATTTATAACAGTATTTATCAAGCTAGGGCAGAATGCAAAAGTGAGAGCTTCAGAGGGGTCATAAAATAGCACATGAGGGTAGAAAGGGGGCATTCTGTAAGTTTCCAAAACGAGTAGAAAGGGAGAGCTGTGAGTGGGTGTGGTCAAGATGCATTGTAAACAAGTATGGAACTGCCAAAGAATAAATAAAAATTGTTCGTGATGGAAAAGTGGTTGGCAGTAAGGAATACTTGATTGCTAACACTGTTTGACATGCTGATAAAAGGATGGCTGCTTCTCCCATGAGCTTAACCTCTCTGTGGTGAGCTTCTTAGCTGAAGATGGGATGAATGGCTCTCACCCTCCTAATACTACATATCAAACTTCATACATAGAATTTTATGGGGTTTTTTTACATTGTATTTAAAATGACCACTTTAAAATTTAATGGCAGCAATTAAAGGAATACAATATATCATTTCTAAATCAGAAAATATTAATATAAAAAATCAACTCAAATTTATTTCATGATAGGACCTGTTTCAGAGAAAGGAAAAAATGGAACATCAATTTTCTCTCTCTCTCTCTCTCTCTCTCTCTCTCTCTCTCTCTCTCTCACACACACACACACACACACACACACACACACACACACACACGCACACACACACACACACACACACATTACATACTCATTTCTCTCACTGTTCTCTCATAGAGAAGGACTTGGGTCTGGTCACGTGGTCGGCGCACTGGAGGATCTCTAGAAAAGGAATTGAGTGAGGCAAGGCTCGGGGAGCTGCCCCTTGTGACCAGGAGGAGCTCAAGCCGTTCTCTAAAAGATCTGGGGCTGTCACTGTAGAAGGTGCTCCGGGAAATCCCTCAGACTTTGGTGGAGTAACTGGGTAGATCAGTAGTAGAAGAGGGTGGCAAAAAAAAGACAGTGTAGGGAACATTAGGGCCTCTGCCAACTTCAGACAAGCAAGAAGGGATCTGTTCAACCACAAGGTGAGTTAGCGATGTCAAAATTCAGCCTTGTGGCTCTTTGTGGTTTTCAAACACACTCTCATAGAACATTCTGTTCTGTTTCCTGGGGCACTTCATAAAATTATAAGAGACTAATAAAACTACTAGCATTTCTGAAATTTTGGAAATAGGAGAAGAAAAATCCACCTATAAATGATCACACTTCACATTTTTTTTTTTTGGTAATAGTTCACAGTCTGCAAATTAGTTTTATGTTTTTCTTGAAAATCACACTGAATATATAGATTGATATAGCAGAGTTCATCATATCTATTTAAAGACAAGTAATGTGTGTCCCCAAGAAGTAAGATAATGTGCCCAGTGACACAGGGCTATTGAGTGAGGAGAACTGGGCCTGGGATCACAGACACTGATACTTTCTTACACACTTAAATAGTTTAAGAACAGAGCAGACTCTCAATGCTGAGCGACTCGGCCAATTCAGGCAAGTGTTCTGCTTTCTCAGCTCTTTCTGAGAAGAAGGGAAGAGAAGTCTACAGAACAGAACCACATGGCTGAGGCTGTGGGGTTGGCAGCAGCAGCAGCAGCAGCAGCAGCAGCAGCAGCAGCAGCAGCAGCAGTGCTTGGGCCAGCAAGGAGAGCCATAGCTGGCTTCCTGCAACCTAGTCTAGCTCTGGGCAATACAGGAGACCAGGAACTGGTAGAAAACAGATGGCTCCAGCTAAATTGGATAAGAAGACTGTTCACAAAGGTGTGGAAAGAGCTAGGGGGAAAACTCACCAAAAAGCAATAAAACTTCCTGAGTGTGGAAATGGTGGTATTAGAGCCTGTGGAATTCTGGGACTATAAGAGAAGAACATAGTCCCCAAATCATGGGCAGCAAGGAAGGGGCATGGAAGGAACATCCTATCCTTCATCTTCTCCTAGCACTGAACTGGCCAGCATCTCTCAGGTGCTGAAATCAACCAAAGGGTACGGGACCTGGAGAAAGGCCCTGCTCAGACTCTGAGAGCAGGAGAAACTTGGGCAAAGGGGGTGCTTCTTGCACTGTTTTGTCCCTTGCTTCATCCTAGATAAGTCCAAATGTCTGTGAAGTTGAACTAGACTGACTCATTGGAGTTATGCATCATAATTTAGCTCTGACCTGTGGGTCTACAACAAGGAGAAGCCAACTACCATCTACTGGATCTGGCTCAGAGTCAGTTTATACTGTTCTATATGGACATCGCCACCTCCATTTGTCTAGGAAGTCTCTGGAGGACTTTCATACTACGACAGCCAGGTTGAACAGTTGTACCAGACTTAACAGCCTACAGAGTTTAAGGTATTTATTTACTAGCTTACTGTTCATAGTAAAACCCTCCTGACCCAAGTCTACAGGAATGACATTCATTCCACAAGGATTCTTGAATGTTGACTATTGCCAGGCACTATTTCAGATACTGATGACAGAACAGTGAACAAACTAAGCAGCGGTCCCAACCTTATAAAACTTGTGTGTATGGTAGGGAGCTATTAGACACACAAACAGGAAATCATCTGGAATCTAAAACTCAGTGAGTTCTATGAAAGCCCGTAGAAGAGGTCCGGATGTGCTAGCGTGGTGTGTGAGGTGTGACATAATGCTTATTATCCTTTACCTTAATCACATCACAGAACTCCAACATAAAGCCACAGGCTAATACACTCCCAATGTTTCCCATGAAGAAGAAAATTGAACACACACTGGCCTAAGACCACTTAATTAATCTGAGGGTTTGCTGGGATTTGAGCTTGCAGCTGTCTGTTCCACTGGCCTATATTGTACTACCCTGGAAAATGAGGTTCCAATTCAACAAAACAAAGCAACTTCTGATGAGTTTTCTTTCTGATACTGAGGGGTGGACATGGCTAATCATGATCTCGCACTTGGGGCTGATTTGCTCTAAGTCACACTGTGAATTAGCAGCCAACAAGGCATAGAACTCAGCTCTTCTAAATCTAAAAACACACATTTAACTTCCCACAATAAAAAAAATAATTACTTCATGTGAATATTTGTAACACACATGTAGTGCCTGTGAGTGGGGGGAGGGGTACACCCAAGTGTTCATGGCAATACCAGTGGAAGATGCTGGCTATCCTGCTTTATCACCCTTTCTGTTGCTTGAGCCCACGTCTCTCACTGAGCCTAGACCTTGCCATTTCAGCTAGACTGGTATCCAGCAAGTCCAAGCCATTCGCCAGTCTCAATGCTGGTGTTGCAGGCATATACATGGTTATGTCCAGCTGTTTATGTGTGTGCTGGGAATTGAACTCAGCTTCTTGTGCCTGTGGATCAAGTGTCCTTACCTACAGAACCATATCCCCAGCTCCTAAACAAAACTTGAACAGGAAAATTTTGAGTCACTCAGAGCAGAGCAAAGTTCCAGACGACTGTTAAAACTGACCCAGTAAACAAAGAAGCACTTTATACGCACACTCAGGGATGCACCTCAGCAAGGAAACCCGGGATGGAAACACTGCTAAACACATACTTCCCCATCACTGTGGCTTAGCTTTCCTGGGTTGGACTTTGCCAAATATATATAACCAATTCCTTTCCCGTTTCCAAAGGCCAAATTCTAATCACCTTGGCATAGGAGTTGTGGATCCAGGTTATGAAAAATAACACGACTTTTATGTAAGCACAAAAAGAAAAGATGTCCATTCTAACGTGCAATGGCTCCTCTTCTTGGCTGGTAGGGTCTCGAGAGCTCTATGTAGGAAGCTCGGGGTCATAAAAAGCTTGTCATTTATCCTCCCTCCAACTAATGAAGTCCCTGGGCTAGGAGAGCTATTAAATTTCAGTGCCAAGTATTAGTAGCTTTTCCTGATTGTGGTGATTCAACAGCCTCCGGTGAGGGTGAATCACAGGAAGAGTTGGGAAGCGAGATGTGGCCCCAGGGTCCAGGCAAGTCATGTCCATGGACCTCACCTGGCATTCACATCAGCCAGCAGCTGGGCCCTTAGAATAACTATCATCAGCACCATTCCATCTGGCCGCCATCACACTGGAAATAGCGGTTTAGTCCTTGCCCTCAAAGCCAGGATGTATCAAGGTTGAGGATGGATTTTGGATAGGTTAAGAAAGAGACGATAACTCCAGAGGACACTGAAGCTATGGACTGAATGTCTCAAATGTCTTCCATGCGTACTCTAATGCCAGAGGGAGGCAAAAGCACTAATAGAAAAGCTGAAAGATGAAAGAGCGGAATTAAACAAAACAAAGGAAATGACCTAAGTGGTCTTTGGGTAGTAGGGTTTTATGGAGAATGGGAGAGAAGGGAGTGGGATTTTTCTAATATGGTGCATCTTGCCAGGAAGGAGGCAGTTTCCTAAATGAGATGCACACAGCAGGCAGACAACAGCCACCTTCACTTGACACTTATAGCAGTGATCTCCACAGCTCCCTCCTTAATGCCACTGGTCAAACTTCTGAAAGACACTATCCACCTTCGAGCACAAGTAGATGACCAACCCCAGACCAGATGCCTACCATTCTTTACCAAGTGGATATCTGTATAAAGCAAATAATAGGAGAGCCCAGCTAGGGGCCATAGACTGTAGCTCCTCCTTATAAAGACCTCATGGGACCTGGGTGGATACAGAAATAAACGCACAGCAGAGCACACAACGCATTCTGTGCAGCCCTAAGAGTAGAGACAAGCAGGCTGATGCATGGGACTTAAAGACTCAGGGAAGTCAAGTTTGGACTTAAAGACTCAGGGAAGTCAAGTTTGAACATCAGATGTTCCCTTGCATCTTGAGCTGGTTTGAGTAAACCCCTCTTCCTTGAGACTAGACTTGAAACTAGAGTGTGTTGGACTTAATTATTCTCTCCTCCATTGACCTGTGTAGACTATTATATATGAAGAAAAGGTAATGGCTTCATTTTAGTTTTAAAAAAAAAAAAAAGTAAGAAAATACAGCACCAGAAGAAATACTGTCTGGAGTCGATAGTTCATGACAGGGTCTGAGCTACTCAGTGTCACTTTGTGCAAGTTACCCCTGTGCTCCAGCATCAACTTCTTCATTGTTAAAAGGGTCAGTGGCTGCTAGCCTACACTCCATAAACTCACGCTAGAAGTTCTGTAGTAATAATAGGGTTTTACTATGTCATACCCAAGCCAACTCCTAATGGAAAGAATACATTTTTCTACCAGTAAGATGCAGAAGGTGTGACCCCTTTCTTGTACACAGCTCCTGAGGCACTCCACAGACACCAGCTCTGTCCACTTGTCTATACCCCCCGTGGTGTGGCAAAGTTCTTGAAGAAGAAGGGCTGACCCTATTGCATATACTATACGTAACAAAAGTGGTCTGCTAGATAAGACGCTGGGAGGCAGAGGTTGAGCGTTACAGTGCAGTGATTCTTAAAGCTGGACACGCCCCATAAGTCAACTAAGATGCACAGGAGAATACTATGGTTCCATGGCCTTCTAGTCCATCATTTGTGAGAGAGGAGGAGTGGCTGCATCTAGTTTTCTTTTTTGGCTTTCAGTGACTGTGTAACGAAAGCGGCTTAAAATAATACATAAGAAAAATAATTTAAAGAGGAAAAGAACAAAACCAAGAAATCATATTCTACAGATCTGGGTTATTGGCCTGTGGCCTGGCTGGCTTCTCTACTCGGACTACTTAACACCTGCAGAGTCACCTTTCCCAGGCAGTGTCCCATAAGGAATAAGACAGGGCGGCCTTCCACTCTGGATAACACACTCACTTACAACTGTCCTTCCCATGCTTCCTTCTCCAAACTTCACATTCTCGCTGCATCCAAGTCAGGATACTGGCCTCCGTTCCCTCATGTGACCTTTACAACCCTGTGTTCCCATGTCATTGTGCCTGAAGCATCAGCAGCATTATTTGCTAGTGTAAAACATCATTACTTGGTGGTAAACAGAAGAAGAAATAAGCGACCCTGAGCTGCATGAGAAGCAGCCCTCTCTACCCTGCCGAGCCCCCAAACAGCAGTGACAACAATGGCAAATGCTCTCAATCTTGAAGTTTAGGAGTAAGTATGTAAGAGTATTTTCTACAGAATACAATTTCTTAAAACAAAACAGACAAGAGACCTAGAGGCTCACAGGTCAAATGATACATTGGGTATCCTCAAACCCTGGCCAACTCTTATAGTAATTTACAGTGAATAGGAAATTCTGCAGTTAATAAAAGTAGTAGCTACAAATGCTTCCTGCCTTTTTATATATTTTTTAAATCCACACATACTCCTTTCACAAGTAGATAAACAAGTCCTGGAGGAACACAGATATTTTTAATTCCCTACTGCAATCCATATAATACTATAATTTATATGATGGGGCCCAGTGCTTGAAAGCAGTTCAATAAATTGGTTGTTGGGAAAATGAATGAAGCAGTGTTCCAGTGGACATGTTTTAAGAACTGCTAGACTAGATTTCCACACTGTAGTAAGGCCATATCCCAAAATATGGTCTGAATCAAAGGTGCACAGAAGAGTGTTCTGAACTTCATTAGTGGATTTTTCTTTTTTTCTCTCTCTCTTTGAGATTGTCTTTCAAACCAGCAAGTCAAGCTACAAGGGTTGATTCACAAAACTAAGGGCACCACATGAGTTCCTGCAGGCCTCAGGGGCCAGTACACATTTAAGGGTCTCACCAGAGCCGAGCCAGGAACCGACAAAGGCACAAAAGCAAACTTCACTGCTTGAGTTCACTCCTGTTCCGTGAACTCTTTTTATCTACATCTACCCATTGAGGTTGGTGAAAAACCAGCTTCTAAGGCTCATTCCTTTAGGTGAAGAACCAGACTGTAATCGATACTGAAAATGTAAATACTACATTAGAAACAGCACGTTAAGCTGTAACCAGTTATTAGCTCAATAGTAGGATTGTTTTTAAATCTCTTCTAAGACTTAGATGAAGCAGGAGGATAAATAGAAGCAACAGTTCTGAATAACAGAGATTTGTAAACTTTAGAGTTCTTAGCAACCTCACCTAAAGCCTGTTTAAAAAAAAAAATGAAAGCCCCCACTGAGTGTAGTGACATACATCTTTAATCCCAGCACTCAGGAGGCAGATGCTGGTGGGTCTCTGAATTTGAGGCCAGCCTGGTTGACACAGTGAGTTCCAAGCCATCCAAGAGTACATAATGAATGCTCATCTAAAAATATATATATATATATATATATAAGTTAAATACAAAAGAGACCCCCCCCCAACCATGCAGTGACAGAGACTCAAGTGTCTCGGGGCAGAGGTCAAGAACTGGTTCTACCAGCCCTCTCAGGTGGCCTTCAGTCTGAAGTGGACAGGATCAACATCATGCCACTAAAGAAGCAAGAATACTATTTCTCTGAGTTTGATTCAGGAGCCCACTGAGGGCCGCCAGCAGGAGCCCAAATATCAGCATTCCATACTTCTTGGATACAAAGCTATTTGTCCACTTCTAATTACATATTTCTCCCAGTCCCTTCCCTCACTTGCCAACCTCATGAATCATAAAAGGTGGCTTTTTTTAGTAAATTCATTTTGACATTGTTGAGTATTTATAGGCCTTGGGATAGAGCAATACTAAAGCTATAATATATCTATGTATGGTTTCCTTTTTTTTTTTTTTCCTCACTTCTATTCTGATGGTTTGACAATTTGAAAGAATAAAGAAATTCAGTATTTCTACCTTTTGCATTTTATCAAAAAACATGTTCAGGTCATCAGACAAAAGGATGTTTGTGCATAAAATCCACCTTGAATTCAAACAGCAAAGCTAAGCCATCGGGGAAAAGGTGAACTGCAGTCTCAACAGCCTTCTATCTGGTTTCTGCTCTTGGTTTAGGATTAGGGTGGGAGAGACGGCTCCGTGAGTTGGTACACTTGCCACAAGAGGAGCTGAGTTCAAATTCTCAGAACCCATGTAAAAAACTGGGGTGACCATGCAGGCATGGAGGGTGAAGGACAAGGAACACTGAACTTGCTGGCCACCAGCCTAGCTCTAAGGTCAATGAGAGATTCTGGCTCAAGGGAATAAGGCATAAGGGAATGGTTATCCAACATGGCATCTCTAATGGCATCCATCTACACACACACACACGCACACAAACCCCATATATACACATAAATGCATATAAAATAACAAAATAAAAGGTAGCTATATGAATAGAGGATCCCCAAAATATTTCATTTTATTCTCTTGAACCTGACCTACATGTTGAGTTCCAGGACAGTCAGGCCTACATAGACAGAACCTGTCTCAAACAATAAGGAAGTTGGAGAAAAATATAACACAAGAGCTGACATCAATCTGTGGACTCACAGGCACACACATAACTGTACACACACACACACACACACACACACAGAGAGAGAGAGAGAGAGAGAGAGAGAGAGAGAGAATTTGTCTTAAGATCATCAATAACAGAATACTCAAAACATTGACCTCTAATAGGAAATATCCAGATACTTGTCATTTATGCTCAGGACTTGTGATGTGGTCATTTGCAGAAGCATTCTTTTTACTAACATTTAAACAACTTGGTGTGTGTGTGTGTATGCATGCATGCATGTATTTGTGTACATATGCATCTGTGTGCTTCTATGAGGTACTATGAGGTCTACAAAGTAAATGAACATATAAATTTTCACGGCAAAGAATTCTAGCCAAAATCTTCATAAATTTTATTATGATGTTTTTAATGTCTCATGAAATAATGAAGACATCTGGATTTAAGTTTTCCCACTTCACAATACCATCAGGAAAAGCTGTTCAGCTCCATCTAAGACTCCTCATGTACAAATGTGAACTACTCGCTAAAATTAATTACAAATATCCATGACAATGCTAGCACAGCTGAAGAACCAGTAAAGATAAAATACTTTTTCATGTGTACTAAAAATACAAACAGAAAAATAGTGTTTACCCTTAGTAAGTACCTCTCTACAGTTCTTTTTAATATTTCACTGAAGTGTGAATCACACACACTTCATTTACCTACTAAGTGTAGTTCAAAAGTGTTCTAGGGGCTTATGCTTTGTTTGTTGTTATTGTTATTGTTATGGTTTGGTTTGGTTTGGTTTGGAGTTTTTTATTTGATTTTTTTTTCTTTTTCTTTTTTAAATAAGGTTTCACCGTATAGCAGTTATCCTGTAACTCATTACATAGACCAGGCTGGTCTTGAATTTACAGAGATCCAACTGTTCCTGCTTTCCCAGGGATGAAATTAAAGCCATGTACCAACAAGACCAGCCCTCAGAAGATAGTTTGTACTTATTTCTGTCTGATCCCTGGCAATCCCTAATCTAATTAATACAATGTTAGGTTTTTATTTTCTTTTCTAGAATTCTATACAAATAGAATCATACAGTATGGGGGTCATTTGTGTCTAATTTGTCCAGGCCTTAAGATTCATCCATGAGTGAATCGACCTACTCTTTTTCTGTGCTAAATAGTACTCCACTGTGCTTGGCCATTCGCCAGCTTGTTGACATTTATCTCTTTCTTTCTGCTTGGATGTAGGTTCTGGGAATCAAACCTGGGGTCCCAGGCCTGTTCAGCAAGCCCCTTTACCTACTGTCTTAGTCAGGGTTTCTATTCCTGCACAAACATCATGACCAAGAAGCAGTTGGGGAGGAAAGGGTTTATTCAGCTTACATTTCCACATTGATGTTCATCACTGAAGAAGTTAGGACTGGAACACAAACAGGTCAGGGAGCAGGAGCTGATGCAGAAGCCATGGAGGGATGTTCTTTACTGGCTTGCCTTCCCCTGGCTTGCTCAGCCTGCTCTCTTATAGAACCAAAACTACCAGCCCAGAGATAGCACCACCCACAAGGGGGACCTCCCCCTTGGTCACTAATTGAGAAAAAGCCTTACAGCTGGATCTCATGGAGGCATTTCCCCAACTGAAGCTCCTTTCTCTGTGATAACTCCAGCTGTGCCAAGTTGACACAAAGCTAGCCAGTACACCTACAGAACCATCTCGGGAGCCCTGGCATATGTTTGTCTAGTCTTGATACCACTGGTTTCTTGTCTGGTCACTTTTCCTTCTACTTTTAAATTTAATCTGCCCTTAGCTTTGTAGTTTCTAGGAGTAGAAGCTTAGTTTGCTGATGTTCAGATCTTTCCATTTTCCAGTGAAGCGTTAAAAGCTGTGAATTTCCCTCTAAACTTTGCCTTAGTTGCCTTCTAACAGTTGAATACATTTTATCAGTTAAAAATATTCTCTAATTTCCCTAGTGATTTCTTTCATTTGCAGATTATTTAAAAGTATATTACTTAAATGTTACATATTTGAGAGTTTTTTAAAATTTCTTATGTGTTGATTTTAAGTTTAATTCCATTGTGGCCCAGTGATTTTCAATTTCTAAGTAGAGAGTCATTCTTTGTATGAAAATGAAGAGTAATTTTATTTTATAAAATAAAGATGACAAAAGGATGAATTGGCTTCCCAGACACATATTAAAAAGACTACGCTTTACAGTCAACTGTTTTTCATTACTTTAGCATATTCACTCACAACAAATTAGCCAGGATCTGGAGAGATGGTTCGGCAGTTAGAAGCACTTGTTCCTCTTGCAGAGGACCTAGGTTTGGGTCCCAGCACCCACGTGGATGGTCCACAAACATTTATAACTCCAGTTCCAGGAATTCAGCACCTTCTTCTGACCGCCTCAGATACAAGGTGCAGAAGTGATACCCCTACATACATGCGGGCAAAACACTCATACAGATAATAAATAAATAAATAAATTGAAAAATAATTAATCATATAAAGATGACTAATCAGCAGTATCAATGTTGTAAGCTATGAGTGTAATTTCCTTGCACGGAAATCAAGACTAGCTATGCTGCCTACAGTGAGGGGACCAGCAAGACCCTTTGCTTTCTTAAGCATTCCTTCTAAACTCAGAGGCCCTTAGACCCACCATTTCCAGCGCTCTGTGATCCAGCAGACAAGTTTGGGGGGTTGCTTTTGTTTTCTATAAAGCCGATTCCTAACACCCCAGGCAGAACCACACCCTTGGATCACTGATTCATAACATGTTTAATGTGGTTGTTAAAACCAAGGCAGGCCACAGCAGTTCAAACCCTGGCCTTGGCACCTGCCTACGCTGGGCCACTCCAGCTGAGACTGCTGCCTTTCATGCTTGAACCTGAGATACTCACAGCAAAGGCAATGTGTCTCTCTACAGTTACAGTGCCCTGGGGCCAAATTGTCAACCCGAGAACATTAAGGGTCCAGAACACACCACCATAACAACATGGCTTTTTACTTCATGAACTTGTTCTGAAAGGTCTGCCCTGTTCTGTTTTTGAAAGTAAAGTTCTGTCCAGGTTGAACAAAACCCTTTGTGATAACAACAAACAAATTTTAAGCTGGTAAAAATAATAAACCCTCCCCCCCAATTTTTTTTTTCTCTCTTAGAACTTTCAAAGTCGGAATGAAACAAGGGATATCTGAGTTATAACTACAATCTTTTTTTAAAAGATTTATTTATTTTATGTGTGTGAATGTTTTGCCCGCGTGTATTTATGTGTGTGCTATTGCATGCCTAACGTCTGCAGAGGTCAGAAGAAGGGATTGAGGCACTGAAGTTAAAGATGGTTGTGAGCCACTGTATGGGTGCTAGGAACCCAAAAGGGGTCCTCTACAAGAACAGCGAGAACCTTAAGCACAGTCCCCTCCCCTGTAACTACAGTTTTACCCTCGGCTGTGAGTTTGGTTTTTACACCATTACTTTTGTCCCTTCAAGTCTCCCTGCTATTATGATGAGTAATGTGGCCTAAATAATAACACTTACACTGGAATTCCTATAACCCAGAAGAAACTGGTGCAAACTCTACTGTTGTTGGATGCTTTTAGTAACTTCCCCAGAGGCTGCTGGGATTTTTTTTTTCTTCCTAGTAGACAAAATCCCACCATTTGCTTCTTATTCCATCTCATATTTCACAAAAATGGTGAAAAGGAAATACAAGGAACCAGGAGCCAGAAAATCAATAAGAATAGAACCAAGAAAAAATGTTAATGATAGAGAGGAATTTAACAAATCCTTTGAATTCTAACTTGGATCTCAGATTCCTTTACTTAGCTCACTGGGGTGGCAGGAGAGAGCCAGCAAGGTACAAACTAATTCAGGACACAAACACTCAGGAATTAAAGGTGCAGTCACCTTCTAAAGGTGGAATGCAGGATGAGGTATAGAATGAGCATGATCTATCTATTCAGGAAGTGGGAGGCCCCATGACAAGCATCATCAAGCCACAGGAGGCAGTGTGCTTAGTGCTCTCAGCACCATGGTCCTCTCATTCACACCCACATGGCATTCTTTGCAGGCCAGTTTGTGCTCCATTTTATCGTAGCTTTCAGAAAGAGACATCTCCTGGACAGCATTTGCAAATCATGGTTTGTTTTCCCCTCTATAATTTGCAGCATGGAAAGCCTTCCTTATGTCAGAGTTGGTCTCATCACTTTGCTTGGAGGAGGGAAATAGGGCAGATGAGCAAAGCTACAGACCCAAGTTAAAGTGGAGCACCACGTATAAATATTGTAATGGCATCTTCTCAATGCAAGGCTTAAGAGCTTCCTATACCTGTAGGCTTCACCTTGTTTCTAACGTATAGCGATTTTCTTTAAGCATCAGGTTTGAAATAAAAAGTAAATCAACACAGCTGAAATATACCCCAATGTCCTAGACCTTTACCAGACTAACATCTTACCTGTTATTGCATACTATACTTTGTGAACTGACTGGCTCTCAGAACAACACTGGATATGGAAAGAAACACTGCCTTACTGTATAAACTTCCAGTGTCCTGACGATGGTTGCCTACACTCTCCATCTACTACATAGGATTTGGCTCCTGGAGGGGAGGGACTAGGGTCACCCGAAGACATCCATTGGGTTGTGGTAGCTGGAGGTGGGATCATGTAATGACAGTGGGACTTGCCTTATTATCCTCTCTGGGCCTCTCAGAATGGAAGGCCTCCCAGCCTCCAAGCTTTGTGCTTGACCACTCAGTGTCCACTCCCCGCCCAGAGCAGACTGTCCCGCTGATAAAATAAGCTTAACTCCCTTTCCAATTACAAGAGTGAGGCATGAGTCTACAGCACACAACTCTAGGCTCCGCCCTTTCTTTTAGCCTCTGGCTTCCCTCTGAAGTTCTCTTCTTCCTTCTCCTAGGCTTATGTTTAGGAGTCATTATAATGCATTATTATTATTCAACTGGAGAGTAAGAAAGTAGAGTATACATCTGCATCTAACTAAATCACAAGGAACATGCATACAAATGTTTTAAGCACCATGTACCAGCTAGTTTTGTGTAAACTTGACACAGGCTGGAGTTATCACAGAGAAAGGAGCTTCAGTTGGGGAATTGCCTCCACAAGACCCAGCTGTAAGGCTTTTTCTCAATCAGTGATCAAGGGGGGAGGTCCCCTTGTAGGTGGTGCCATCTCTGGGCTGGTAGTCTTGGTTCTATAAGAGAGCAGGCTGAGCAAGCCAGTAAAGAACATCCCTCCATGGCTTCTGCACCAGCTCCTGCTTCCTGCCCTGCTTGAGTTCCACTCCTGACTTCCTTGGTGATGAACAGCAGTATGGAAGTGTAAGCTGAATAAACCCTTTCCTCCCCAACTTGCTTCTTGGTCATGATGTTTGTGCAGGAATAGAAACCCTGACTAAGACACCCCACATCCTCTACAATGTTCTCACTTTTTATCATATACATAGACTGCACACGCCTTTTTAAATGTTCCTATGTGATGTTTTTCTAAAGTACTTCATTTCACAAATATCAGTATCCAATATGAATCCCAGGGTGCTGGAACTCTATATACCTGTCTAATCTGCCTTGGAGACCCACGAGTCTTACTCTTCTTGCTCCCTCCTAGATGTACGTCCTTTGCTCTTGGCTTTGGCTGCTATTGCCGCCCTTGATGTTTCCAAAGCTTATGGTCTTGGTCAATGAGACTGCAGAAATCCCAACAACTACTGCATCCATACACGTCTGCACCTGTATGCCCTCAAACTCTCAAACAATACTCTCTCTGATGCCATGGCTTGGCTAGCACTACGGCCAGCTGACACCCTCCCTGCACTGTCCCTTTGTTTCATCAGAGTTCGAAGCAGCTGCGCTGCCATCTGTTCAACATTTGTTTCATCCCTCATTCTCTACACATCCCCTAATTCCCTCCATAATGTGACCATCGCAGGCATCTCCACCTCCTCTAGACTGGTCAACTGTCCTGGCAACTAATGATCAGGCTTGCCTCTGTGTCGTAGTTTACCTGGAAAGACATTTTCATAGTGCATTTACCTTTCGTTCAATGGTTCTCAGCACTGACTGCGGAGCTTTGAAAACATCCTTACACTTGGACCTGATGCCAAAGATGCTGATTTAATTGGCCTGGGTTCTGCTGTGCTTTCTGGGTGATTTAAATTGCCCGCAGGGTTGAGAATACCAGTTCTATTACCTCTATACTTCTATTTATATGTGAAACATGGATGATGCTTACCAATTTAGCAGGCTGCATCATACCCACAGGAGTTAATGGGATGCTGGGTCCACTTAATTGAATACGTATGGAGCTCCTTAGCACTTGTGTGTCTCTAAAAGCAGTCCCTGTGGTGTTCCTGGTCCCGGTGTTCAGGGGATTGGCAGGGACATGTGCTCCCTTCAGCACTGGTTCTGGGGTCTCTTATCGCTAGATTCCTGAGGACTAATCACAACTAAATATCTATTCTTACCCTTGGATCAATACGAGGTAGAAAGAGGGTCACATGTCCAATCAGGAGATGAACTAGCTCCCTCCCATGATAATGATGAATTGGCCAATATGCATTTCCCTCTTACACTTAAGAATCATCTTTTCTCTGTTCCCAATGAGAAGTGGTATCCAGGATGGTATAAACAGTTGAGAGTGGACCTGCTCTATCTTGCTGCACTTGCCTGGCTCGGAGAATCTGTTCTGATCACCACAGTGGCTCCATAATAAGGCTTATTTTTGGACTAGGGGCAAAGATCAGCGGACCATGAGTCAGGGCCCCCACAACAAACTTATCAGTAAGTGATGGCTTCACCCTCAGTGAGCTGGAAGATGGCCCAGCTACATGGTGAAGGACATGGACTAGGTTATATGTCTCTCTTTGAATTCCAAGTCCAACATCTCTAGGGTGTATAAATTAGAATTAGTCATGATTAGCTAATTCATAGAGTTCTTTTGAGGATTAAATGAAGCAACGCAGGTAAAGCTTCTTAGTAGCCTGTCATGGTACGTAATTAATGTTTTCTAATAACGTGCATATTAAAGTCCTCACTTTGCATAACCTTAGAAATCATTTAGGGGATTAAAAAACAGAGAGGACCATGGGAAGACATCCCAATCATGATATTCACTCTTAATATGAGAGTAGAATAGAAAGGGTCTGTGAAGAAGTCGAGGTAAAGGTGAGAGATGATCTTTTGCATGCCCTCTCTGTTTTGTGTAGGTAGGAAAGCTTTCTAGTGAGTTCTGCCCAAATTAGCTGTTTTCGTTTTCCCAGTTGATGAAGGATTAGTAGCCAGGGATGAAAGGAAAACTGTATTTCCCAAAGGGCTTGAGCCAGAAGAGGCTTTGCAGCCCCACACTATGATCTCCAGGAGTGCTGGTGAGACTTAAGGACCTCTGAATTGAGCCTTGAATTGAGCCGCAAAGACCCTGTGCACTGTGGCTGCCGACCACCCAATGACCACTGTAGCTGGGACCAAAAGGTAAAGCTGGCTTCCCTTATAAGATAGCAGAAGAAAATCACTCCACTGCTCCATATGGGCAGTACCTCAAGCTGTTTAGGTGACAAAGCAGTCACATCAGGCTTTGACCCACTCTTTCAATGCCTCCCAGTGTCCTTAACTTGACTCAGGGCTGCACAACACTCAGGAAAGAGAAATTTTCTCTCACCTTTAGTAAATAAAAAGGAAAAAAAATCAATAAAATAATTTCCAATCTGTTCCTTACAACTAGATGCCCCACTGATCAGAGTAAGTCAGGAAGAAACGCATTAGCTCTGTGAGAAAACAGCTTTTGGAAATAGGATTTGATCTAGTTGGCTGAGTAATCACTATGCTTGAAATTTTCTGTGCTGTATTTACTAGTCAATAGAACACACGGGGACGCAGACTGCAGTGACAACGCATTTCCTTGACGCCAGCTTCCAGACCGCATCTGCAATTTCTGTCAAGATCGGCAAACCATCTAGCTTCAGGGACAAGCTTAATTCTGCCAAAATGAAGCAACAACGAGTTTGTAACAAAATAAGAGAGTCCCCTTGGGACCAGCTCCTGGTCCTAACTACTCAAATTCAAAGTACTACCTATTCCTGGGACTTAAACCGAAGCATATTTCCCATCAGCCTTTCCTCACCAAGTCCTGTTTAACTGAGGACCCAGTCACCCTCCTGCTGAGTCCTGAGCCTACTCTGATCAAGATAAGAGCATAATCAGATGGCTTTTAGTGGACACTGGGCACCAGAGATGTTGGTCCACGGTATAGGATAATGTATGAGTCCTTGCTACCCCATTGGAGAACTGTTCTGTTTCCTGTCTGACTCTAAGAATATCATGTTCTAGAGACCCAACTCACATGGCCACGCTCATTCACAACTCCAAGAAGATTTTTAATACTGAGTCTACCGTTCTTAAGAATTTGTGCTTTATGGAGTCTCTCTCTGAGGCCCTCTTCACATTTGCCCTTCTCTGGACCCAAAAGCAACATCCCCACCATGTTTTCTGAATCATGAAAAAGACTGAAGTTTTAGGGGTTTGCCTTTTGTTGTTGTTTTGTTTCGTTTCTGTATAGTTTTTGTTTTGTTTGCTCTACAGTAAGAAGGAAGGAAGGAAGGAAGGAAGGAAGGAAGGAAGGAAGGAAGGAAGGAAGGAAGGAAGGAAGCTAGTCTTACATAAAACAGTTAACTCCACATCTTTATGGCCTTGGGCAAATGAAACATCACCCAAGCTAGGTCAAACTTGAATCGATGCAGGCTATAATCCCAATGCTCTAGCCACGTGAGCTAGGCAAGTCATTTACCAGCTGCCAGTGTCAAACTCGCACTTCAGGTTTGCCTAATGTAATATGCACACCTGGTATCCAGCCAAAATGCTCATTTCGAGAGGGAGCATCCATCTCCCAGTCGGGAAAGCACTGGCTACTGAAATGGCTGCCCTTCCTGGGAAGAACTGCTTTTGCCAGCGCCCCCATTGCCTTGGGCAGCCTGTAGCCACTGACTGGGTGCAACAACAAAAAAGTAGTAGCCCCCTTGCTTCAGGAGACACTATTTCTTCCCCGGGTCATTCCATGGGACCCCGGAAAGGGTGAACACCAGCTGAGATGACAGCTTTTGCTTTCCTTCCTGATACAGCCACTCCCATCTCTGCCCTAACCACCACCTGTGTTTCTCACACCATTTCTCAGAAGGGCAGTCTTTTAACAAACCCCTGTGTAGGCACCTCCAAGCCCTCCTTCACAGGCTGCTGGTACGAAACCCAGCATGAGGCAACTATGATGTGTGGGGGGAAAAGGTTGGAGAAGGTAACAGGTGAAGGAAGGACACTTGTTAGGGGTTTCCTGAAACCAGCCAGTTGAGAAACACTGGCTCTTCTTTATTCTCCCAGAATTCGGTGGCTCTCCGAGTTGGGTGTTGTTAGAAGTCACAAGCTCATGAACTCAACTCCGTATGTTGAAACAGACATGGTTCGCAGCGGCACCGTAAGCTGTTTGTACCACTGAGGCTGGTGGCTAGAGAAGTAACAGAGTCAAGCGGGAACATTCTATTTTCCAGGAAACCACACTGGAAAAACAGATTACCTTCCAGTTTGCCAGTGAAACTTACAGTCAACTTTCATGGGACCCAAATGCAGGTCTCCTGATTTAGTATGCTGTTGACTGCACACAGGTTATCCAAGAACAATCTGCAACCCTATGACATCTTCCCAACCTTCCAAGCAACGTCCTGGGAGACTGGCAGGTCCTACAAGGACATGATCAGGTTGAAGTTGAGCCACATCAGATCAGAGATTCACCATGCATCCAAAAACAGACAAGTGTTGAGCTATATTAGTTCACGAAGCACAGGAGTTGGTGCCCTTCTTTAACAGAGGTAATATTTCAAAGTTTCTCAAGTGGGTATATAAATACATCCTTAGAAATTTGAAGTTTGTATAAGATGTTCTATTTTAATTTCTATGATAGTCCTTAAAGCCTAGTATGACTGGGTTCTGCATCTGATGGTTGGCCCCTGGTAACTAAACACTGCCAAGAGAGTTCAATATTAGTGCTAGAATTATGTGTTGACTATACTGGGATCCAGAACTACAAATGTTCTCTACTGAAGGGTCTTGTGGCTCTCCCTTTTCCTCATGGGTCATTGGCCACCAGTCCCAAGGGCAGAGGGAGCAGAAGCAGAGAGTAGGGTTTAGACAGCCATGAGTATGATGAAGAATTTCTGGGAGAGCACTTCAGTGAGATAGCTCTACTCTGTTGTTCCAGAGTTAGGGTATATAGGGTCTCTTAGGAGTACAGGTGGAGATGTGTCAGTTGAGCACAGCACAGTACCTAACTATCATATGGGCGTGGGGAGATGAATTATGCAGCACTGGCAGGAAGTTCTCTGCTGGGTTGTCCTCCAAATAAGGGCAGGCATCTGTGCTCGCAGACACTCTCCAAGCAAGGCCAGGTAGGGAAAGGGGACCCCTGATGAGAAAGGGAACCCTCCACTTTTTGCAGCGGTCAGAGCACTATCTGGACATGGCAGGCTGTGACTCTAATAACAGGGTTCTCCAACAGTGCCTCTCAAGCTAGAAAACTGTAGCAGAATTTTCAAATTTGAGAAATATTCAATAGCAAGGTTTATTGCTGAAGATAGTCAACACAAATTCCAGTTGCTAGCGTGAATATGATCAATACTTACGAATTCTAATTGCCAACAAGATAGCATGTAAGGGGGTGTTCTAGTTACCTGCCATCCATGAGATGACACAGACTGGTTACCCTAAGCATGAAGGATAAAGGTACAACTGTGAAAACTCAAAAGACACCCCTTTGTGGGCTTTTAACTAAAAGTACTACAAAATACTTTTGAGATGGGCTCTCATTTAGCCCAGGCTAACCTCAAACTCAGTATGTAAGGATAGCTTTAAATTCTTGACCCTCCTACCCCTGTCTCCCTAGTATTGGAATTACAGATGATTTGCCACTATACCTTGCTTAAGAATCCTACTAATTTACCTGCTACATAAGCTTGAGGACCTGTAAAAAGCCAGGCATAGCCAGGCATGGTGGTACACGCCTTTAATCCCAGCACTCGGGAGGCAGAGGCAGGCAGATTTCTGAGTTCGAGGCCAGCCTGGTCTACAAAGTAAGTTCCAGGACAGCCAGGGCTATACAGAGGAGGAAACCCTGTCTCAAAAAAACAAAAAAAAAAAAAACAAAAAAAACAAACAAACAAACAAAAAAAACAGGCATAGCTGCATGTGTCCATAATCCCAGCAATGGGGGGCAGGGGAGGTTGCAGACAGGAAGATCCCGAGAACTTGCTGGCCATCCAACATAGACAACATAGCAAGGTTTCAGTTCATTGAGAGACTTTGTCTTAAGACAACAAAGGAGAGCGACAGTGGGAAGGCACTCAGTAGTCTATTCCAGCCTCCACAGGAGTATGCACCCACACACTCAAACATTTACACACACACACACACACACACACACACACACACACACCCCACAACATACTGAAAAGCAAAAATATAGAAACTTTAGGTATTTTTTATAATGGAGGAAAGAAATGAATGAACCCACCTGACATTGGCTATGAGACTATTTTAACTTGAAGACAGATATATATTTATATGCTATATATTTCTGGTAGGGTCTCCAGTTAATAAGCATTCAACAACAGAATAACTGGGGACCATGCTACAGAGGTAGTGTTTAAAGGACTTTCAAGGAGCAGGTAAATAAAGGCCCAGATTAAAGATAAGCATGTGATCACAAAGCAAGTCTGTGCCTTCAAAGATGTGAAAATCAGAAAGAAAAACAGATCACCATAAAGTCAAGACATTGACACCTTCTCACAGAGGGGGTGAGCAGAGGATGCAGGTGCTGACTAGAATCAAGGGAATCGTCCTATTGCTTTATCATGACCATTACCTAAATGCACGTTTTCATACAACTCAGTATCCTATGCATTTCTGTTACAGCAGCAGCAAAAATCAGGGATCTCCAAGAAAGTGTAAGTCATTGTGACCACTACTGCATAAGTTAAGTGTGATGCCCCAAAGTCCATATTCCTAGTTTATAAGTAAATAGCTAATTAATTTTAATAAATCACATTATCTCTGAAAGCCACAGTTTCCCTACTCATAAGATAAGAACATTACCTACTATATACATCATGTCATGATTCTGTAATGAGACAATATATGGGACCACTGTTTGTATGTTATAAAATATAAACTCCATTAATATTATTGAAGATTGTTATTGCAACTGAGATATTATGTCTGATAAATGAAGGTTGTTATTAGTTCATAGTTGTCTTGGAGATAAGGAAAGCAGAGGAACTGTCTTGAGAACCCCCAAGGAATGGGTAGATAACATGAACATGGGCATCGCTGTTGGTCGTTCATTGTATTTATTCCACAGTTAGGGTCACTGTGGGTTCATGGGGGTAGAAGGCAATGATGAAAGGAGTGAGGAGAGCCACTCATTTCTCCACAAGTTAGGACAACCTGTTCTGTTAGGTGCCTAAGTGTGGATGAGAAAGAAGCATTTCCTAGAGACACTTCTGCATCTATTTTTGTTTCTCTCATTTCTCCTTAAACTTAAGCTACCTTGGGATTATCCAGTCAATTAGAATATGCTTTAATTAATGGCATTGTTCAAACTAGTCTGTGCTCATTCAAACCCCCAAAGGCAATCTCATGAATGAAGTGGGGGCTGGAGGTTTAGGATTTTGGTCTCCTTGTCAATCAAACCCAAATCTTTCAGGTATGGACGCTTTGAGAAAACAGTGTGAAGATAGGCTTTCAAGGTTGGGTTGAGCCCCAGGGATGGCTGGAATAGCAGCAAACTGAAATGCCTGCAAAAGGAATCTCTTAGCAGAACTCAGTGAAGTAGGCAGGTTGAAGATCAGGGCCAGGCACCCTGCAGGGGACACTCTCATAATGAACACTGCCTGCTTGCTTTCCTCTTCATAATTCTGTGTAGAATTTGTGGTTAAGAGTGGTAGATTAAATTCATACATTCATCCCTTCTCCTTCTTTCTGCAACCATAGTAAAATGATGGTAAGACAATTTAAAAATAAATGGATGCTTAGGGAAAAAGAAGCAACGACATCAGACAAACGACATCCATCGGAAAGACCTTGGAAGGTAGAAATGACAGCTGACAGTAATGGGGAGGAAGATGAAAACTAAGCAGGAAAAGAAGCTTGCCATCAAGAAGCAAACTAAATTGCGCTCTAAATAACAGAAGAGCTCTGAATATAGAGGAATGTGGCTGCTCTAGTGGCTGGCCTGAGGCCATGAACTGAAAAACTAGAAGGGACAAAATAAGTTAAGCACCCCACTTCAAGTGCCCATGTGACACCTCTCCCTATCTTGTAAAAGACTGGATGGAAGTCTTCAGTAGTAGAGAAGAACTAGATGGGCCCCTCTCAAGCAGAAGACACTGAACGAACCAGGGACCGATGGAGGGGCTTCACGTGACTTTCTTTAAACATATTATTGATCATTAATGCTAAGAGCAATTTTAGAAATGGAATAGTTTTAAAACTCCACCTTCTGGTTGATTGTGAATATTGACACCTGACTACAGAGCCAATGACCTGGCCAAATTTGCCTAATCACTAGATCCTATATTTTAGATACATAAACACACTACCTGCCAAGAATGGGGCTTATTCCTTCCTTCAACTCCTTTACCCTGATTTTTTCTGCAGTTAATTCCCTGGCTGAAACTTCAGCTACAGTGTCCAAGATAAATGGCAAGGGAAGAACATCATTATCTCCTTTTTGATCTTATCAAGAAAACTGACAAAAATCTCACCACTGTTATTACTCTTTTAATAAACTCCTATCTTCAGAATAAGGAAATACCCTTTTATTGCTGTTTAGCCAAGAAAGTTTTGAAATCACTAACAGAAGGTGAGTTTTATCAATCGTTTTATGTTATCTACCAAGTAGCTCATGTGATTTTTTTTCTCCATTGCTAATTTGACAAATTGCATTGGCCAATTTTTAAATGGTAGACACTCCTCGATTTCTTACATAAGTCCAGCTTGTTCCTAACACATTATCTTTTCTCTGTATTACTTGATCAGTTTGCTAATGTGTAATTTGAACCATATATCATTATCCAAGAGAGAGATTCACTACAATCCCTTGCATGACTTGAGAGATTTGGGTACATTACATCAACACCTCTGAGCTTCTGTTTCTTTTTTTTCTGTTTTGTAAAATGGAGACAATACCCCACAGTGCTTGGATGCTGGCACTGATTCAATGACAAGAAGTATGGGAAGTCCCTCTACACATTTCCTGACACACTATGGGCACTCAACAAATACTTATTAGAACACGAAAACTGACTTCCTCTCGAATTAGCTGAAACTTTAAAATAAAGCCTATCCAAGACAATCTCAAGAATAAATTATCAGGAGACAAGCTTTGTTTCCCAACCCAATGAGGAGGATTCATCATGCAACACTAGACCATAGAGCCCTGCTCCGTTCAGAGTTCCCTCAATGCTAAGGACCCAGGGACTGCTAGCCTGAGAGCAGGAGGTCCAGAAGGAAATGACTAAGAGCCTCTCCCAAAACACCTACCCTTTAAATTCCTAACAATAGCTGCTAATTCTGCTGCTGGTGTAAATGACTGGTAAAATCAGCCTAAACAAGGAGCTGGAAGATACTGACACCTGACCTTTCAGAGCTGCACTTTCCTTGGTTATCAAAAACAAAACAGTAGACCTAGAGAGATGGCTAGGGGGCTGAGAGCCCTGGCTGCTCTTCCAAAGGACCTGCATTTGGTTCCCAGCACCCCTCCATTGCAGCTGACAGCAATCTGTAGTTCTAGTTCCACAGATCTGACAGCCTCTTCTGCCCTTCCAGGACACTGCTAACTTGTAGTAAAGAGACTTAACATGCAATCAAAACACCCATACACTTAAAATTAAAATAAATTAGTCTGGGAGCAGTGGCACATGCCTTTAATCCCAGCACTTCAGAAGCAGAGGCAGGAAGATCTTTGTGAGTTCAAGGGCAGCCTGGTGTGCAAAATGAGTCTAGGACATCCATGGATATCATACAAAGAAACCCTGTCTCGGTGGGGAAGAAAAACAACAGTAATCTTCACCCTGCCTATGTCGCCATACTGTTATAAGAATGAAACATAAAAAGGTAAAGAAAGAAAGAAAGAAAGAAAGAAAGAAAGAAAGAAAGAAAGAAAGAAAGAAAGAAAGAAAGAAAAGAAAAGAAAAACCTAAATACAGCTACCTGCAAATATAAAGCATAATTACTACATTATTATCATCAACAATACGCTAAGTGCTTTCTCTTGGTTACATGGGTAAATGCTAAGGAAGCCTGGGAGGCATGCGCAGATCTAAGGCACAGGAAGGACCATTATACAAACAGCTTGTTTCCTACAGCTAGGAAACGGTGCATCATGTTCTAAAGCCAGGCATCCTGTGCCACAATCTCTGGTTGCACAGAGGAAAATGCTAATCTCCTACTCAAAACAAAGACTGGCAGTACTAAGACTCAGCATCATAATGGGCAGTGGTGGTGCACCCCTTTAATCCCAGCACTTGGGAAGCAGAAGCAGGCAGATCTCTGCATTTAAGGCCAGCCTGGTCTACAGACAAGTTCAAGGACAGCCAGAAGATGCAGCACCATTTGACACAAGAATATCTATTAAAGAGAAGCTGGGGGTGGGGGAAACCTTCTTTTTATGGTCACCCCTTTTGAGGATCATTTGTTTTCTCATTCACACAAAAAAATAAAAACAAAACAAAGCCTGCCACAGGAAATGCTGCCTCCCATAATGCTCCAGCTAATCAAGTTTCCTTGGCCAGCTGCCCCAGCTGTGCTACTGGAGGACATTAAGACTTTGGGGAACCCACAGTTCTCCTGTTAATCTAATATTAAATTGTTCTAACATTTCATTGATTCGGAGATTGCTCTCCATCCGACAATAGCTTCCGCCTCTGGATGTTCTTTCTTGGGTCTCTCTTGTCTCATTGTAGACTCTGCAAAGAGCCACAGGCCTTCTCATGCATGTCATCTCTGCACACACCTGATGTGGTTAACTCACTTTAGAGACAGACACTGAAACAGGAAGATCCAGCCCTAGGGCATGAGTGCCACCTCTCCTCAAAGCCTCAGGGGCATGCTTGTCAAATGAGGTTCATCAGATCCACCTCCTTCTCTGGTTGGAATTCAGGTAGGGGAGGAAGATCTTGAGAAATGACTGTGACAAGACCAGTCAATCTAATTTACAAGAAGGGCTCCAAGTCCATTGAGCATCCTGTCTGAAAGAAAGAAAGAAAGAAAGAAAGAAAGAAAGAAAGAAAGAAAGAAAGAAAGAAAGAAAGAAAGAAAGAAAGAAAGAGGGGACAGCCAAGCAGGCAGGTAGGCAGGTTGTCCTCCGACCTACACACATACTTCCACACTCCACAGACACAAGTGCACACACACTTCCACACTCTATACACACACACACACACACACACACACACACACACACACAGCTGCCTTCCTCCCTGCAGCGTGGTCAGATACCTTCACTTGTTGGAGTTGGAGCTGAATGGAGACACTGGAACTCGCCTTCCTGTATAGCACATCCCCTTCACGGGCTCTGCATGGCTCCCATCCCAATTCCCGTTTCCCTACAACTGAAAACAAAATGGAACATTTCTTTCCCACACCAGGTCTTCCTGACCTTCATCTGGGCCTCCTTCCATCCTCCTTCCATGAATGGAGCACTCATTGACAGCTTGTATCGGATTCTGTGCCACCCCGACAAAACATAAAGGAAGGAAGGGTTTGGATCATTATTTCCATGTGCTAAGGGAGACTATCATGGCAGCAGGAACAGGTGACAGAGAAGTTCTTCTCCTTGTGGTGACTGGAAAACAGAATAACGGGCACGTGGGAAGGGCTCAGGGAACAATGCAGCCGCAAACCGCATGCCTCTGGGGAACCTACTTCAACCAACTTGGCCCCACATTCCACAGCTCTGCCACGCCCTCTAAGAGTCCGTTCAATTTTAAACCAATCAATAGATTAAGCCAATTATGTCAGAACCCTTAGGATCTAATTGTCCCCCAAAATACCCAGAGATGAGCTTTACTAATCTAGTAGGTACTTCAGTCCAATCAAGTTGACAATTGAGATTGACAATGGTGTGTTTCCTGTGAGGCTGGCCCTGGCCAAGGGACAAGAAGATAAGTTCAAGATGAAAACTCCTCAAGGAATGTAAAAGTCCAGTAGAACGGACAGATTAGTATCTTGAAAATGGACCATCCAGGCTGGAAACGGATGATGAATGCCATATTCCAAAGAAGACCTAGCCCCGCCTGAAGTTATGGCCAAGGAAAGCACTGCAGGGTGCAAGTCACTGGACTTGCTCTTTCTTTTTCTTTTTTTTTTTTTTTTTTGGTTTTTCGAGACAGGGTTTTTCTGTGTAGCCCTGGCTGTCCTGGAACTCACTTTGTAGGCCAGGCTGGCCTCAAACTCAGAAATCTGCCTGCAAAGAGATGCTCTTAGTGATGATGGAAGAGGAGAAGACTCTGGGTAGAGAAAACAGCACAATGGGGGAAGAGTGAGCGCCGCCCTTGAGAAAAGTCACAAGCAACGGCTGAGTGCAAGCTGAGTGCAAGCACACTGAGGACAGCCTTGAAAACAGATACAGAGCTTTAGGCAGGAATCAGTGTAAGCATGAAGTGCCATCTGCTAACCAAGAAGCCTGTGGGGCAACACTGAAGCTAAAGAATCAGATTTTCAGTTTAGGCCTGGTGGCTGTCGGAGGAAGGCTCAAGAGGTCTTGCCGGGACACCAGTTAGACCGGCAAGCAGCAAAGGCAGCCTTGGGTACATGTGACCTTAAGGATGGAGAGGAGAGCAGATGTGGGAGAGAAGGGGGATGGAGGACCTTCTGACTACCCACACGTGGGGGGGGGGGGTGCAGAGAGGAGGGAGAAGGGAGCACCCGCCGGGCAGCAGCCAGTTTGCTGACTTGGGGACCAGAATGAATGGAGAGACACTATCACTAGCAAGAAATCAGGCTAAAAACAAAAAACAAAAAAATAGGGTTTTGGGAAGGTGTTAATTGGGCCAAGGAAAGGAGATCAAGCACAAGAGATATAAGTGTCATAAGGTCCCATTTTCACAAAATTACAGAAAAGGCAAAACAGCACAGCAACAGAAATCAGATCAGTGTGGCTAAGGACCAGGCAAAGGAGCAAAAGGAATGATAAGATGAGAGAACATGGAGCCAGAAAGAACTGCTCTAAGGCTGAAATATAATTATAAGAGTAGGTTTGTTGGGCTGGTGAGATGGCTCAGCAGGTAAGAGCACCCGACTGCTCTTCCGAAGGTCCTGAGTTCAAATCCTGGCAACCACATGGTGGCTCATGACCATCTGTAACAAGATCTGACTCCCTCTTCTGGAGTGTCTGAAGACAGCTACAGTGTACTTACATATAATAAATAAATAAATCTAAAAAAAAAAAAAAGTAGGTTTGTTAAATTTGCTTCAATGGCTAGAATATGGGCAATGCCACAGTGGTCATCTTAGTCAGGGATTCTATTGCTATGATGCTACACTCTGGCCAAAAAGCAACTTGGGAAGGAAAACATTTATTTGGCTTATGCCTTCAAACAAGTGTTCATCATGGAAGGAAGTCAGAACAGGAACTCACACAGGGTAAGAACCAGGAGGCAGGAGCTGATGCAGAGGCCATGGAGGGGTGCTGCTTACTGGCTTGCTCAACTTGCTTTCTTGTAGAACTCAGGACTACCAGCTCAGGGATGGCCCCACCCACAATGGGCTGTGTCTTCCCCCCATCGATCACTAATTAAGAAAATGCCTCATAGCTGGAAATTATGTAGTCCCAGCTTTCAGACAATTCTAGTATGTGTGTCAAGCTGACATAAACCTTGGAGTTGATGAGCCAGGATGTCTGCTCAGATGAAGACAGAAGCCCCAGAAAAGAACCAATGATGTATAGTCAGTCTGAGGCTGAAGGCCTGTCCCTGGAGAGGGGATGTCTGGAAGGCTGGGGTATGGCATCCCCTGACAAAGGCGATGTCGAAAGCTGTGCACACCCAGGTGCCACCCAGCTGTCCTCATTAAGGGCGGGGCTTCCCCCCCCCCCCCCCGCTCAGTCTGCTGATATCACGGGCCAGTGTTTTCTGGAAAAGGCTCACAGACACAGAGTTTGCGTTACTCATTTTCTAAGTATACCTAAGCCCAGTCAAACTGACAACCAAGATTAACCATCACAGGAAATAAATATCTTCAGGTGGTAGTTCTACCACAATACACAATGAGCAAAACAGATGGAACAGGGCCCCTAAGGTGAATAAATTTTAATGTATTTACATGTAAATACCTGAGCTGCTTTGAAAGCGATATCCTTCAAGGCAGAGGGTCTCCTCCAGTAGAGAGGACAATACGCAGCCGTCTGGGACTGAGATGTAGATTTCTATATTACTACTACAAGGTCTGACTAGTGTCCAAGGAAGAAGAACAGCAGCTATGGCAGGTGCCTGGAGACGTGGTGAAATAACGTGATGAAAGACCTCGGAGGACCGAGAAACTCACCCGCACAGCATGAGGAGAACGGGGAACAAGAGCTGAGGACAGTGTTTTAAGAAAAGAGAGCAGGCAGCAGGAAAAATGTACTAAGAAAGACCAGAAAGATGGAACTGACTGGAGCATCAAGGACTCCCGCTTGTCTAGGGGATTCTGGTGAGGTTTGGGGGGTCTCCTCTCCCTGGCCTTGCTATTACATTAACTAGGTTATCCTGAGGCAGTGATTTCAAAAACACATTTTTTTTTTTTTTAGTAGCAAAAAAAATGTGAAAGTGAGTGGTAGAGGGCTTACCATGACCAATTCTAAATTTGCTGGCTTTGGGTCCTGAAATTGGATTCATGAACATTTTTGGCCATTTCTAGTCATGCACTGGTTAGGCAAATTTTAAAATAAATTAGAATTGCATAAGCACCTTGTACCTGGAAAGGAGGGCCATGATGGATGGTTGTGATAGCCTCCAGTGTTGATGCCAGCTGTCTGAGTGGGCACTGGGAACCCAGAGGAACCAGGCTCTCTGCAGAGAACCACAGTAGGCAGGGAGGCAATAATCTATCATTCTCAGGCTGAGGGTGACACCTCGTGGCCTCAGAGATCACTGCAGGCTCTCAACATCATCTTACCTTTGGCCACCAGCTTCAGCTTCAGAGAACAAGTCAGGCTAAAAGCAGGAATTGGTGGCCATGAATGAACCCCCTGGAATCCTGTGTGGTACCAGCCATCCTTCCTTTTGAGCGGTGAGACCTGTAAAAAGATGTCTTGGCATCGTTAGGGTCTGTATTATCGTGCACATCCTTACAAGGGAGGCAGAGCTAGTTGTTGCAGCTCCATTTTAGAAACGGAAGACAAACCGGTGACAGAGTTTATCCAGAAAGCCAGGTCTTGTGGATCCAGGTGAAGTGCTCCCTTTGTAGCAGTATGTCATTGGAACTTACCCAGACATGCCTTGGGGATCAGTTAAGCATCCAAAGTCCACACACCTGGAGCCCTAGACACGAACTGTGATTTGGGTTCTGAGACATCCCAAAGCCATTCAGTCAACAAAATTCTAGTGCTAACTTCATACCAGGCATAGCATGTGCATAGATAATAGATTCCTGGCTGAAGAAGTACGTATTCTATTCAAGGAGGCAACAAGCACGGTGCAGGGCAAGACTGAAATGAGCAGGCAGCATGCAGCAGGAGTCCACCTTTGGGGAACTGACAGGGACACATCTTCCCACACCTCCCTAACGCTGCAGTCTTGAGCAGTTCTGTGAGTGCTGAATATCACCAGACCACCTAGAACGAGAAAGAAGTACAGACACAGTTCCATCCAACTTCCTTCCCAAAGAATGGAAAATCACGTTCAGGGGAACTACAGCCTACACCCCAATGCCTGGCGGATGAGCCAAGTCAAAGGAAGAGCCGAGGCATGGCAGGCACATGGCCAGCCCAAGGCCAGCTCCTATTTCTGTGGAAGTCAGATACGTATTAGCTCAGCAAAGGAATCACACCCAGAACTCACACTCATCCATTCAAGTGCAGGGGGGAATGGGGAACATGCCAGGAAAATCTTGACACCATAACTAGAAGTTGGCAAAGCTAGGAACACATTTCTCTGCCTCCCTCTTCTCACCAGAGAAAGCCCAAGAGAAGCAAAGACTAAAACACACACTGCAGAACTAGATGAGGAGAAAGCAGTCCCACTCTCCAGACAGAGGAAGAGGCAAGCATAAAACAGAGATATAGCCTATCCAGAAGGCAGAGGAAAGCCTGCGACAAAGTATGTGACACAAGAATATGGGCAGATACTGCCAGACATTGATGGAGAGAAACCCCTACTATAGCTATCTCCTACTACAAGAAAGATATCGGAAAACTTCTTTTGGGACAGGGTCTTCCCTACGCAGCCAAAGCTGGCCTCTGCCTCCTAAATGCTGGGATTGCAGGCATGCCTCACCCTCAGATGTCTGAACCTTTAATGCAAATCTGAACTCGGTAAGCCAAGAGAATCCATGCGCTCTAAAAGAACCGAAGAGAGATGGTTGAGAGAGCTTCGAACTGTCCTGGGGGGGGGGTCTCTGTTCCAAGCTTAGAAGGATGCTAAGGAAAAGGTGGGAGTCCAGGATTCGTGACAAACTATGCCCTTGGAAAAGGGTTATCCCTGAGGGAAAAGATCATCACAGGAGCTGACCTGGAAGGTTATGAGCCTCTGGCAATAACACGGAATCATTTTAATTATTTTTCATAATCCAGCAAATCATATTTGTAGGAAAATGGGGTACAGCTTGAAACCATATATTAAATGAAGTGAGTCAAACTAGAAAAGCAACAACTCCGTATTTTCTCTCTCACAGTCAGATCCTACTTTGCTATCCGCATATGCATGGATATGAGTGGGTTACATGGGCAAGCCTAAAAACTAGAAAGGAAACCAAGTGAAGGGCCGGAAACAAGGAAACAAGGAAGCTTGGGGTGAGGGTGATGTGTGTGTGTGTGTGTGTGTGTGTGTGTGTGTGTGTGTGTGTTGAGCATGAGCAAGCACGCAGAAGGATACATGTGACAAAAAGGCGTAAGGAAACTTTGTAGAGAGAAAGACACTAGGGGAGAGGGCTGGAGAAGATGTGAGGAGAATCGGGTGAAACTCATTTGGTTTGAGGGTGCCGTTATTATCTAACACACTGTAGACTAATCTCAAAAATAATTTTAAAAAATATAAGTTCCCTCAAGATCTATCACCACACACCTTCCCTCTCACAGGAGGGGTCGGAAAATATACTCTCTCTGCTCAGGGAACCTCCAGGGAAAAATTAATCTCAAGTGTCCCTCAGTTAGAAGCGTGCTGGATACCCTGCAGACACAAACAGGAAAACACTCAGGCCCCTCAGGATTCCCACAGCGAGCAAAACATGATCCAATCAAAAATGACCAAACACAAGAAAACAGCTCACCGGGAGGAGTCGAACAAAGGCACAAAGACCGGCTCCCAGATGGTGCAGATGCTAAGATAAGGGATGCAGACTAAAAGCCAAGCAAAGATGAGCATGCAGTGAGGACAGAAAGCCCTGGCTAGGGATGCTCACGGCGCTGTGTGTATACAGGTCAAAACCTAGAAATGGGAAGACACACAAACTCTTGGGTTCATTCAATGAAACTGCTGTTCATAATCAGAAAGAACTGAATTTAAGGAACGCATTACAATCTTAAAAACAAGATGAACACAAATACTGCTTGGTTCTATTTATACAAAGCTCTGAAAGACTAAACTAACATCAATAAAACTAACTCAATAAAAAAATCAGAATATCTAAGGAAGAAAGGGCAGATTAATCATAAGGGTAACAAGAGGAATTTCTGAGGAAGTTATGGCAAAATTCTGTATGCTGCTTACTTATTCCATAAGCACAGGCAACTATGAAAACCCATTTCACTTGAAGCATATCTAAGTAAGATAAATTTAACAAAAAAGAAAACAAATTATGTCCTTATCCATAAAATGATCAAGAATGTTTGAAAACGATCCAAGAAGAAATCCTAGAAGTGAAATATCCAGAGTATGTGTGTGGGGGTGGGGGATATACACCCTGAGCCCCAGCACTCCAAGGCAGATCTCTGAGTTCAAGGTCAGTCAGGGCTACACACTGAGTTCCAGGACAGCCAGAGCTACAAGACCCTGTCTCAAAAAATGAAAATGTAAATAAAGTAAATGTATATAATATATAAGCACTAAATTAAAAGCTGAGTAGACTGTTTTGAGCTAAGGTTTACATAAAATATTAAGGCTTAAGTCTCTCAAGAACATCTTTAAAAGCAACAGAGCGTGGTTACTGTTCTAAAAGAGGTTTTCAGGGCCTGGAATATAACGCAGCAGATAAAAGGCCTCACTGCCCAAGCCTGACATCTGAGTTCAGTCCACAGAACCCATGTGAAGAACCACATACAGTGTCGTACTCCTCTAGAGAGGAGGGAAGCAGAAACAGAACTTCCTGGAAATTCATGGCCAGCTGGCCTGGAGCATAAAGCACAAGAGCTAAAAGGAGAGAGACCCTACATCAACGAGAGACCCTACATCAATGAGAGAGACCCTACGTCAGCGAGAGAGACCCTACATCAATGAGAGAGACCCTACATCAGTGAGAGAGACCCTATATCAGTGAGAGAGACCCTACATCAACGAGAGAGACCCTACATCAATGAGAGAGACCCTAC